>NC_060123.1:462703615-463013258 GCF_021461395.2 Schistocerca americana
ATTTGGTATGGACATCATTAAAACAAAGGCGTTTTTTGTTGCGGAGCGATATTTTCACGAAATTCCAGTCACATACTTCCTCCTTTGAATGCGAAAATATTTTGTTGACGCCGAGCTACATAGGAAGACGAGATCACCATGAAAAATAGGGAAAATCAGAGAAAGATATAGGTGTTCTTTCTTTCAGCGAGCTATACGAGACTGGAATAATAGAGAATTGAGAAGGTGGTTCTATGAATCATGTGCCAGACACTTAAATATGATTTGCAGTGTATCCATGTAAATATAGATGTAGATGTATCATCTGCGCTTTCTTACAAGTATTGGTCACTGTTTTTTGTCACAGGGATTTATGACTGAGTGCAGTTAGAACAGGGGCTAAAGCAGCGGCAAACTTGGTGCAGAATCTGGTAGGGATTCCATCGGGCCATGGTTCTTTGTCCATTTTGAATTATTTCAACTCTTTCTCAACACCACTAACTCTGACACTTATTTCAGGATCTTTCTTTGTAAAGGAACATTTGAAAACGAAGTTAAGCATTTCAGCTTCTGTTTTACTACCCTCAGTGTCAGTTCCTATCTCAATCGCACGTGACTGGACTAACTCTTGTGCCACTGACAGCCTTTACACAGTACCAGAATTTCTTTGGGTTTTGTGAAAGATAATTTGACAGCATTCTGCTATGGTTCATTGAAGGTTTTCGAATCCCTCTCTTGATAGCCAAACACATTCAGCATCTCTCTGTGTGTAGCACTATGATTTGTTCAAAAATGTTCAAATGTGTGTGAAATCTTATGGGACTTAATTACTAAGGTCATCATCCCCTAAGCTTACACACTACTTAACCTAAATTATCCTAAGGACAAACACACACACCCATGCCCGAGGGAGGACTCGAACCTTCGCCGGGATCAGTCGCACAGTCCATGACTGCAGCGCCCAAGACCGCTCAGCTAATCCCGCGCGCCTGTGATTTGTTTTAGACCTATTCTGCTGTAATAGCTGTTTCTTTAGAAATTTCTTTACGGTGACTGTTTACCCCGGAGGGTTCCTCCCATTATGAACTGTCCTACTGGGTACATATCCATTGAGCTCATGGTCAACTACTCTTTCAAACTTAAGCCATAGATCCTCCATGTGCTCCTGTACTGTGTGGTGAGTTTCAAGTTCCTCATTAACATATGAGTCTACTGCTTTTGGTTCATTGGTTGATTCGGGGGAGGGGACCAAACACCAAGGTCATCGGTCTCATCGGATTGGGGAAGCACGGGGAAGGAAGTCGGCCGTGCCCCTTTTTCAGGGATCATCCCGGCATTTGCCTGAAGTAATTTAGGGAAATCACGGAAAACTTAAATCAGGATGGCCGGATGTAGGTTTGAACCGTAGTCCTCCAGAATCCAAGTTCAATGTGCTAACCACTGCACCCTCTCGTTCGGTCTACCGCTTTTCCTATCTAGTTTACTGAACACAGATATCTTTCTACATGTTTTAGCTGCCATCTGTAGTTTGGTAATCCTTGTTGTCACAACCGCGCGATGGTCACTGATGTCAATTTTAACGTGAGGTCAGGTCTATTTGTTGCCATTCGAATATCTAATATATTTCCATCATGACCGGAGTTTCGAACCAGCTGTTCTAGGTAGTTTCACAGGATCTCTTGTCACGCACACCACTAACAAAACTGTAATTTTCCCAATTGATTGATGGATGATTTAAGTCTGGCCGCGCGGAGTGGCCGCGCGGTTTGAGACGCCGTACAACGGATTGCGCGGCCCCTCCTGCCGGAGGTTCGAGTCCTCCCTCGGGCATGGGTGTGTGTGTTGTTCCTAGCACATGTTAGTTTAAGTAGTGTGTAGGTCTAGGGTCCGATGACCTCAGTAGTTTGGTCCCTTAGGTATTCACACACATCTGAATATTTTTAAGTCTCCACCGAAGATGATAGTATTATTGGGGAACTTACGTAAAAGTGAACTGAGGTTTTCTCTAAAATTTTCGGTTACAGATGAGTCTGGTGGGCGATAGAAGGATCTGATTACCATTTCATGGCCGTACCCACCCAAACAATCTTACATGCAACTTCAATTTCTATCTCGATAGATCTGAGTTTTCTTTTACTCCAAGAAATACACCACATCCATTTCCAGCTAGCCTATACTACCCATATACACATAAATTTTTCGCAAAAATTTCACTAGTACTAAATTCATGTTTCAACCAGCTTTCTGTACCTAGCATTTTGCGAGTTTCACTACCTTTTAGGAGTGTTTCAAACTCTGACACTTTGTTGCAGATGTGTCGGCAGTTAACTACTTGAATTGTAATACTCTCACCTGTGGGAGGCAGTCATTTTGCATCTTATACTTGTGTATTCTACAGATGTCGTTATCTGTAGTGGATGGACAATCGACTATCCTAAACCTGCTACCTGGGTAGCAGCCTGTGACGTATAGGCACACTTCACCCATTTACCAGTTTAGGTGGACCCACAACTTTCAACCCTATGGCGCAAGTCCAGGAAGTCACAGCCTAGCTTGTCACAAAAAGACTCGAAGTTTCTGGTTCAGCCCATCCTTTCTACTTAGAATCGGGGGGCCACGATCGGTTTCGATAAAAATGCTGCAAACTACGAGTTCAGTTGAAACTCTGCGTAAGGCTGGTCCTCTCAACCTTCTCTGCTAATCGCTCAAATGATCCATGTATGACGTCAGAGCCCAGCCGACCGGCATTGTTTGTTCCAACTTGTGCTACAATTTGCATTTGGCTACACCCTGTTACCTCTGCCGGAACAGTTTCTGAGACATGCGCATTGAGTGCACCTGGTGTTCTTCCCTGCTCTATCTGCCATTTCCCTAACGGGTACCATAATTCGTCACATATTTAAACTGCCGATGTTTACCAGACTCCTACCGTTTTGTGCTTGCCTCCTCTTGACACAGGATAAAACAGGTTTCTTCAACAGGTGAAATGGGTTCCATAGACTCTCTTTCAATTTCAAAGAAAAACAGCATCTCGAACTTGTTGGTTAGTGCGATCATCAGTCTGAGTCCATCCTTGTTCCTGCCCCCATCACATATAAAAAAGTCTTTAAGACATTCTCATACCGGTATGTAGATCAAAAGTTTGCCCAGTCAAGCCGCTGGGTTGCCAAGCAGGAAAGTTAGAAGCAATGTTAGCGTTTTACATCCACCAATGTGGAGATTATTAAAGACTGATTAGAAACTTGGTGTGTACATTGGTAGTGAAAGAAATACGTATTTTCCTTTCTGATGGAACCGCCCAGGAATATGCATTAAACGAAATGCGAGTAGTAGCCTAAGTCTTTGTGTCAACGACGGAATTTGAACTTCCACTCTTTACGAACGCAAGTCTAGTGACTTAAGCGCCGTATAACCTCGCTCCATCCATCGCAAGGGGCTTTATGGATTGTCACTAGTAAGCATACCGCATCGGATTTTTTTTTTTTTTTTTTTTTTTTTTTTGTAACGTCTTTTCAAATCAATGCCAGATGCGTACAAGCAATCGGACCCAAATCAGCGACCGTTTCTATCGAAATAATTTCAGGTTTCAACAGCTCGGCAAAAAACACACACTTTGACACCACTTAGGTCTAGTTTTAAAGAGAAAGATGAAAAATCAAGTCAGGAACACGTTGGTCTTCGTGGCGGCCCGAAGTCGCTAACTGCGGACCCACGAAGTGAACACACGATTTTCGACTTTACGGATTCGACACATGTTCGCCAAGGAAACCAAATATCTGAGACTATTGCACGATTCGAGTGAATCAAGTGTTGTATCAAGTTTACAAAACCTGTATCTCAATCCCTGCGCTCCCAAACGAGCGTCCACTGTTTTAACAACAGCGCCATTTCGCTATTAAGTCAACATCGTGCGATAATTCGAAACCATCGGAAAGGTCCGAAAAAATACTTCATCATGGACCATTGCTGGCAATTCCTGTAGTAACTTTCATTAATTCATGTATGCTATATACGACTTAATTTTCATAAAAATAACTGTGGCATTCACTGACGTTGCCACTTGTTTTACAACTAAGAAGAAATAAGTGAAATTTGTCTTTATTTCCTACCGCAAAGAAACTGCATTGTCGCTTAGGTTTCCTGTTTAGAGTTCCTAATCTGTCGATACGTCTGTTGCTCAAGGTAGTTCCTCATTTAACTATATGTCATAGCGAAGTGTTTGTTACAAACTTGCCACAGTTGCAGTACATACATTTTAGAGACTAGTTTCAAACCGACTGGTTGGCGCTAGTGTCTTCCCTCAAATTCAAGGTCGTGTCTGCGGACAACGGGCGCGACGCGCTTTAAGTAAGAAGGCATCAAGTCACCTTTACTAATAATTACAGTCAATGAAATGAGTGACAATAACAAAATACACAGTTGTTACACAAATCCAAAGTGTTTTGCGTGCGTACGTATGCTCATCAACAAAACATTTACATACTTAGAATCATTTGAGCAAAATTGGTTAGCCTGTTCGTATTGTCACTTAATTAATACAAGTGACAATAACACAGTTGTAATAAAATCAGCATCTCACAGCACCAAATTATTGAAAACATTTTGCCATGCGCGACCAAATTAGGATCGACATAACTTAGAATCACTTTAGTTTTCCATCCACTTCGTGCGATCCAGTTTTATTACAAAGGACAAAACACAGGAATACATATACTTGGGGATTTTACTTTATCTACATCTACATGGATACTCTGAAAATCACATTTAAGTGCCTGGAAGAGGGTTCATCGAACCACCATCACAATTCTCTATTATTCCAATCTCGTATAGCGCGCGGAAAGACGAACACCTATATCTTTCCGTACGAGCTCTGATTTATCTTATTTTATCGTGGTGATCGTTCCCCCCTATGTACCTCGGCGTCAACAATATATTTTTGCATTCGAAGGAGAAAGTTGGTGATTGGAATTTCGTGAGGAGATTCCCTCATAACGAAAAACGCCTTTGTTCTAATGGTTTCCAGCCCAAATCCTGTATCATTTCTGTGACACTCTCTTACATATTTCGCGATAATACAAAACGTGCTGCCTTTCTTTGAACTTTTTCGATGTACTCCGTCAGTCCTATCTGGTAAGGATCCCACACCGCGCAGCAGTATTGTAAAAGAGAACAGACAAGCGTAGCGTAGGTAGTCTCCTTAGTAGGTGTGTTACATTTTCTAAGTGTCCTGCCAATAAAACGCAGTTTTTGGTTAGCCTCCCCACAACATTTTCTTCGTGTTCCTTCCACTTTAAGTTGTTCGTAATAGTAATATCTAGGTATTTAGTGGAATTTACGGCTTTTAGATTTGACACTCAACCGCTGTCTCGTTCAGTGTGGTCTGCGACTGGCTTCCTGTCGCTAACAACCCAATTCCACCACCCTCTGTAGTGGCAGTCCACCCTCAGTCATTACATGGTCGTTTCAACGTACAGAGCGAACGCGATATCCACAGAGAAAATTTCGCAGGTCGTTCAGGGATATTCTAGTTTTTGTGCCATCATGACAGTGAAAAAGGCTGTAATGTACCATTACCATTTTCTTGCCGACGCCTATGCACAGATTCATAGGTGTAAAATTTGTAAATTTGTGGTAAGATCTTATGGGACCAAAGTGCTTAGGTCATCGGTCCCTAGGCTTACACACTACGTAATCTAACTAAAACTACATCTACATTTATACTCCGCAAGCCACCCAACGGTGTGTGGCGGAGGGCACTTTACATGCCACTGTCATTACCTCCCTTTCCTGTTCCAGTGGCGTATGGTTCACCGGAAGAACGACTGCCGGAAAGCCTCCGTGCGCGCTCGAATCTCTCTAATTTTACATTCGTGATTTCCTCGCGAGGTATAAGTAGGGGGAAGCAATATATTCGATACCTCATCCAGAAACGCACCCTCTCGAAACCTTCTGCCACTTCAGTTTGCTAAACATCTCCATAACTCTATCATGCTTACCAAATAATCTTGTGACGAAACACGCCGCTCTTCTTTAGATCTTCTCTATACCCTCCGTCAACCTGACCTGGTACGGATCCCACACTGATGAGCAATACTCAAGTATAGGTCGAACGAGTGTTTTGTAAGCCACCTCCTTTGTTGATGGACTACATTTTCTAAGAATTCTCCCAATGAATCTCAACCTGGCACCCGCCTTACCAACAATTAATTTTATGTGATCATTCCACTTCAACTCGTTCCGTACGCATACTCCCAGATATTTTACAGAAGCAACTGCTACCAATGTTTGTTCCGCTATCATATAATCATACAATAAAGGATCCTTCTTTCTATGTATTCGCAATACATTACATTTGTCTATGTTAAGGGTGAGTTGCCACTCCCTGCACCAAGTGCCTATCCGCTGCAGATCTTCCTGCAATTTTCTAATGCTGCAACTTCTCTGTATACTACAGCATCATCCGCGAAAAGCCGCATGGAACTTCCGACACTATCTAGTAGGTCATTTATATATATTGTGAAAAGCAATGGTCCCATAACACTCCCCTTTGGCATGACAGAGGTTACTTTAACGTCTATAGACGTCTCTCTATTGAGAACAACATGCTGTGTTCTGTTTGCTAAAAACTCTTCAATCGAGCCACACAGCTGGTCTGATATTCCGTAGGCTCTTACTTTGTTTATGAAGCGACAGTGCGGAACTGTATCGAACGCCTTCCGGAAGTCAAGGAAAATGGCGTCTGCCTGGGAGCTGGGAGCCTGTATCTAATATTTTCTGGGGCTCATGAACAAATAAAGCGAGTTGGGTCTTATACGATCTCTGTTTCCGGAATCCGTGTTGATTCCTACAGTGTAGATTCTGGGTTTCCAGAAATGACATGACACGCGAGCAAAAAACATGTTCTAAAATTCTACAACAGATCGATGTCAGAGATATAGGCCTATAGTTTTGCGCATCTGCTCAACGACCCTTCTTGAAAACTGGAACTACCTGTGCTCTTTTCCAATCATTTGGAACCTTCCGTTCCTCTAGAGACTTGCGGTACACGGCTGTTAGAAGGGGGGCAAGTACTTTCGCGTACTCTCTGTAGAATCGAATTGGTATCCCGCTATAACTTACGCTATGGACACACCCATGCCCGAGAGAGGACTCAAACTTCCGAAGGGGGGAGCAGCGCTAACCGTGACAAGACGCCTGAGACAGCGCGGGTACCCCGTGCGGCCCAAAAGTGCTGTGATTCGGCTGCTGTCACTGCGGTAACAGCTCAGCATAGCGTTGTTGTGCCATTCTTCTAATGCATTCAGTGACCGATACACAGGGAACGTATCGTCCAACTCTTTATCTGTAAATCCATCTTTGACCGAACCGAGCAGTACTCGGTACATGGCTGAGAGCATCTGTTGTCAATAGATATATTGTGAGTGAATGGAATGTCTTCAAACGAGGCATTTTCAGTTTTGTGCAGATCTTTCTATTGGAATACAGACACAAAGATAAATGGAGTAAGAAAGCAAACTAAATGCAATTACTCTGTAACAAGGCATCTCTTACACTAAAGTACATAGAAAATATCCCTGAATAGCCTAATACATTTTGTCGACGCAGTTCGCTTTCACCCTGCACAGTTCGCTATTTCATTGGCGTAGTTCTCTCCATGTTTCAAGTAATACTCGACTTGAACGAAATATAATTCATGACAGTATCCAATATGCTCGGAAGCTTGCAGCTTCCGCTGTCGCAACAAGGAAATATCTCTTGTAACGGGTACTACTATTGATATGTCACTTAGTAAATCGTACCCCCTACACGGTGCTGGTTCTCTGGAACTGTTGCAGCTGAGCGTGCCTATTTCCAGTATGGCCACAGTCTTGCTAGTAATGTTCAATAATGCCAAAACGTACCAGTCCTGCATCAGTATGCCAGAAGGGGATCATTGTTCGTGATGCCGGTAGAATGGACTTCTACAGATGCATTGCACCAAAATTATTCAAATAGTTGCTAAAGTAAAGAGTTAAAAGTTTTGAACCATTATGTCCATTGCTACCGTTTATTCGCGGAAGGTGCACGCAATTATATGTGAAGCCAGTAGAGGAAACAGTACCACCCGTGTTGTAGTAGTTGTCGTGGGACTAGGGCCTCCCGTCGGGTAGACCGTTTGCCGGATGCAAGTCTTTCGATTTGGCGCCACTTCGGCGACTTGCGTGTCAAACGATCACGGAAAACGTTACTATTTCAATAGTATTGAAATTCTACCATAGACATTTATAACCTGAAAGATTAATTCGGAAGAGCAATGCAGGAAGAGCAAACTTCGGTGTGAAAGTGGAATACCGTAAAATGCTAATAACATCACATGTGGGTCTCGGCAAAGACAATAAATTAAGTAAAATGAAGTTGGATTGTTATCCTTTGGAAGCAATATATTTCTACTTAATATGAATAACTTTAACATTCGTGGAGTAAAGAGACATGTATTCATATTGAGCAACATGGTCAAATTGATTTAGGAACGAAGCACGTTGGCCGTATTAACAAACCCACGCCTATGTCTGACAGCCCAAAATATAGCCGAATGTCCAGTTACACATTATGACAGATTAATTATCTTATAGCAAAATGGTTATGAAACATTGTTCTGTGCTACACTTATAAGTTTCACACAACTGTATTACTACTTATATAAGAAAATGTGGATCAGATGAATGCTTCATTGTAATCGCAGACATAGCTTCCAGCGCTTGCTATATGACCGCTACAATACGGCATAGCGACTAAATCCGATTAAAATTACTTGACAGTTGACGTTTGTCTCTTGCCGTTACAATGTTGCCACATCGTCTGCCGCTCATTTAAACGCGACATGCGAACTTGCTCAAGTTCTACACATGAAATGAAAAAGAAATGACGTCACTTGATTAGTTTCTGACCCGCACCTTCTGCACATAGGGATTGCACGTTAACCACTGCGCTATAGAACCACTGTAATAGCTGGAGTTCTAATTATGCTTCTATAAGACGAGTTCCAATGCCGATAAGCTGCCTTCAAAAAGTTTGGCCTCATTCATTCCGTACGAAGCTTATCTATAAAGCATTGTAGACCAATCACTTTGATGATAATAACTGAATATGAGACGCTGAACAGCGTCTTGTGCGAAAGTAGTATGTGGGTGGTGCTGTGTACGAAATGGGGGTATTTCTTTATCATCTTTTAGAGATAGAGAGAGAGAGAGAGACTGTTGCTTTGGAGTATATTGTATCAAAAAGAATCATCCGATTTAGCACGTCTGTATTTCTGAAACTAATAAACATATGCAATGAATTTTGTTTTTTGATGAACGGGAAACTCAAAAAAAAGTTTTTCATACCTTTTCATAGACGTTCAATATGCCTCCCTTGAGATGCATGGCACATGTCAATGTGGTATTCAGATTGTTTCCACACTGCAGCGAGCATCTCTTGAGTTACAGCTTCCACGGCTGCTGTCTTGCGATGTCTCAGCTCATTCACAGTTATTGGAAACGGAGGCACATAAACAGAGTCTTTTATAAACTACCACAAGAAGTAATCACATATAGTCAGGTGCAGTGACCTTAGAGGCCAGTAACGTAAGGCTGAATCATTTGATCCAGCACGACCGATCCATCGTTCAGTAATCCTTTGATTTAAAAATTTCCGCACTTCCAGACAAAAGTGTGGCAGTGCCCTATCCTGCTGGTAAATGAAGTCGTACGAATCAGTCTCCAGCAGAGGGAAAAGAAAGTTCTCAAGTATATCGAGATATGTGCTTCCTGTAACAGTGGTCTCGGCAAATAAAAATGGGCGATATACCTTCTCCCGCGAAACTGCGCAAAACACATTAAATTCTGGAGAGTCCCTCTCACGTTGTACAACTTCATGTGGTTGTTCTGTACCCCATATTATCACATTATGACGGTTCACGTTTCCATTTAAATGGAATGTTGCTTCGTCACTAAACACTAAGCGTCGAAGAAAACTGTCATCCTCCATCTTGCCAAGAACGAAATTACAGAACTCCACACATTGTTGTTTGTCACCTTCACGAAGAGCCTGCAGTAACTGAATTTTGTTTTCTTTCATGTGTAAACTTCGACGCAACACAAGCCA
The DNA here is from genome assembly GCF_021461395.2 of Schistocerca americana. Classification (NCBI taxonomy): domain Eukaryota; kingdom Metazoa; phylum Arthropoda; class Insecta; order Orthoptera; family Acrididae; genus Schistocerca; species Schistocerca americana. The sequence continues at coordinate 462,713,720 of NC_060123.1, forward strand.
AACGGACAGCAGGGGAATGTTGAGCTGTCAGGATGCATGGCGAACGGATTTCTGCGGCCTCCTTGTGAAACTATGGCGGATTCTGTGTCAGACACTCGGGAACGGCCCGGCGATTTGCCTTTGCACAAACAAATAATTTCTCGGAATGGTTAATGCCATCGTCTAATGCTCTGTGCTGTAGGACGATCCACATCATACCTAGAACAAAACTCACGCTGTACAGTTAATATGACCTGCACTGCGCAAAACGTAGAACACAGAACGCTTTCTGTTGTCCCGACACCAATTTTACTAGAACTGAAGTGGGTGTACACTCTGAAAAATTGTAACTATTGTGTTATTTGAGATATGAGCATGAACAACGTACTGTTAGAAAGAGCAGCTTCACATGGTTCCCGCTAAGTAGGAGATTGTACGCCCATATATACCGGGTGATCAAAAAGTCAGTATAAATTTGAAAACTGAATAAATCACGGAATAATGGAGATAGAGAGGTACAAATTGACACACATTCTTGGAATGACATAGGGTTTTATTAGAACCAAACAAATACAAAAGTTCACAAAATTTCCAATAGATCGCGCTTCATCTGATCAGAATAGCAATAATTAGCATAACAAAGTAAGACAAAGCAAAGATGATGTTCTTTACAGGAAATGTTTAATATGTCCACCATCATTCCCCAGCAATAGCTGTAGTCGAGGAATCATGTTGTGAATAGCACTGTAAAGCATGTCCGGAGTTATGGTGAGGCACTGTCGTCGGATGTTGTCTTTCAGCATCCCTAGAGATGTCGGTCGAGCACGATACACTTGCGACTTCAGGAAACCCCAAAGCCAATAATCGCACGGACTGAGGTCTGGGGACCTGGGAGGCCAAGCATGACGAAAGTGGTGGCTGAGCATACGATCATCACCAAACGACGCGCGCAAGAGACCTTTCACGCGTCTAGCAATTTTTTTTTTTTTGTTCTAATAAAACCCCATGTCATTCCAAGTATGTGTGTCAATTTTTACCTTTCTATCTGCATTATTCCGTGGTTTATTAAGTTTCCAAATTTATACTGACTTTTTGATCACCCGGTATATATATATATATATATATATATATATATATATATATATATATATATATATGGGCGTACAATCTGCTACTTATATATATATATATATGTGGATATCATGTCTGATGAACTGATAAATGAACGGGCCAGAGCCAGGATTAAGGATTCAACGCATCAAGAAAGGACAGACAAGGAACTGGAAAAGTTAAGTGTACTGACTAGTGGAAGACCGCTCGAAACCTCAACTATTAAGTAATTTTAATCATGATTTCGAGCACTGCATTTGTGTGCCAAAGCCGAGTGAATAACAGTGATCCCTATCATGTGGTATCCATTCTGTTTCGTCTCACCAGCTTGCATGAGTGCGAACACTCTCCGATTGTGATGCAAGAGGTGCCTGACCTCATCCTCGGGGCTAAGGAAACATAGCGGTTACCTACGTCATACCGCAGCGTGACGCGTAAAGAAAGTCATCGAGCATGCACACATTGCAACATCGTGACTGATGTACGAACTTTACTCGCCCGCTCTTTCGCACAGCGCAGCCGAGTGAACATCAGGCGGATCGGGCAGGCGTCTGCAGTGCTCTGTTAGCCAGAACACCCTGTGAGTTCCGCATTAGCCGGCTGAAAGGGACCATCGCAATCTGCTACATAGGCTAATGAGTCTGAGGAAGGTTTATGGGCCAGCAAATGACCAGTCTGAATGAGAGAGGTTAGACCTCGACGGACGATTGGCAACTGTTGTGAATAGTCCTCTGGCGACGAAAGAGTCCAAAACACAGTGATCCTATAGTCAGCATTCCAGAGCTGCTAAATAACAAGTTTTGGTATTATGTTAAATCAAGAAATGGACCAAAACCATCTGCCCAGACTCTTAATTTCAATAATAGCATTGTAACGGAGGATGACAGGAAGGAAGACGAAACTCTAAATTTGTTCTTCCGAAATTACTAAGCTTCATAAACAGCAGCGTATGGTTTGAGTAGCGATGTGCCCGAATATCTGATGGAACTAGTTCGTCCCATTTCACATATCAGTTGCGGTCCTGGCGGTTGGAGCGGACGCTAGCACCAGTTGGGGGGGATTGAACACCTATCTGGTAACACGTAGTTTTACTCTGGTACTGAAACTAAGAGCTCTGTTTCAATAAGGCGCAACTGCCCGCAGTTTCAACCAGATCTGCAATACAGGAAAAGGATATTCAGCATAAGGATTGAATCTGACAGCAGGGATTATACGTGAAAAATGGGATCATTAAGGAATTGCAGTTGAGAGGTACCTGGCCTGCTGGACTCTGCAGATGGAGACACGAAGCTACGAAAGCCTGCTCCTTTAGCGATAACCTACGTCGGCAAGCCACTACAACCGACACATTTAGAAGGCTGGTAAGTTGTTGCAGTTTCGCAGTGTACTTCTCACATGATCGATCAATATTCACCTTAGCTTTAACGTAAGACTGGCGCCCATGAGAAGTGACATAGCAGTAGTCTTAGCGTGACATTTATAAAATTTCACATCAGCTGTACAGAATTTACAGCGAATGAGTTATATTGCCCCAAGATCTTGTTTTCCATTGTCTTCAGTCATGAAATGATCAGTAGGCATCATGCGATTAATGCAGTATCGACAGTGTCTTTATCGACCACACACGACGCGTTACACATCGCTCACACCTCCGCAGGAGAGATATTGAAACCGGCCGCCGAGAGCCGTTGCTATTGACGACTCGCTACAAAGTCACCAAGTGGCACTACACACGTCACCAGAGAACGCCGAATTCGTATCACCCCACTGCCTGCAACTGTGACTGGACCGCACGTCTTTTCAAGCACCTGCTTCAGATTATCCTCAGATTTCTCTGTCACGCCGAGCTTTCGGAAGATATTACAGCGAACATTACGTGCGTAGTACCACGTCAGTGAAATATTAAGAATCTAAGAAGACGCTATAGCAGCCCCCGCTGCTAGTGAATATTATAATCCACTACTAGTGAACGGAGAGTGACTGCAGAGAGATTCAAGAATACAGAGTTATGTGTGTTTAATACTGCGTATATTGTAAATAAATACATTTACGGTTTAATCATTCGATAATGTTTGATGTGTTCTGGAGTGTTCATCCTTCTCGCTACGCCGACGGACACGACAATTAGCAGCACTCACCTCGGTCTGTCATCGAGAGAGGGCAGGCGGCCGCGACCGACGACGGAGTCCAGCTCCTGGTGTATGCGCCGCAGGACGCGCGGGTGGTGCGCTACGCACATCAGGTACCAGGTCAGGGCCACGGCCAGCGACGTCGTGGTGGGGATGATGAAGTCCATCATCGTCACCACCAGCTGCTCAGCTGCCAAACAGTCCAGTGCTTGCTAACATTTTACTCGTTGATATCGCCTTTCAGTTCAGATTTGGGCTCAGTTTTTCAAAATCGATTAATCCTTGCCTGTACTTGTACGTATCCCCTGCTTTTATTTGCTATTTAGTCCGCCAGCAAAAAATAACCTCAGTTATGCTGTCTCTTTTCAAATTACCACCAGCGATTCACGATGCATCAGTTAGCGATAAAACATAACCATTCCGTCTCTTTAAGCAAAAAAATTAGACATGGCCACCTATTTGTTATGTAAGGTGTAAACGACGTTTGCATGTCCCGTAGAGCTGCAGTGGAAGCCGAGAAGAATAATTTGATCCAGGACATTCGTGGTCTATAAAGTCGGGAAACTACCTCAAATCGGCACAGGAAAACCACCTAAGCTACTGTATACATGCATGCTTTCTCACTCTCTTCGCTTAAACTGTTAGTCCTAGAGAATCAAAAAAATGTTCAAATGTGTGTGAAATCTTATGGGACTTAACTGCTAAGATCATCATTCCCTAAGCTTACACACTACTTAACCTAAATTATCCTAAGGACAAACACACACACCGATGCCCGAGGGAAGACTCGAACCTCCGCCGGGACCAGCCGCACAATCCATGACTGCAGCGCCCTACACCGCTCGGCTAATCCCGCGCGGCCTAGAGAATTAATCAATAGGATATTATTTGTAGGAAATATACTACACTTTAATTTTGTAATAGAATACATATAAGCAAGAGAAAGTGCTTTTAGAGTTACTCAAGAAATCCGTACAAAAATGATTTTCAAACTCATCCTCACTTCCACACTCACCCTCTCCTCCACCGCTCAGGATTTTTAATTTTTAGTATGTTGTTTGTGACTCTCCATCCTGCCAATGTACAAAAATTTGCGACTACACGAATCATTTTCAAAGTGGTTCAAATGGCTCTGAGCACTACCGGACTTAACTTCTGAGGTCATCAGTCCCCTAAAACTTAGAACTACTTAAACCTAACTAACCTAAGGACATTACACACATACATGCCCGAGGCAGGATTCGAACCTGCGACCGTAGCGGTCGCGCGGTTCCTGACTGTAGCGCCTAGAACCGCTCGGCCACCCCGGCCGGCAAATCATTTTCCATATCCGACCTTTTTGGTATTCCTTAACTGCGCTATCATACCACTGGCTTTGCAGTGAACTTACACACTCTAAAACCAACGATTGTGTAAAAGTTACATCACAATTGTGTGAATTTTGACAGCATGAAATTAAAAATTACATAGTTTTGTTTGTCTGACCTAACTACGAAACTAATGTACTTGTAAGGGTTAATTGTAGATCGATTTGTAAGGGTAATTGATTTTTGCATAATGTTTGCAAATGCCTTTTTTCCTTTTATTATCATCACAGGAAAGTTTAAAATAACGATACTGATCAAATAACCGACTAAGCCAGTGGGGTAATAGCCAATTCGATGAAAACCAAGAAAGATCGAATATGGGAAATAGTCTGTGTGGTTGCAAATTTTTGTACAGTGGTAGCAGGGAGTGTCATGAAGAACACAGAAAAAATTCCGACCGGTATGGAGCGAGTGTGGACGTTGGAGTGCGTTTTGAGGTCAATTTTCTACGTTTTTCTTGAATAATTCGGAAACTGCTGTTTCTAGCGAAAACGTAATTTGCACACAAAAAATAGGTTCCTACTTATTTTTGCTCTACAGCTAATAAACACATCAAAAAAAGTTTTGTATCACCTCGGTTCCCAGAACTCCTGAAGATAGTTGACTGTGGATATTGTATCAGAGACACAGTCCCTTTGGCTGTTCAGAGATGTTACTAAACCCGCCCGAAGATGTAAATATCCATGTATGAGCAGCACCTATTAGACGGAGGGGGCCCGACAGCCAGTCATTTCCAGTCATTCTACCAGGAAGGAGGTACACGGCTCGCGTTGACTGTACTTCTAGGCGCTTCAGTCTGGAACAGCGTGACCGCTACGGTCGCAGGTTCGAATCCTACCTCGGGCATGGATGTGTGTGATGTTCTTGGGTTGGTTAGGTTTAAGTAGTTCTAAGTTCTAGGGGACTGATGACCACAGATGTTAAGTCCCATAGTGTTCAGAGCCATTTGAACCATTTTTTTGTCTGTAGTTCAACCATGCCTAGACGGGCAACACCGAGGATCGATCCCATCCGCATTGTTACTTTGTGCCAGGAAGGGCTCTCAACAAGGGAAGTGCCCAGGCGTCTCGGAGTGAACCAAAGCAATGTTGTTCGCACATGGAGGAGATACAGAGCAACAGGAACTGTCGATGACATGCCTCTCTCAGGCCACCCAAGGGTTATTACTGCAGTGGATGACCGCTGCCTAAGGGTAATGGCTCTGAGGAACCCTAACAGCAACGCCACAATGTTGAATAATACTTTTCGTGCAACCAGAGGACGTCGTGTTATGACTCAAACTGTGCGCAATAGGCTGCACGATGCGCAACTTCACTCCCGACGTCTGCGGCGAGGTCCATCTTTGCAACCACAGCATGCAGCGCGATACAGATGGGCCCGACAACATACCGAATGGACCGCTCAGGGTTGGCATCACGTTCTCTTCAATGAAGAGTGTCACCTATACCTGCAACCAGACAATCGTCAGAGACGTGTTTGAAGGCAATCCGGTCAGGCTGGACGCCTTAGACGCACTGTCAAGCGACTGTAGCAAGGTGGAGGTTCCCTGATGTTTTGTGGTGGCATTATGTGGGGCCTACGTACGCCACTGGTGGTGATGAAAGGTGTCGTAACGGCTGTACGGTACGTGAATGCCATCCTCCGACCGATAGTGCAGCCATATCGGCAGCATATTGGCGAGGCATTCGGATCTTGTGAATGACTTCCTTCAGGATAACGACATCGCTCGACTAGCGTGGCCAGCATTTTCTCCAGACATGAACCCTAATGAACATGCCTGGGATGGATTAAAAAGGGCTGTTTATGGACGACATGACACACTAACCACTTTGAGGGATCTACGCCGAATCACCGCTGAGGAATGGGACAATATGTACCAACAGTGCCTTGATGAACTTGTGGATTGTATGCCACGACGAATACGGGCATGCATTAATGCAAGAGGACGTGCTACTGGGTATTAGAGGTACCGGTCTGTACAGAAATCTGGACCACCACCTCTGAAGATCTCGCTGTATGGTGGTACAGCATGCAATGTGTGGTTCTTATGAGCAATAAAAAGGGCGGAAATGATGTTTATGTTGATCCCTATTCCAATTTTCTGTACAGGTTCCGGAACTTTCGGAACCGAGGTGATGCAAAACGTTTTTTGACGTGTGTAGTTTGCGCGAAGAGAGCGAGAGAATATTGAAAATCTAGCGCGACGTACGGTAGCTTGGATGGTTTTTGTAGGCCAATTTCGGTTATTCTCGACACCACAAGTGTCTTATATCAAATTGTTCGTCTCGAGTTCCCTTACACCGCTGCGGTCCGTTGCAAACAGATATCGTTTACATTCTGTGTACTGTGCGTTACATTGGACCAGCTGACTTTGGGATATACTGCTGTGGGTACAAAGACCCGCAACTGAGCACACGCCGTGTGTAAGGCTACTGTAAATTCAGTGCTACATGCGCGAAAGATGTTGAACAAAGTGAACTAAATGACTGCAAATACCATGGTAGGCCGAAGTGTACTAAATGACTTGTAAAGGTCCATTCACGTTGGACGCCACGGAACGGAACATAAAGACATTCCATATAGCATTTCTAATGACTACATTAGATCACCAGGGGGATGGAATAGTACTAAGCGTTAACATCAAGTTTTCTCAGAAAGTAAATTTTGACGTCGTCTGTTATCATCGAAATATAAGCCGTCATTTCCGCGCCTATAGTACCGGTACAATATCTCATACTGTTATGACTTCATAATCGTTATTGCTTGGTTTGTATGTGTTACGTGTTGCATAGGCTGCATGACGACTACATGTTTCATTCGACTGTTCTCCCACAAAAGAGATCCAGTATCTAAGAACGAAAAATATGTTGGTTTCATAACATCTGAACAAAGAAAAGCATACACTAACCATAAAGAAGAACACAAATTGATTTTCACGGAACAGTGAAATATTCATCAACATTGATGGACAAAAGTGCAGTTTTTTGTCATTATTTGACAGAAAGAGGAACAAGGTGCTGATGGTAATGTAAAAAGGGGATATTTACTGTCTTCTAAACATTGCTTCTTGCGTTGATATGTAGGAATTTTCTCGTAAAATAACTGTTCTTTTTTTAATATATTTTCTTGATACTTCTGTTCTTTGGGTGACTCAGCAGTGTGTAGAAATTGTTGTTGCGACAACAACCCTCCATGCAGTCTTCATAACTTTGGCGAGGCAGGCTAGCAGATACAGTGAGATCCGGCTGCCAGGGCTCGAATATTGCTCGTAGAGTATGGCCCACCACAATGATGAGATAAATTACCACATGTGTGGCCCAACAGTGCACTGCCTTGGTACCCTACATCTAGCCACTTCATACTGTCTACTAGCTGTGGCTAGACCTGATGACGCAACCTGATGGAGCAACCAAGAGGGCCACCTCCAGAGTGACTTCATCCAGTCTCTAGAAGTTTTCAATAGGTTTTTTTTCGGGCCTGTGCAATAAGCACACCACATGCCTGACCAACTGCTGGAGTAGCCACTTGTCCAGGACACATGTGCCAACGCCTCCAAAATGCCTGATGTCAATCTCACATCCTCAAGGCAACACACTCTCGCCGCCACTTCATTGAGGCACAGGATAAAATTACAATTGGAAAAATATCAGAGGAAGTAACTTAATACTAATATCACTGTCACACGGCCAGACATGAACACTCTTGGTCCTTACACTCGTGTGCCAGCTGTGTGGTTCAAATGGTTCAAATGGCTCTGAGCACTATGGGACTTAACATCTATGGTCATCAGTCCCCTAGAACTTAGAACTACTTAAACCTAACTAACCTAAGGACAGCACACAACACCCAACCATCACGAGGCAGAGAAAATCCCTGACCCCGCCGTGAATCGAACCCGGGAACCCGGGTGTGGGAAGCGAGAACGCTACCGCACGACCACGAGATGCGGGCAAGGCCAGCTGTGTGTGTACTCTGCATTCCCTGGTATAATGCCCAGGCCTTCTACATGAAACACATCACTGCTAAACATTGGGTGCATGGAGCACTGCGCCCCATTAAATTAGACTGCCAACAAAGAAATTTTTGGAAATCAGATAATGGTTTTCCTCAGTGCACTGACCATATTCCGACACCAGTGTAATATCTAGCCAAGATGGTTGTCTGTAGGTCACAAAGGCGTGTGCAGGTCGATGGGTTGCATAGAATCAGCAGCACAATAGTTGTATCATCAGAAGAGCGCAGTTAACAAATACATTCTTTATTCAGTAACACGCTTATACAGGGGTTCATGGTGGCGACTCGATGGTGTGATCACAGCTGTGACTGCCTCAGTATTGTGCTGGTACAACGTGTCTTGTTTTGCTGTTGCTGCAGGTGGATGCCGGGCATTGTCACCTCAGTGTAGTGAATGAGAACAAACCGTTCTTCTGACTACTGTCCTTTTGAGTGGTTGATAATGGTTGTTTTGTTGGACTGAAGGTTCAAGAAAATGTTCAAATGTGTGTGAAATCTTATGGGACTTAACTGATAACGTCATCAGTCCCTAAGCTTACACACTACTTAACCTAAATTATCCTAAGGACAAACACACACACCCATGCCCGAGGGAGGACTCGAACCTCCGCCGGGACCAGCCGCACAGTCCATGACTACAGCGCCTTAGACCGCTCGTCTAATCCCGCGCGGCGACTTTAGGTTCGTCTGGAAAGTTTGGCTCATGTAGGTGGTCACAGGTAGTGATTTGAACGAGTTTAGAGGCGTGCACTGAAGAAAACCATTATCTGATTTCCAAAAATTTCGTTGTTGGCAGTCAAATTTAATGGGGCGCAGTGCTCCATGCACCCAAAGTTTAGCAGTGATGTGTTTCATGTAGAAGGCCTGGGCATTATACCAGGGAATGCAGAGTACACACACAGCTGGCACTCGAGTGTAAGGACCAAGAGTGTTCATGTTTGGAAGTGCGACAGTGATATTGGTATTAAGTTATTTCCTCTGCTATTTTTCCAAGTTGTATTTTTGGCCTATTGTTGAAGTCACAGACTTCATATTGAGCAAACAAGGTGAACAAGAGGTTACCACAACAGGCAGTGAAGATATTTCTGCACCATGGACCTGAGAAGTGGAAATCATCTACTAGAAGTAGCACCAGAGGACCGACAGAAAATGGCATTTGTGGTTCATCTGGGGCACTATCAGTATCATAGTATCCCATTTAGGTACGAGCCAATTTTCAGTTTTGATAAGTGGAGTACTGCTAGGATTAGAACTGAGGCACTATATAGTATATTTGGACAACATAGTTGTGAAGAATATATAAGAACATGCACTATAACTAAAGGAGTTGTTTAACAGGTAACATGTGGCACATTTAACTATTAGTATAGAGAGGTGTCAATTGACAGTACAGGAAGGATGATAGTTGGACCATGTGATTAGTTATGATGCAGTTTCAACTGATCCTAGTTTAGTGAAGGTTACAAAATATTGCCTAAACCTCTTAAGGAGAACGGTTTCAGTCTGTCATGAGTTTAACAAATTATTATAGAAAGTTTGTCCTGAATTTTGCAGAAATAGTATGATCTCTCACTCACTTATTCAAGAAAGGAGTGAAATTCCATTTGGACATCAGAGTGTAAAGATGTGTTCCGAAGACCAAAAGAATAATTGACAAGTGGGGTGGTATTGATTTTTTTCAAATTATGAGATGGAGTTCATATTGGCATGTGAAGCAACTAATCATGCACTTGACTGTGTATTAAGTCAAGAAGTAAAGGGAGTGGAGCAGCTGGTAGCCTATGCTTCTTGTAAGTTAATTAAATCAGAAAGGAATTATTCTACAATGGAGAAGGAAATGCTGAGCTTCATATATGGCGTAACATACTTCGAATATTATTTACACTGTAGAAAATTTAAAGTAATAGCTTATTACACATCATCAAAGAGGTTACAATGATTGAAGGATCCATCAATTAGATTAATGTGCTGGGCATTGAAGTTGACTTAATTATTTTTTGTGGTACTTCATCAATCTTGCATGAACCTTGGGAATGCAAGATGGTCTCAGTAGAAAACTTTGTATGTTACAAAGAATGGGTCACACCATTCTGACGTGGCTAAAGCACGACAACCTGATGTGGACCGTTAACTATTTACAATGCAGCCACAGTTCATTGTGCATGATGGTCAAAGAACCAGAAATAGCACATCGCCAAGCATTACTGATGGTGAAAACATAGACAGTATATGGAACAATATATGAACAACTGTGTGCCATATGCATAGCAGGCTAAATTTAGCCATCAGCATATTCCACGGTAAAGGTTATTGTAGGTTAGCGATTTCAAACGATTGGTGTGGATATCTTAGGTCCTTCTGCACATGGCTCTGAACACTATGGGACTTAACATCTGAGGTCATCAGTCCCCTAGAACTTAGAACTACTTAAACCTAACGAACCTCAGGACATCACACACATCCATGCCCGAGGCAGGATTCAAACCTGCGACCGTAGCGGTCGCGCGGTTCCAGACTGAACCACCTAGAACCGCTCGGCCACACCGGCCAGCCCTTCTGCACAATCACCGGCTTTGTCACTTATTATGTATTTGTAAATTGAGAGCAAGTGTATTACTTCTGCAAGTGAGTGGTTGAACAGAGACATATCAGTGGATAACAGGGAAGATACTGAGCCATTATGTAAACAGGCACCGTAATAACTGGGATACACCTTTACCATACATTATTTCAACATATAATTTGGACTGAGGAGGTAGGCATTCTACAGTAGTCTTTGCAGTTCTGAAAAGTCACTGTGCCAGGTTGGTCTAGTGATTAACTTACCTGCCTATTGAGCAGGAGACCTGGGTTCAAATCCCGTCCTTGGTACAAATTTTCATTTGTCATTTCCACTACGATCTGCTCCACTACAAGCTGCATATATATATATATATATATATATATATATATATATATATATATATATATATATATGTGTATAATTTAATTTGATTCGAACATCTGTGCCTGGGTTTCAGGCAGGCTTCCCCATTTCGTTCAATGCTGAGATGCCATTCCAATACATTTGGAGAGCCTCTGCAATGCTGTTCGAGTTTAAGTGGAATACCAAGGTGTGAGGTGTGAATGAGTATTTGTATAGAGGAGGGAGTCATGCTAGGGTAGTCCATGCAGCTGTGCAAAGCCACTGTGACGTAGTGGTTAGCGCATCTGCCTAGTGAGCAGTGAGCAGTGGTTGGTACCCAAGACACGAACAGGACCACTCTATTTTGAAGGTCCTAAAGTTTCAGGTCCTAAAGTCCCCATGGGCCTTCGGCGTCTGCTCGTTTCACTTCTTGGGGAATGTCAGGTTGCTACCATCTTTTACTCCGACGGCTCTGAAACCATGGGTAGGTCGGGATATGTTTTTACGTCTCACGCCTTTCAGGAACACCATTCGTTGTTAGAAACATCTAGCATTTTTCGAGTGGAGCTGATAGCCGTTAAGAAAGCCCTCTGTTTTATTAAACGGGCCTCCTTTGTCGCTTTTTAATGTGTACTGACTCAATGGGAGGACTTCAGGCCACTTACTCATACTACTCTTGTTACCCTGTGTTACCTGCTATTCATTATCTTCTCTCTAAAAATTCGTTATACCGCCTGTTCTGGTATTATGTCATGCGGGTATCCCAGGGAATCAACTGGTTGGCCGTTTATCTAGAGAGGCGATTACTCTCCCCATATTTGTTTTGATGATGCCAAGTGCGGATTTGCTGGGGCAAATAACGTCTCTGCTCACTCGGAGATGGACCAACATTTGGTGGGCTACTGCCTCCACAAATAAACTCTGCACTATCAGGGAGACAACTACTACATGATGCTCCTCTTTCCCTCTCTCCCCCCCCCCCCCCCTCCTACAGGAAGGAACCTGCAATGGTATTCCATTCCGGATCTGTCGTACCAGACAAACCCATAATTTATTTAGACAGCGAAACATCCCGTATTGTGGTTGTGGGGCCCTACAGAAGGTTCTTCATATCCAGGTTTATATATATCCGGTTCGAGACCATTTTTCCACATAACTGACTCATTGGTTCAAATGGCTCTGAGCACTATAGGATTTAACTTCTGAGGTCATCAGTCCTCTAGAACTTAGAACTACTTAATCCTAACTAACCTAAGGACATCACACACAGTAATCGAACTTGCGACCCAAGCGGTCGCGCGATTCCAGACTGAAACGCCTAGAACCGCTCGGCCATCCCGGCCGGCTAACTGACTTATTATTTGGCGTCCCGCCCACCGTTCTCCCCATTTTCACTCGTACTCTTTCACCTCTGTCTCTTCTCCCTACGCACTGTATACAAATCTTAGAATTGGGCGCCCCTGACGTCCCCCTCAACATAGCGAGGTAAGCGGCTGCTAGTGACTGTGAAGCGTCCTGTATGTAAATGTCATAGTTACGGCGCCTATTGCGCCTCTCTCACTTTGGCGCCCCAAGCAGAGGCTTGGACCATTTAGGCTCTAAACTGTCTCTAGCCCCCTCCTTCTACCTCTCGTGCTCAACTAGGTCTTTGGAATTCTTTGTCTCTCGTTCTGGAAGACGACTCATGGACAGGTGAACTGCTTGAAAGTGGTTTTTATCCTCATATCCTAATTCTCAATTGTTTGTTGGATATATTTTAATCCTTGTCTTCCTCTAACAGTTTTTACACTGTACAGCTCCCGCTAGTATGTATCAACATATGCCCTATCATCCTGTCGTTTACTCTACTCACTAATTTCCAAATATTCCTTTCCTCACCGATTCTGTGGAGAATCTCCTCATTTCTTACCTTACCAATCTACCCATCTTTCAGTATTCTTCTGCAGTACCGCATTTCGGATCCTTCGATTCTTTTCTGTTCCAGTTTTCCTGTAGTCCATGATTTACTACCACGCACTGCTGTGCTCCGAACGTACATAATCGCATATTTCTTCCTCAAATTAGGAGTTATGTTTCATACTAGCCATGAATGCTTTCTTTGCCAGTGATAGGTTGCTTTTGTGTCCTCCTTGCTACTTCTCATTAATTTTACCTTTCTTCAGTTTATCCTCAGCATATATTCGGTACTCATTAGACTGTTCATTCCACTCAACAGATCTCGTTATTCTTCACCGTCGTCACTGACGATGGCAAATCTTATCATCGACATACTCTCGCTCTGAATATTAATCCCACTCTTGCAGCTCGCCCTTATTCCCGTCACTGCTTCTTCGATGTACAGATTAAACATTAGGGACGGAAAACTACGTCCCTGTCTTACTCCCTTTTTAATCCGAGTACTTCCGTCTTGATCTTCCAGTCTTATTGTTCCTTCCAGGTTCTTGTACACATTATATGTTATTCATCTTTCCCTACAGCTTAATCCTATTTTTCTCAGAAATTCCAACATTTTGCGCCATTTTACATGCTCGAACGCTTTTTCCAAGTCGACAAATCCAATTAGCCCTTTCGGTCAGGGTGTCCTCATATAAGGACATACTAAATAAATGCTTAGTATATCAAAATTCGTTAAATTTCACCATTTGTAATTGCTGTCCTCTTATTGTCACAAGCAGAGAGTTTATTTGAGAAAACTGTCGACAACTCCTGTGAATCTGTGGAACCACAAAACAAAATTAAATGTGTACAGTCTCATGGACGCTTCCCAGTAACCTTTGTACCTCCCATCAGCTGGTTAATGTCTTCAGAGTTTCGGTAAAAAAAAATTATTTATGCGTACAGAAAGGTGCATTCTTGAAGGTGAAAGGTAAGTGACATGTTTACGACTTTATACATCTCTACAGATGAGGGCATTGTGATTGAAAGGTTGTAATAGCATAGAAATTTAGGATATTATTTCGCTGTCTTTCTAGTCATCTTACGATAATTTCACAATGCCCCATGTCCAAGACAGACGAAGGCCACTTCCAGAAGAAGAAATTATAGAGCTCCTGAAATTGACGATCTATCCGATGATCCTAGTGATAATTTTGAACATGAAGACAATGGTGGAAGTAATGTTAGATGTTTTATGTCATGTGGTGTATTGTAAGCTGAGTAGCCTAGACGCTTGATAAGTGACACTGAGATAATCACGAAACACTCGTCCCATCCAAACGACAATGCATTAGCAGCAAGAATGTTATTGTTGCGTACGAATTTGTTACAGCGCAGCCAACCTAAAGCTGAATAAGAAAAATATCCGTTCTAATCGTAACCGACTGAATGGTAGCTTTGAATATCAATATTGGTAAGTCTGATGTCTGTTCACGTGCTTTTTATCCGGACGTGGCAGGGCGACAGCCGCGCCTATTGGGCATTCACCAGGCTCTGCGCCTGAAGACAACATGCAGTTAGCTGCTTTTGAGACTGAACACGAATTTCGACAGCCATTTTCTATGGTTTATAGTCGGTTTTGGAACCTGACAGTGGACGCATGTTTGCTCATGCAATTGATATTGCATGTGTAAATGCATGGATTGAGTACAAGAAAAACGCATCAGAATGTTCCTAAAAATAAGACCCTTAATTTGCTTCACTTTAGGGCAAGAGTGGCCAAAGTACTGACAAAAATAGATCAGCCAGCTGCCTTGACAAAGGGGCGTCCCACTAGTGAGAGTCCAAGTACTACGAAACGACCCATTGAGGAAATTCGCCCAGAAGCTGAAGTTCGTTTCGACAACGTTGGGCATCTTCCAGCCGTCAGTGACAAAAAATCATTTGACAGGTGCAAGAAACCGGGTTGCAAAAACAAAACCAAATTTTTGTGTGTAAAATGTAACATTCACTTACGTCTGGGTAGAAAAAAATTGTTTCTTTGATTATAATTCTTCTCAAGTGTAAAACCATAGTTTATGTATATAATCATTAAGTAAGCTTTGTGTAATTTATGTAGTTTGGTGAAATATAACCAAATAAAATACTTTGACTTTTCGGCATATAGTGCACCCACTTGAACACAATGTCCTCATCAGGGGACGCGTTGTATGCCCCCTTGGGGGGGCACCTCGCAATATTTTATACATCTGAAAAATCATAATTTAATTCTAAGAACTGGATAGCAAAGGCATGATTTTTTTTTTTTTCAGGAAAAAAATAATTCGTGACCGAAAGGGTTAAAGTACCTTGACTTTTCTTCATTTCCGCTTCCATTATCAAAAGCATAGTCATAACCGCCTTAATGGTGCCTTTAACTTTCCTAAAGTCAAACTGACAGTCGTCTTATAGATCCTCAATTTTCTTTGTTACTCTTCTGTATGCTATTCATGACACCAACTTGGATGCAAGAGCTGTTACGTTTATTGTGCAATAGTTCTCGGACTTATGTTACCCTACTATATTCGGAATTTTTCCGAAAGTCATATGATACATCGCTAGCCTCAGACATCAACACACAAACGATAATAGTCGTTTTGTTGCTACTTCCCCCAATGATTTCAGAAATTCTGATGGAATGTTATCTATCCCTTCTGCCTTATTTGATCTTAAGTCTTACAAAGTTCTTTGAAATTCTGACACTAATACTGGACCCCTTACCTCTTCCATAGGACTCCTGTTTCACCTTCTACCAAGTCATCAGGCAAGTCATCCCCCTCATAGAGCCCTTCAATGTACTCTTTCCACCAACCCGCTCTCTCCTGTGCATTTAACAGTGGAACTCTCATTGCACTCTTAATTTTACCACCCCTGCTTTTCATTCCACCGAAGGTTGTTTTTACTTTTCCATAAGATGAGTCAGTCCTCTCCACGATCATTCCTTTTTCGATTTCTTCACATCTTTCCTAGAGCCATTCGCCACGGCTTCTCCACATTTCCTATTTATTTCATTCGTAAAGGATTTATATTGCTGTATTCCTGTCTTTTCCATTTTGAACAGTGTACTTGCTATTACTAATTCAGATAAACTGCAGAACTCTTTGTCTTTCTCCTCTCTCAGTCCTGCAACTGAAAACATATTCTCCCGTAACTGTTTCTTCTATTCCTTCTTCTATTCCTTCATCTACGAACGCTCTGCACTCCTCCATTAGATTTTCATCTCCTTTTACATGCTGAATCACCCGTTCAGTATCCTGATACATGTTCTCTATTGTTTTACATCCTGCTTGCGACATCGGCTTGTATACCTCAAGTTGTCGGCGTCACTTTGCTGACGAAGCTGATGAGAACAACCGTACCACTGCCTGTTCATTGCTTCTCTAGTAGTTTCACGAGGGCGGGGGCAAGTTGGTTGGCGTTGGGGGCTTCTCCTGCCACATGCTGGGTCTGGGGGACTCTCTGTATCTGTCGTCTCTACTCACCTCTCTTTTAAATTCTTTTTGAGGCGGTTTCCCTCTTTTTCTGGCGCACTCTCTTCTCCGTTTGACTATAGCGGATCTGGGGTGGGACGGCTGTGGGAGGGTCTACTGGCTTCTTACGTACAGCCTTGAGGGACGCCACCTGCTGCCTTACAATTGACGGTCCAGCTGATTTCCATGATATTTTTAATCTTTTCCCTTTTAGTATGCTGAATCTCTCGACCACAAGGCATTCTTTACTCTGTGCAGATGAGTTTTCTCTCGCCATGGCTGAGCCCCGGTGACCACTCGTCTTGTCTGACCTCCGTATCGTCCTGATTCATCAACTTTTACTTCTCCATAAATCGTTTCTCAGTTCTGGAATCAGTATTGCCTTCAGGGCCTCCATTTTTCCACTCCCACTTCTTCATCTGATCGCATTCCTGGAAGACTGTACAAACTCCAGATAAACGAACTCTTGACCAAGGGACTGATTATTTCGCTGTTTATTTCCTTAACTCCTAACCATCCAACCAACCAACCATAAATTCACCATTCTGAGGCTGTGTTCCGTCGCTAACAACAGTACCGCCAACGGAACGTTATACAGTAATCTTTCCTACCCAATGTCGCTCATAAAACACTACTAAGATATGTTTGAGCGACTGCTTGTTCGTAACGGCCCTCCAGCTACGACTGATGATTTTTTTTTTTGTAGACTCCTATGTAAATCGGATGGAGTGAGGCTCAGCGGAAACTTATCCGTGTACTCTTTGAAACCATGGTACGATTTTAGATGCTCTGATTGCATCAGGGGAGGAATTTACACTAAGATGAATTCTCAGAATCTTTGGTCATTCTCTAATGTCTTGTCAAGCATGTTGAACATTATGATTCATTATATTCGGAATGGTAGTAATTATCTGTAAACAAATTGTAGCACCAGCTGCAATTCTATTTTTTAACATCGCGACCGGTTTCAGCCTCCAAGGCTATTTTCAGATAGTTATGCGAATAACATATTTATGTAGCTTTATCCAAATGACCACTGGATAAGGGCCTTGGTCGCTCAAAGGCGTGGTGTTAAAAAATAAAACTGAAACTAGTGCTTCAATTTGTCACCAGTGTTAATGATTTGTGCGTTGCCATGCCACTTCTCTGTGGCATGAAGTTCATTTCTGTCACGTGTATTCCTATTGTTGTTACAATTCCTGCAAACTATAGCGTAGCTACAGATAGACTTCAATATTTCACTATGACAACTAGCATGACATGTTCTTTCACTTGTAATGTATGGAAAATAATCTAATTAGGGGCTGCAGCAACAGATATGAAAGCAGATATGAAAGTTTATACACTCAGTCCTTTTCGAACATGGTGTTCATTCGTATCTCAGAATAGTGAGTGATGGCTACGAAGATATCTACATAGAGAGAGACTGCTCGGGAAATATATGTTCCTGTAATTGATTACTTTTAAATTAACTTTATGCCATTCATTTCTTCATAGATTTAAGAGAAATGCGTACTTACTTGAAAAGAATGTTGGTTCCTCAGTCTTTTGTTTCTTCATCATCTCTTTCAGATAGACATCAATGAAATCTCTCATGTCATCGTCACACAATGTATTTTTATGTTCATCAACCATTTGCTGTAAGAGAAAGAACAGAAGCTTAAAAAATATAGATTTTAGGAGGCAGCTCGGATGAAACACACGCTGCGTTTGCAAATGATGGCGAGAAATACAAACAGTAGCTTTGAAGGTGTCTGTGAAATAACTACTTTCAATTTATCCATTTATCCAATCACCGTAACGTGCTGCAACTCCATGATAGAAATGGCAAATAATCTAAGTTATACATTTACTAAAGTATATTAAGAAATCATTAAATATATTAGGTTCGGTTTATTTTATTAAAAAGCTTACAGTGTTAGAAAGACTGTAAACTTATGTATTGTCTATTATAAAGAGTCATGCCTTTAGAAATATGTAATAATTGTTAGGGGATTTCCTGCATATTAATATATTAATCTGAGCGGTGGTAGCCCGCCCTTTTTGAGAAGAGACAGCCCTCGAACAAAGATTGTCTAAGTAGTTAGAAGTAGTGTGAGCACAGTGCGCTTGTATGGTGTTTGCGTGATGAAATTCGAGCAGTGGTAAAATCAGCCTCGGGTGTCTGTTGAATGAAGTACTATTTTATAAAAAATGCAGTTAAACTGTGTGTTAAGAGAGAAGTTTGCTCTGACTTATTGTGGAATAAAAAGCCAGTTGTATTGTGGATCGCGGGGATCTGCAAGCTGCGAGAGACATATTGCTGGTTACAGGTACAACTGAAGATCCTGTAGCATTCAGAGCTACAGATACTAATCTGCCACTTCACATTTCAGTAGCATTTTTTAAAGAAGCTTGGAAATATCTCGCCAGCACCTGAAATTCGACAGTTTTATTTGAACTTATCTACGACAGTAACAGTGTTATTTTGTCCGTTCTACAACGTAAAGTAGACTTCAAGCAGGGAAGCCATATTAGGAAAACGTGTATAAGCCATGACCTAAGTAGAACTGTAAGTTGAGTGATAATATACGATTATTTATAAATCAAATGCTTATTTCGTGTGTTTATTTATGTATTTACGAAATCAACATCCTTATAGTTTCACTGTTTTAAACCAAAGATTTTTACAGTAATAAAAGCTGGTAATTATTTGAATAAAAAATCGTTCGCCGACTCACACTCACAAATTAATGGATGCTGTTTGTCGGTGTTACTGTTGAGAACATGACACCGCAAGGTAAAGTGAAACTTTTACGTGTCTTCTTCAGAAAACTCTGGTGACTGGTGTACTTCGCAAATCGAAAGTAGAGGCGTGTGGTCAAAACGAGCTTGTGTTAATTAAGGTCAGGTATAGGTAGTAATAGAGAACGATTGCGTATTTTCTGATTACATATTACTAAGTGTTTAAACTATTTCATATCTTGTCTGAGTTATTTTTATAGCTTAAATGTTAAATATTTAGATAAGGATCTTCAATGCTTATTAGGTTACTCATTGAAAGTTTATTACTTAAATTTTGATGAAAAGTGCTGTGCTATTTAAAGCAATTACATATGTGTGAATATAGCAACATTAATATTAGGCATTCCTGCGCATTTAACACGGGACTCGCATTAGGGAGCACGACAGTTCAAAGCCGTGTCCAGCAATCCCAGTTTACGTTTTCCGTGATTGCCTTAAATTGCTTCATGCAAATGCTGGGATGGCTCCTTTGAAAGGGCAAGACCGATTTCCTTGCCCATCCTTCCCTAATCCAAGCTTGTGCGATTTTAATGACAATGAAATTGAGGGATTTCGTAATATACAGAGTGTTACAAAAAGGTACGGCCAAACTTTCAGGAAACATTCCTCACACACAAAGAAAGAAAATATGTTATGTGGACATGTGTCCGGAAACGCTTACTTTCCATGTTAGAGCTCATTTTATTACTTCTCTTCAAATCACATTAATCATGGAATGGAAACACACAGCAACAGAACGTACCAGCGTGACTTCAAACACTTTGTTACAGGTAATGTTCAAAATGTCCTCCGTTAGCGAGGGTACATGCATCCACCCTCCGTCCCATGGAATCCCTGATGCGCTGATGCAGCCCTCGAGAATGGCGTATTGTATCAAAGCCGTCCACAATACGAGCACGAAGAGTCTCTACATTTGGTACCGGGGTTGCGTAGAGAAGAGCTTTCAAATGCCCCCATAAATGAAAGTCAAGAGGGTTGAGGTCAGGAGAGCGTAGAGGCCATGGAATTGGTCCGCTTCTACCAATCCATCGGTCACCGTATCTGTTGTTGAGAAGTGTACGAACACTTCGACTGAAATGTGCAGGAGCTCCATCGTGGGTGAACCACATGTTGTGTCGTACTTGTAAAGGCACGTGTTCTAGCAGCACAGGTAGAGTATCCCGTATGAAATCATGACAACGTGCTCCATTCAGCGTAGGTGGAAGAACATGGGGTCCAATCAAGACATCACCAACAATGCCTGCCCAAACATCCACAGAGAATCTGTGTTGATGACGTTATTGCGCAATTGCGTGCGGATTCTCGTCAGCCCACACATGCTGATTGTGAAAATTTACAATTTGATCACGTTGGAATGAAGCCTCATACGTATAGAGAACATTTGCAGTGAATGGAGGATTGACACATTGTTGGATGAACCATTCGCAGAAGTGTACCAGTGGTGGCCAATCAGCTACTGATAGTGCCTGCACACGCTGTACACGGTACGGAAACAATTGGTTCTCCCGTAGCACTCTCCATACAGTGACGTGGTGAACGTTACCTTGTACAGCAGCAACTTCTCTGACGCTGACATTAGGGTTATCGTCAACTGCACGAAGAATTGCCTCGTCCATTGCAGGTGTCCACGTAGTTCTAGGTCTCCCCCAGTCGCGAGTCATAGGCTGGAATGTTCCGTGCTCCCTAAGACGCCAATCAATTGCTTCGAACGTCTTCCTGTCGGGACACCTTCGTTCTGGAAATCCGTCTCGATACAAACGTACCGCGCCACGGCTATTGCCCCGTGCTAATCCATACATCAAATGGGCATCTGCCAACTCCGCATCTGTAAACATTGCACTGACTGCAAAACCACGTTCGTGATGAACACTAACCTGTTGATGCTACGTACTGATATGCTCGATGCTAGTACTGTAGAGCAATGAGTCGCATGTCAACACAAGCACCGAAGTCAACATTACCTTCCTTCAATTGGGTCAACTGGCGGTGAATCGAGGAAGTACAGTACATACAGACGAAACTAAAATGAGCTGCAACATGGAAATTAAGCGTTTCCGGACACATGTCCACGTAACATCTTTTCTTCATTTGTGTGTGAGGAATGTTTCCTGAAAGTTTGGCCGTACCTTTTTGTAACACCCTGTATAGGCCAGGCGCAATGCCCTGCGCAGCTCACCTCGCAGCGGAAGCGGAAGTGGTCGCTGTTGTGCACGGTGTCGAGGTAGCCGGAGAGCCGCGGGCAGAGCGCGGCCAGCCAGGGGTGCAGCGTGACGAAGCCGCCCGTGGCGTCGGTGGAGCGCACGAAGCCGAGCCCGGCGCGGCCCAGGGCGCGCGTAGCCGCATCAGCCTCCCTCGGCGCGCGGCCGCCGTACAGCGCGGGCAGCAGGCAGTTGCTGGTCGCCGTGAAGAGAGCCTCGGGCAGCAGCAGCCGCCGGCCGCCCGACGCCGGGCACGCGCGCACCACGCCCTGCCGGCACACGGCGCACTGTTAGCGGAGTCCTCAAACGTTTCTTCTGTTGGAACACTCTGGGAATCCTGGTACTCTGACGGGACACCTCCCGAGTGTCCCAGAAGACTGTCCCTGATTACACACATTCATAAGGCATGATTAAAAAAAATGGCTCTAACCACTATGGGACTTAACTTGTGAGGTGATCACTCCCCTAGACTTAGAACTACTTAAACCTAACTTAACCTAAGGATATCATACACATCCAAGCCCGAGGCAGGATTCGAACTTGCGACTGTAGCAGCAGCGCGGTTCGGGACTGAAGCGCCTAGAACCGCTCGGCCACAGCGGCCGGCTCATAAGGCATGAAATATGACACATACCCAAACACTTTTATTTTCAATTGAATGTAACATATTCAACATTTTGTGTGCATAAATACACTACTGGCAATTAAAATTTCTACACCAAGAAGAAATGCAGATAATAAACGGGTATTCATTGGACAAATATATTATACTAGAACTGACGTGCGATTACATTTTCACGCAATATGGGTGCATAGATCTTGAGAAATCAGTACCCAGAACGACCACCTCTGGCCGAAATAATGGCCTTTATACGCCTGGGCATTGAGTCAAACAGAGCTTGGATGCCGTGTACAGGTACAGCTTCCCATGCGGCTTCAACACGATACCACAGTTCATCAAAGCGTATTGTGACGAGCCAGTTGCTCGCCCACCACTCACCAGACGTTTTCAATTGGTGAGAGATCTGGGGAATGTGCTGGCCAGGGCAGCAGTCGAACATTTTCTGTATCCCGAAAGGCCCATACAGGACCTGCAACATGCGGTCGTGCGTTATCCGGCTGAAATTTAGGGTTTCGCAGGGATCGAATGAAGGGTAGAGCCTCTGTTCGTAACACATCTGAAATGTAACGTCCACTGTTCAAAGTGCCATCAATGCGAACAAGAGGTGACCGAGACGTGTAACCAATGGCACCCCATAATATCACGCCGGGTGATACGCCAGTATGGCGATGACGAATACACGCTTCCAATGTCCTTTCACCGCGATGTCGCCAAACACGGATGCGACCATCGTGATGCTGTAAACAGAATCTGGATTCATGCGAAAAAATGACGTTTTGCCACTCGTGCGCCCAGATTCGCCGTTGAGTACACCATCGCAGGCGCTCCTGTCTGTGATGCAGCGTCAAGGGTAACCGCAGCCACGGTCTCTGAACTGATAGTCCATGCTGCTGCAAACGTCGTCGAACTGTTCGTGCAGATGGCTGTTGTCTTGCAAACGTCCCCATCTGTTGACTCAGGGATCGAGACGTGGCTGCACGATCCGTTACTGCCATGCGGATAAGATGCCTGTCATCTCGACTGCTAGTGATACGAGACCGTTGGGATTCAGCACGGCGTTCCGTATTACCCTCCTGAACCCACCGATTCCATATTCTCCTAACAGTGATTGGATCTCTACCGACGCGAGCAGCAATGTCGCGATACGATAAACCGCAGTCGCGATAGGCTACAATCCGACCTTTATCAAAGTCGGAAACGTGGTGGTACGCATTTCTCCTCCTTACACGAGGCATCACAACAACGTTTCACCATGCAACGCCGGTCAACTGCTGTTTTGTGTATGGGAAATCGGTTGGAAACTTTCCTCATGTCAACACGTTGTAGGTGTCGCCACCGGCGCCAACCTTGTGTGAATGCTCTGAAAAGCTAATCATTTGCATATCACAGCATCTTCTTCCTGTCAGTTAAATTTCGCGTCTGTAGCACGTCATCTTCGTGGTGTAGCAATTGTAATGGCCAGTAGTGTAATTAAAGCTTGCACAGAGGTTTTAAGATGTCATTTTCCCACTCTCATTATGCCAATGGAACAGGAAGAAAACGTAATCTGTGGTAAAATGCAATGCGTTGCTATTCAAAATACACTCCTGGAAATGGAAAAAAGAACACATTGACACCGATGTGTCAGACCCACCATACTTGCTCCGGACACTGCGAGAGGGCTGTACAAGCAATGATCACACGCACGGCACAGCGGACACACCAGGAACCGCGGTGTTGGCCGTCGAATGGCGCTAGCTGCGCAGCATTTGTGCACCGCCGCCGTCAGTGTCAGCCAGTTTGCCGTGGCATACGGAGCTCCATCGCAGTCTTTAACACTGGTAGCATGCCGCGACAGCGTGGACGTGAACCGTATGTGCAGTTGACGGACTTTGAGCGAGGGCGTATAGTGGGCATGCGGGAGGCCGGGTGGACGTACCGCCGAATTGCTCAACACGTGGGGCGTGAGGTCTCCACAGTACATCGATGTTGTCGCCAGTGGTCGGCGGAAGGTGCACGTGCCCGTCGACCTGGGACCGGACCGCAGCGACGCACGGATGCACGCCAAGACCGTAGGATCCTACGCAGTGCCGTAGGGGACCGCACCGCCACTTCCCAACAAATTAGGGACACTGTTGCTCTTGGGGTATCGGCGAGGACCATTCGCAACCGTCTCCATGAAGCTGGGCTACGGTCCCGCACACCGTTAGGCCGTCTTCCGCTCACGCCCCAACATCGTGCAGCCCGCCTCCAGTGGTGTCGCGACAGGCGTGAATGGAGGGACGAATGGAGACGTGTCGTCTTCAGCGATGAGAGTCGCTTCTGCCTTGGTGCCAATGATGGTCGTATGCGTGTTTGGCGCCGTGCAGGTGAGCGCCACAATCAGGACTGCATACGACCGAGGCACACAGGGCCAACACCCGGCATCATGGTGTGGGGAGCGATCTCCTACACTGGCTGTACACCACTGGTGATCGTCGAGGGGACACTGAATAGTGCACGGTACATCCAAACCGTCATCGAACCCATCGTTCTACCATTCCTAGACCGGCAAGGGAACTTGCTGTTCCAACAGGACAATGCACGTCCGCATGTATCCCGTGCCACCCAACGTGCTCTAGAAGGTGTAAGTCAACTACCCTGTCCAGCAAGATCTCCGGATCTGTCCCCCATTGAGCATGTTTGGGACTGGATGAAGCGTCGTCTCACGCGGTCTGCACGTCCAGCACGAACGCTGGTCCAACTGAGGTGCCAGGTGGAAATGGCATGGCAAGCCGTTCCACAGGACTACATCCAGCATCTCTACGATCGTCTCCATGGGAGAATAGCAGCCTGCATTGCTGAGAAAGGTGGATATACACTGTACTAGTGCCGACATTGTGCATGCTCTGTTGCCTGTGTCTATGTGCCTGTGGTTCTGTCAGTGTGATCATGTGATGTATCTGACCCCAGGAATGTGTCAATAAAGTTTCCCCTTCCTGGGACAATGAATTCACAGTGTTCTTATTTCAATTTCCAGGAGTGTAGTTTGCAGAGCATGGAAGTAGATGGAGATGTAGAAGAAGATCTACGGTGTACGAGAAATTGCGCAACAAAGAACAGCTCTCTAAGCAGTGGGACAGCTAGAGTTGTCCTGAAGCAGGTAACCATGGCTTAAGTTTCAGGGTCGACGGCGATGGTCGCTTCTCCTACCACAAACTCAGTCGAATTCCACGTGTGATGAGGATCGCAGCGAGCGTGGGGCCCTAAGGGTCAGTGGCCTTGTCTTATCATCGGCGGGCCATCGATGCATACAAGCTGCTTATTATCTTGAGTTACCAGCGTCATTTCCTTACACGTTTTACCAGTAAACGTGAAACATTCGAGCGACACACACTGTGGCAGTGAAGCTGGTAACTCATAACGAGACACTATCAGATGCTCACCAACCACTATTGCTTCACAGTAGTTTCGCCCATCACAGTGAAGCACCTGTTGTTTGGGAAGAATTGGGTAGTGCACACTTGTTTGCAACCCTAGAAATAGCTGACGCCGGCATGCCATGTATGCAGCCAGTTTGAGCATGGAACTGTTCATTGGACAAATCAGCCTACATCCTTACATCATACTTTATTAAAGAGTATGACACATGGAGGTTTGGGTCGATCCGGAGAGAGTGCACGGATAGACGAAGTGGTTAAGGTGACCGCTCGCGTTCGAGTGCCGGTCCGGCACAGACATTCGTATGCCACTATTGAGTAGTAGATCTATCTACACCTAACACAGCTAAGGTCATGGAATTCGCAGCTAGCGAATTAACTTCGAAATAGTTTGATAAAGGAACTGAAAAGAAAATTATTCTCGTCTGTCAACAACACGTTCCAATAAAATCCTGAGAGCATTAAGTAGCGACATCTGTCGAGCGCGCGGCACACAGCCAAGAGCTCGTGGATTCTGGCCGCTGCTGCAAGTTCGCGAAGCACCACGGAAGCTCCGATGTACGGACGAAAAAAGAAGTTTCAGCTATTCGCATTAATCGGACACCGTATTCAACAGTGTACACTATGTGATCAAAAGTGTCCGGACACTCTCAAAAACATAGTTTTTCATATTAGGTGCATTGTGCTGCCACCTACTGCCAGGTACACAATATCAGCGACCTCAGTAGTCATTAGACATCGTGAGAAGAATTGGCCGCTCCGCGGAACTCATGGACTTCGAACGTGGTCAGGTGACTGTATGTCACTTGTGTCATACGTCTGTACGCGAGATTTCCACACTCCTGAACATCCCTAGGTCCACTGTTTCCAACGTGATAGTCAAATGGAAACGTGAAGGGCACGTACAGCACAAAAGCGTACAGGCCGACCTCGTCTGTTGACTGACAAATAACGCCGACAGTTGAAGAGGGTCGTAATGTGTAATGGGCAGACAACGATCCAGACCATCACAAGGAATTCCAAACCGCATGAGGCTCCACTGCAAGTACTTGGATTTCGTGATCGAGCAGCTGCTCATAAGCCACACATCACGCCGGTAAATGCCAAACGACCCCTCGCTTGGTGTAAGGAGAGTAAACATTGGACGATCGAACAGTGGAAAAACGTTGTGTGGAGTGACGAATCACTGTACACAATGTGGCGATACGATATCAGGGTGTAGGCATGGCGAATTCCCGGTGAACATCATCTACCAGCGTGTGTAGTGCCCAGTAAAATTCGGAGGCGGTGATGTCATGGTGTGGTCGTGTTTTTCATGGAGGAGGCTTGCACCCCTTGTTGTTTTGCGTGGCACTATCACAGCACAGGCCTACATTGATGTTTTAAGAACCTTCTTGCTTCCCACTGTTGAAAAGCAATTCGGGGATGGCGATTGCATCTTTCAATACGATCGAGCACCTGTTCATAATACACGGCCTGTGGAGAAGTGGGTACACGACAATAACATCCCTGTAATAGACTGGGCTGCACAGAGTCCTGACCTGAATCCTATAGAACACCTTGGGAATGATATGGAACGCCGACTTCGTGCCAGGCCTCGTCGACCGACATCGATTCCCCCCCTCAGAGCAGCCTCCGGAAAAGAATGGGCTGCCATTCCGCAAGAAACCTTCCAGCACCCGACTGAAGGTATGTCTGCGGGAGTGAAAACTGTCATCAAGGCTAAGGGTGGGCCAACACCATGCTGAATTCCAGAATTACCGATGGAGGGCGCCACGAACTTGTAAGTCATTTTTAGCCAGGTGTCCGAATACTTCTGATCACATAGTGTATCTTGCTGGCGTCTTGGCTTGTTGCTGTCGCTGTGTATAACAATAATGAGTAAGATTGTCGCGACTACAGACTATCCTATGAGATGTCTTCTGTCAGAAGGGCGAGGGGCACAGGGGGCCCTCTGTGTATACGAAATACGAGTGTCCAAGTCTTAGCGGCAAATGTTGGCAGTCAGACTTAGACGATAAGTAGCACAACGTCAGTAAATTAAACTTGTGTAAACCGCAAACAGCGGTAGTTCATACTGTAGAGTCGGCACTAAATGAAGTACAAAGTAGCTGCCGATACTTCTCCTGGTATGGGGTCAACGATTTTAGGAACAGGAATGCAAAGACGAGGCGTGGCGAGTCGTGTGCACCGACAATTTCTCGTGGGTCATTTTCTCAGAGCAGCTAATGGCCTTTCTCAGTAGGAATCAAATGGCTCTGAGCACTATGGGACTTAACATCTGAGGTCGTCAGTCCCCTAGAACTTAGAACTACTTAAACCTAACTAACCTAAGGACATCGCACACATCCATGCCCGAGGGAGAATTCGAACCTGCGACCGTAGCGGTCGCGCGTTTCCAGACTGAAGCGCCCAGAACCACTCGGCCACAGCGGCCGGTCAGTAGGAATCAACATGGATTCCATAAACATGAAACAATTGTACGCTCCATGAAACGATATGATATAACATGACATTTCCATATAAAATTAAATGTAGGAAAGACAGATCCGAGCCTGAGATTCACTGAGAGAATCTTAACGAAATATAATTAATTAACCACAGTACGGCTTACAAAACACTCCTCAGGCCGATTGTGGAGTATGGCTCATCTGTATGGGACATAGCCAGCTTCTGTTAGTGTAAGAGATATATAAAATTCAACGAAGAGCAATAAACTTGATTACGGATTTGCTTAGTAAGCGAAGATATATTCGACGAACTCTAGTGTCAGACGACGCAGAAGTGACAATGTGCATCACGTAAAACATAACAGTTAAAATTCCGAGAGCGCACACCGAAGAAGAATCGTGAAGCTTATGACTTTCTCCCATTTATGTCTTGTGAAATGACCACGACGACGTAATTAGAGAAATTAGAGCTCATACGAAGGTTTATCGACTGTCCTTCTTCCCAAGTACCATTCGCGATTGGTACAGGTAAGGGACACTGCTACCAGAAGTATCCTCCTCCACACAATGCAAGGAACGTGCAGAAAAAGATGCAGACGAGACCAAGAAGGAAGTCTGCACCGGCGCTCAGGCTGACGTCCCATTCTCTGGCTGCTGGAAAGCGTTAGACACACTTCAAAATTGTCAAGAAATGAACAGAATATGAGTGGAGCGAGCTGAATATCAGAACGAATATGTGATTGGATTGAGGCACTCCTACCAAACAGCACCGGGGCATATCCTGACAGAAAAGCTTAAAATATCATTGGGCGCAATCCATGGGAGTGATACAGGCTCGTTACTGTTCCCAGTATATAGAACTGATCTGATGAATACTGTCGCAGGCTTCTTGAGGCTGTCCACGGATCAAGCTGTTATGTATAGAAAAGTGGCAACTGTAACGAAGAAAGATTTACAGATGATCTACGCTAGGTTAACGGCTTAACATTTGACCCTTAACATAAACAAATGTAACGTGTTACATATAAACAGACAGAAATAACGATTTTTGTTTCATTACACCGCTGGAGAAAAATTACTGGAAATACTCGTATCCGTTAAATGTCAGGAAGGGAGCATACGCAACGAATTTAAGTGAACCTAACCGTAGAAAAGGATTACGCCGACCTTAAATTCGTTGTTAGAAAATCGCAGAAACCACATTTCACCAACGGAGGACGTACCTTACAGAACCATTGTTTGACACATATTTGACTATTACTACTCGTTGTGTTCCTTACCATGCACTGTTGACGAAGGAAACTGAATAAATTGAAAGAAGGGATCTGCGTTTCTTCATTGGTGCCTTTTTAAGAAGGAAAGCGCCACGGAAGTGCTAATGTAACTCCAGTGTCAAACGCTACATGAGGAACATTGAGCATTCTTGTGACGTTCGTAGAAGAACCGACATACCACATCCTTCTACATACAACTCGCGAGAAGACTGTGAATGTAAAAGTAAGATTCGAACCCGTACACAGGCTTGTCAACACTCATTCTTCCCGCACCTGATTCGCTGCTGGAACAGGAAGAAAGAGGGCAAGTATTAGCTTTACACGAAGTAACCTCCACCGCACACCGTAGAATGATTTGCGAGGCATAGATGTAGATGTAAACAGCGATCGCGCTTCTTGCCGCTACTTCCCTACGTGAGCATCCCGCGCAAGGACGCTTCACTGTTCCACCTGTGTCGTGATGGACGTCATCGATTGATT
Organism: Schistocerca americana; assembly: GCF_021461395.2. Lineage (NCBI taxonomy): Eukaryota > Metazoa > Arthropoda > Insecta > Orthoptera > Acrididae > Schistocerca > Schistocerca americana. Next base: position 462,743,814 of record NC_060123.1, read on the forward strand.
TAGCTGTGTGAATTTTGCGTTGTATATGGTGTCGCAGGAGGAACGGTCAATATGCACCGATACAACAGTAACGATCACCTGAAGTAAACACGTACTCTAAAATACACACCTTAAGAGCCATCATCACTACTTCATCTTTGATACTATGAAACAAATCTCTTCTAATGCAAAATCTTTGCTTCCAATATTTTAAGAGGTGGTAGTATTGGCCAAAACAAGGAAAAAAGTCCACTAAACATGGGTTGTAATGTGCATACTTTAAGAGCTGTGAGCACTAGCTCATCTTCGCTACGGTGAAACACAGGTCTTCGGCTGAACAAATACTCGTGGCTCCTAAGGTATCATTTTAGAGTCCATTTTTCTAAGACATTTTTTCTTGTCTTGGTCATTGCTGGCTCCTCCCATAGTAAGAAATGCAAAGTGGATGCAGTAGTAGGTATTTATGTAGAAGTATGGAAAATGAGGAAGTTCTCATAACTGTTCAAGGTATGCAATTTTGAGACCATATTTATTAGAGGTCTTTTGTTTAAGTAATCATTGGTGTCATACCCCGTAATATTGACCAGTGCACCTGGGACACCTTGTATTGTGAACTGAACACGGAATATATCGAAACAATCAGAAATTTGATTTCATCAGCCGGTTTCGGCACTTAGCGTCCTTCTTCAGAAGGGCGTAAGTATCGCATTATTTGCGATTTAACAATAAGATGCATGTAGACTACTGTTGTGGTCATGTGGTTCACGTTGCCTGTACGAAAACTGTATACAACAACCAAACAAAATGCCGACATTACACCAGAACTGGCACGATGTCTGAACTTGTTATTTGACTTCTTTATTCCATTTTTGTACAAACTCTATGAACCACATGAGCATAGAAATATGCTGCATGCATCTTATTGTTGACATTCGCAAATAAGCGATAGTCGAAGAAGGACACTAAGTGCCAGAAACCGGTTAAGGACACTGAATTTCGTTTATGCAGCTGGTTACTGATTATTTCGATATATACAAGTACAGTAGCTGAAGATATGTAAAATACTGGACACGGAATATCTAAGTTCGAGTCCTCCCTCGGGCATGAGGGTGTGTGTTGTTCTTAGCATAGGTTAGCTTAAGTATGCGCAAGTCTAGGGATCAATGACCTATGCAGTTTGGTCTCTTAGGAATTCATACACATTTCGAAACCCAGTAATCTGGGAATGTTACTAAAAGCTTGTGATGTTTCTGTGGGAAGGATCCACAAGCCACTTTGAATCTGAATCAGGGAAAGTGGGGAGTGGTGCTGATTGGGACAAAGACACTACAGGTTCAAATGGTTCAAATGGCTCTAAGCACTATGGGACTTAACGTCTGAGGTCATCAGTTCCCTAGACTTAGAAACTACTTAAACCTAACTAACCTAAGGACATCACACACATCAATGCCGGAGGCAGGATTCGAACCTGCGACAGTAGCAGGCGCGCGGTTCCCAACTGAAGCGCTTAGAACCGCTGGGCCACAGTGGCCGGTGACACTACAGGCACCTTCCGAAAAGCCATTGCTAATTCAGGTCTTGTATTTGCTCTATACCCCACATTATGCGATATGCGCAGTACATGGTCAGCAATTTTTAATACCTCAGCTTGAGAACAAGAAAATTTATGACTCAACAGAGAAGAAATGTTCAGTTCTAAGCGAAATTAAACGTTACTTAAGATTACAAGGGAATTCTTTTAGAAAGGAACATTCTTGAGAAGAGCGTGTTTCTTTCAGCGTAGTAGAAAAGAGCGTATTATGCAAAGAAAACAAAAAGTGCTAATAAACACCCCAACTGTCAAGATAAAGAGTGAATTATCAGACATGTGGATACACTCATAGCAAATGTTGTGTAACGCTAGTGGAAGGTAATTCTTCTAGTGTGGATACTTGCTCACTGCTAGATGAGAGCTAAGGTGAGCTACTGCTCACAGGCAGTTCAACACTCCGGTCCAGAGCACAACGACCTTCGGCTGGTAGCGTCAGTACACGTCGGCCCAAGTCTAGCTCGGGCTACCTCCTTTGACACATAAACTGTTACTCGAGGTGTGCCTACCTGCTCTCAGTCACCACCACTCGGCACCTGCACACTGCAAAGTACTCCCTGTTAACGGCGTGTACTGAAGCAGTTCAATGAAATTATGCCTATCAATGTTTCGCTTGTGTCAACGCCATCACCAGAACTTAGGAACGCGACTCTGAGATTTTTATTAATTTAAATTATACTCTAATACCTTGCTTTTTAGTTGTAACATTGTGATGGAAGTACACTCTAAGACAAAAACTAACCACGCGCGACGAAGCAGTTATCCGAATGGGCTGTAAAACGATAGCTTTGATGTACATGTACCGAAAAACAAATAAGTACAATTTAGAAAAACTGGACGATTTCCCCATAGGAAAGAGCTTCACAAATTCTACAAGTAAATAATGCGTTGGTCCCCCTCTGGCCATTATGCAAGCAATTATTCGGCTTTGTATTGATTGATAGAGTTGTTGGATGTCCTTTGAGGGATTTCGTCCCGAATTCTGTCCAATTAGAGCGTTAGATCGTCAAATTCCCAAGGGTCCTGCCCATAACGTTCCAAATATTCTCAGTTTGGTAGAGATCCGGCGATCCTGCTGGCCAGTACAGGGTTTGGCAACGATGAAGATAAGCAGTGTGTAGGTGGGCATTATCTTGCTGAAATGTAAGCCAAGGATGGTTCGCCATGAAGGGCAACAAAACGGGACCCAGAATTTGGGCGGCGTACCGCTGTGCTGTAAGCACGTCGCAGATGACGGCCAAAGGGATCCTGCTATGAAATGAAATGACACCCCGTCACTCGTGGCTGTCGTGCCGTATGGCGATAGTTAGGCCTGTATCTCTTGGTATCCCACCGCTGTCTGGGCATCTCAGGACACTCCTTCACTGGTCATCGGAGCTCAGTCCAAAGTGGGACTCATCTCTGAAGACAATTCTATTCCATTCAGTGAGATTGCAGGTCGAATATGCCCGCCACCACTGCAAACGGCTTGTTGGCGTACAGAAGTCCATCGTAGTCGTCTCAAGGCGCTCAGCCCCATTTCTGTGACGCGCCTATTAATGGTCGTTACTGTCACTGAAGCACCAGTCACATCAATGATAATGATGAGTCTGGGACTCTGAGTGCCTCTCTCGCGATTACTCGGCCCTCACGTTCTGCCATCTCTCTAGGCCGACCGTTTACTTCTTTATGCTGTGTTCGGCCGTCGTTCACCCATTCCCATCGTCAATAATGGGATTGTTCCCACTCAAACGTCGAGTGATTCGCCAATTACTTCAACCGGCTTCTTTCAGCCCAACTACACGTTTTCTCTCAAGTGCTGACATATGCTTATATTGTTCACGCGACTGTCTGCCAGGCGTAGTTACTGTCCTACTCAGGACACGGAATGAAACTCGTAAAAACTTCATGCCCTGGTATCGACATGTCCCCTGTTTGCTGTCCCTGCCAGCTGCAGTGTGAAATTGCGCTGCAGCGTCAATCACTCATCCAACGGCCGCCGAAGTTAACGATTTTCCATTTTCTATCGATACCTGTTTGGACATCATTTTATGACTAATTTGCATAACTTCTTGTAAGTTGAGATGTTGTATTTTCACACCGCCACATCTCGTCACATAAAACACTGATTTGTGTAATGAAAGAGGCCAAGAGCCATCTATTTGCCAATGTATAATATTTAACTAAGCATTGTAATGATGTATTTTGACAATTTACAGGGAGAAATGAGTCCAGCGCTAGTGACGCGCCAAAGAAACTATAGTCTAATTCAGTGCGCATGTAAAAACATCGATATTAAAGGCAGGCTCTGAAGACATTTGAATATTACAAACACAAGTGCGCAACCCATCGTCCGCTGCCGGACGATATCACTCTCTTTTTGTCTTCTGTATAATATTGGCGCACCATTACATAGGCGTCATTACAAGATTTGTAATTTGTTTAAATCTATTGATGAATACTGTTATTTTGTTGCATGTGAGAATAGTATGTGTGATATATATATATATATATATATATATATATATATATATATATATATATATATATATATATATATATGCCAGTCGTGTCCGACGTGTCATTGTGTGGACAGAACAGTTTAGGCCGACGTTAACATACTACTTATACTCCCCCCTCGTAGTATTCTTCAAACTCAGTTTTAAACTGGCCCTTAGGTACATTTTCAGTGCGACTGATGTCCGGAAATTTCTTAGCAAACTTACACTTCTCAAATCGCACATCGCTCGCACAAAGCCTCGCTGTTCCACAATGATCCGCGGCACTTTCTAAACAGGAAAAGGAGCCAAGCAACTATATGTTGCTTCCCTTTCCCAATCTGATGCTTAATAATTTTTATGTGTGCAAGAGCGCACGTCGTGAGAGAGCCACATCTGATTTTGAGACAATCTGCATTACAACACCAAATTGCAATCAATCATCATATTTTAATAACAAATATCTAATAATATTTTCTTACATCAGATAGTTCATGGTTTTTTATCTATTCGTGTGCATTTTAACGGCGGTGGAATCTTGGAACTAGCCCAAAATTTGCCTAAACGAGCGCAGGAAACCATCTAAAAACCAAACTCATGCTGGCCGGTGTACCAGCCCATGGTCGTTAATCCGTTGCATGCATTCGATTCGGGTCTGGGGTATCTCTCTGTCTTGCAAGATAGCATGCTACGTGTTACGCTATACGAGAAGGTCACTATACATAGTTAACATGTAATTAACATTTTTTCATTTAGAGTCATGTAAAAATCTATCACCATTTGCATAAGCTCATCAAAACGTGGGACTTAACAATAAAATTGTTCATTACAGGAGCTTCTCCTTTTTTGTAACTATATTTCGCGAACTGTTGTTACTGGGCCGACTTCTGATCCATTACAGTTGTTGCATTATCCGCAAAGCCCTAGAGGGCAGGGGATAAGACGGAGCGACGGGATGGGTGGAGAGCGGCAGATACATCACTCAGTCAAAATATGACGATGCTGACCAGCGACCTCAAGGAATCTCTCTGTACGTGCGGACGCAACGACGTGTACCACGGCCAGATGTCTGTACTCACACATACGTCACAATAGTGAAACGACCGAACTGCTGCGCTCCTTAGTGCTCATCATTATCATCTTCATCGTTATTATCATTGCTCTGCCCTAGAGCAAGTCTTCACTTGCAGCTGTCAATGCAGTCCTATCATTTGCTACCCTCTTTGTTTTGTCATAATTTTTTTCTATCATTATGCTATCCATCATCTGGTATCTTCTACAATCACTTCTTGTTCTTCCACTCACCGTTCCTCCCATAGCGTCCATCAGTAAACAGTCTCTTCACATCCAGTGTCCAAGCCAACCGTGTTTCCTCTTCCTGATTACCTTAGTAATAAGCATTATCAATTTATCTCCAAGTTATCACACAAAATCTCTCATTGACTGTCGTTTAACAGATTTTAATTTGGAGACATTAACTTTGTTTACGGGATTTATTAGTCCTCGAAATCTTACCTCCCCCTCTCGTTCACCGCGGATCATTTCAAGCAAATCCTTCACTTCAGCTTCTATTTCAGCTTCCAGTTGTTTAGAACGACGTCCGAAGCCGAAATCGCGCAGATACCGAAGGCTAAAGCGGCGTTGTTCCTTCCACAGCCCTCCATCTACGAAGAACACTCCTGTAAAAGTACAGACGACATTGTTTTCACACTTTTTTGTAACTACACTAACAACCAAAACATTATGACCACAGTCCACCGTGAAACTGAATGTCAGTTACTTAGTTAGTTACGTGTTCCATTCATCAGTCTCACGGAAACCGTTATGATGTGGGACGTATCAAGTGTATTCTTTTTTTACCTACCCCATTCCTTTAAATGGCACAAAATTCCTATATTATGAATATAGATTTATTTATTCTTATTCAAGAATTCATCTATGGTATAGAAGGAGTTGTCAAGGAGATATGACGTCAATTTATTTTTGAAACTATTACTACTGTCTGTCAGACATTTTATTTCATCTGGTAATTTATCGAGAAGTATTACAGCAGCAGAATCAAGATAGGTTAAGTAGAGGATAGTGTACGTCTTTCTTTCTTCTGCCATTATAACCATGAATGTCACTGTTGTTTGTAAACTGGCCCTTGTTGTTGAGAATAAATTACATTGCTGAGTAAATGTACTGTGAAGTTGTTGTAATAATTCCTAACCATTTCATCAGATGCCTACAAGATGTGCGACTATGAGGCCCACACATTATTCTAATCACTATCTTTTGAGCAGTGAATACTTTGTACCTAAGCGTTGAGTAAAACCAAAACATTATTCTGTATGACATCAGAGAGTGAAAGTATGCAAAGTATGTCAGTTTGCTAATTTCTATATCCTCAAAATTAGAAATTATTCTGATTGGAAAAGTTACTGAACCTAGTTGCTTTAGGAGATCCAAAAGATGAATTTTCGGATTAAGATTCTCATATATATGTACACCCAAAAACTTAGCGTGCTCTATCCTGACTACTGACTTCTGTTGATGTGTTACATTTATTGAAGGAACAGTACTCCCTGCTGTTGAAAATTGTATGTACTGTGTTTTTTCAAAGTTTGGAGCAAGCCGATTCACAGAAAACCAATCAATAGCTTTTCCAAAGACATTATTTGTATCATTTTCAATTGGAGTTTCATTTACTGGATTAATAATTATGCTTGTATCATCAGCAAACAGTGTCATTTTAGCTCCTTGTTTCAGATAAGAAGGGAGGTCATTCACATATATCAAGAACAGAAGGAGACCCATGATTGAACCCTGTGGAACACCTAATATAATGTCACCCCAGTTATATGAAGTGGGAAACTTCCTTAAATCACTTAATCCGTATAAAGAAACTTTTCGCTTCTTGTTCTGTAGATATGACTTAAACCACTCATATGCTGTTCCATTTATACCATAGAATTGTAATTTATGTAACATAATGTCAGGGTTCACACAGTCAAAAGCTATAAATAAGTCAGAGAAAATTCGTATTGGTGAAATTTTACTATTTAAAGACTCTATTATGTGGGCAGTGAAATTGCATGTTGCTATTTCAGTAGAACAGCATTTTTTAAATACAAACTGCGATTTACTAAGTATCCCATTACTGTTGAGATGGCTAACCACTCTTGAGTACATTACTTTCCCAAGGATTTTTGAAAATGCTGTAAGCAAGCTTACTGTCAGTAATTATTGACATCTGTGGTGTCTCCTTTTTTTTAGAGAGGATGGACAAAGGCATATTTTAACATGTCTGAGAAAATACCTTGAGTTAGTGATGCATTACAGATGTGACACAGAAAAACAGGTGTAACTCCTCTACCTTGTTTTAATATTTTGTTAGAGATGTCATCTAGTCCAACAGAACATTTATTTTTCAAAGATTTAATGAGTCTCCTTACTTCACAAGATGTTGTTAGATGAAAATTAGTCTGACAAGGATTTCTTAAAACTGACGCTTCCTTGTACTGATTAGCTTTTTCTTTCGAACTACACTGCTTTTTTCACCTACACCTAAGAAATGGTTGTTAAATACTTTAGTTGCTTGTGTATTGCTGGTTATTATCGTCTCATTCTCTTTAATAGTAATACTACCTACCCCAGTTGTTACCTTTCCTATCTCTTTTCTCACAACATTCCATATTGATACGATTTTATTGCCTGAGTTGTTAATTTCATCTCTAATATACATATTTTTTGATTTTCTGACAGCTTTTCTCAATTTGTTACAGTAATTTTTATAAACTACAATTACTTCTGCATCTTTACTAATACTTGCTATCTCATACAATTTTCTTTTTCTTTCTGAAGACGTTTTAATATCTCTAGTAATCCTAGGTTTCTTTTAAAACTGTTTGGTGTTACATTTAATAATTATTTTATCGTAACAATGTTCAAAAAGTGATATAAACTGATCAAGAAATATGTTGCATTTATCATTAACATTTGGCTCATTATATACATCCCCCCAAATAACATTTCTTGAACTTTCTCTGAAGTGCTTTGTAGACACAGAGTTGATCAGCCTTACACTTTTACTTAAAGGTTTCTGAACAGCACACCCTGCTAGTTTTTGTAAGTTAATCAATTGTGGATCATGGTCTGATAGTCCCTTTATCACAGGAAAGGCATGTGTTAGCTTTACATCCTCTTGCTGTACAAATGCATTATCTATCAGAGTACTACTGTCTTGACCTATACATGTAGGGAAATTGATCACTGATTCTAACTTATATGTCATTAATAACACATGTAGTTCAGTTTTCCTATCACAATTACTTAGAAAGTTTGCATTGAAATCACCACAGATTAATAACTTCTTCTTTTTGTCTGACAGACAGCATTATAGAGAATCAAACTGTTTTATGGATCGCTCCCAATCTCCTAATGGGGATCTGTACACTGTTGCTAATATCAGCACTACATTATCTAGCTGTAGTTCACACGCATAAACTTCAAAATGCTGATCTACACAAAATTTGCTTACTTCTACAGTTTTGTGTTTATACCCTTGTTTTGTGTAAATGGCAACTCCTCCTTTATCGTTGCTAGATCTGCAAGTGTAAGATGCTAATTATACCCATTTATACTGTCATTTTCCATCGCCACTGTTACATGGCGTTCGGACAGACAAAGTATATCAGTCCCATTCTTGTTTTTGAGATAATCGAAACACATTAACAGTTCATCTTCTTTTTTTTTTTTTTTTATCCGTGATATTTTGATGAAATAAATTGATACTACTCTTAGCTTTATCCCTATTTAGTGTATATGAAGCTTCTTTTATTCAATTTTTCCTTATTGTTGTCTGTTTGGACTTTGGTTGTAACCTAAAATACCGGTCTGCCCGGTTTCGTTAACCACAGGGTTCATCCCTTCTATGACTGGCCCCCTTACAGTATCTGTGGCGTGTAGGCGTCGCGTGTACATGACGCGGCAAGGAAAATACATTTATAGAGCAGAGGCGAATCGGCAATCATTCTAGTAACCACATGGACCTCAAGATGGTAAATCGACTGACATAAGTGACTTTGACAAACGGGAGTATTGTTATGATCCGGCGCCTGGGAAAAAGCACCTAGGGAACAGCGAAGATGGTCCTCTGTTCACAAGCTACTGTCGTGAGCGTCTGTGGAAAGTGGATGAAGGACTAATGCTGTATTACCGACGTACAGCCGAGGAAGGTGACGGCGATTAAGTGACAAGATTTTGGGTGTCCACACATCATCAGAGATCGTGGAGCACGGAGGCTTCCTCGCTCTGTAAAGCTGGACAGGCGGCGATGTGTGGAAAATCTGACGGCAGACTACAGTACTAGCGCAGGCCCCAGTGTTTCGGCTCACACCGTTCATTGTACACTGTTGAACATGGAGCTCCACAACAGACGACTCATATGTGTTCCCAAAATGACCCAACGACATCATCAATTACAGTTCCATTGGACACGGGATCTTCGAAATTGGACAGTGGATCAATGAAAACGTTCTGCCTGGTCGGACAAACCACGTTTCTTGTCATGTCAGGTCGAAAGTGGTGTTCGGATTCGCCATCGTTCAGGCGAATGGCTGTTCTAAACATAAACACATTCACGGATGTTGCCAGATGGGGCAGTATACGCATATTCTGTGGTGGACGTTCACCGGGGCTAGTAACCGAAGACACCATGAAAGGTGCGGACTACGAGAAAATTATTGCGGATCACCTTTATGGCTTTCTGTTTGTATTCCTCAACAATGGTGGCACCCAACAGCATGGTAATAAGCCATAACCCAGCGACAGTGACTTCAGAAGCATGATAAGGAACTCACGTAGAGGTTTGGCCACCAACTTTGTCTGATCTGAACACGATAGAACACATCTGACACGCTGGGCTGTAATTATGGTACGGTAGCGAAATATGCTAGACTTTCGAACGCGAAGACATTAATGCGAAACAGATCTACACTGGAAAAAATCTAGTTCCAATTTTTGCCACCAGGTATAAATCTGGCGCTGTAAAGCATCTCGTCGACGTCTCTAGTGCTCCTACTGAACAAACTGCGTAAGTGGCGGTTAGTAAGAAAATCAACATTATGACTTTCTCCCATGTTTGACCTTTTCTGCCCATGTGCTACTCCTAATCCATTATATATGGAAACATTTCTATACATCTTTCTTGCATTCACAGCGCCAGATTTACACCTGGTGGCCAAAATAGGAATTTTTTTCAGTGTAAATATGTCCTTCATTAATGCATTAGAATATCTACCAAGTTTCTCTGTCATACAATAATTACACCCCACATTGGATCGCTGTAAGTAGCTGCACTTTAATAACAACCACTCGAAACCTTCGGGAACCAACCAAGGAGTTGTTGAATGCGTGCCACGTAGAATCGCTGCTATATTTTGATCCAAAGGTGGGCCAGCTGATGGACTAAAATGCTGTTAAGCACGTGGTTATAATTTTTTGACATCAGTGTACAAATTAAGATGTACAAGTGCAACCAATAAATTCTGACGCGTGGTTGGCTGTAACAATTAATTTAGGGTTAATGTCTTACTGAAATTAATTTAAAAATGTAATCGTTTCACCCACTGTTCGTTTCGTATTCTCTGCGAATCACTCTGATTTATACGCAGTGTAGAGGGCAGTGAAACCTACCGAGATCCTTGCCGTAGGCCCGGTCCCTGATGGCGACGTTGCTGGCGCGCCCCTGTATGTGTGGGTTGGCCAGCACCTCCTTGACCGCGTCGTAGTCGCAAGCCACCACGGTCGGGTACGGCCCGAAGTAGAAGCCGAGCAGCTTGGTGTGGTAGCGCCGCGCCATGGCGTCCAGTGCCCGGTACGGGAACTTGAAGTTTTCCAGCCGCAGCTGCAGGTAATTTCCCCATACCGGAAGCCGCCACGCTGGACCTGTAGAAGATGTCAGTAAGTGTTGTTAGCCTCACTTGTCATTTCCTAACACAGGACAGAGGGAAGACAGATGGTTCTAGGTCAGTCTGCAATTTCCGAGCGGTTAAGAGCAAATGCAGAAACACAACCTTCTAGTGAAGGTAGGTTGGTTGCTTGTATCAGCGCCAACATCCGTCACAGTGGAGATTTTGGGATTCGATAGGATGCTCGCAGCAGGATGTTCAAGGATCTCAGAGGTCTGATTAACCCTATTTAACTGCTATCAGACTAACTACTGCACTGAAGGCTAATTCTAAACATTAGAAAAAGCAAAAGATGCAACTGATTGCACAACGAAATTATGTCTGAGTGGTGAGAGCCAACAGAAATCAGTCACTAACAGCATTGCAAAGTACGAACTATGAGAGTGGCACTCCAAGAGAAGTAGATTGGTCGGGGGCTTATTCGAGGCTGTGAGCGACACGAGTTCGCTCACCAATCCACGGGCGCTTTACAGGCTTCATCCAATCTGATGACTGGCTCTACACCTCCAAGGCGCAACTGGCCAACCATATTCAGTTCCTCCCCTTGTCCTGAACGGTAGGTAAGCGATGTTTCTGCTGTTTACATTAACAAACTGCAAGTTTAGTAGTAACAGCGTTCAGCTGAAAGCTAAACGACACTGCCCTTCCTCTTGCGGCCAGCAACAACACTGTTTTACATCAGTTGACCCCGTCCTGAAGCCTGTCGTGAGTGAGGACCGCTACTGTAACAATCTAACCTGCGTAAACCCACTGACGTTGCGGTTCTCAGGGGCAAGTATCGAACTTGCTGCCTCTGCTAAGATGTGACTTTTTGTGATTATATTCCACTGTGACGCCTTACAACAGTGTCTAGGTGGTGGACGGAGTTACCATTTAATTCTCTGAAGTGAAACTTCTTCCCTAGGACAGCTGCCCAGAGCGTCTGCAATTCGGAGGGTCTCTGCATTGTGTCTCTGACTCAGTATTTTGGAGTCTCTCGCTGGCTTTCAATAGCTTTAAGCTTCACAATGTACAAATCAATGTATCGTCAATATTATTAGGAGCGACACGACAATCGGCGTCAGTATACCTGAAAATTCCGTCACTCTCGCGCTTCAAACTGGGTCATGGCGTGACACTGTCTTACAGTTCAACTTGTAGAAGGAACCTTGCCACAGCGATAAGAGCTCGTGTTATGTATGTGGCATAATGTTCTGTTGATCTCTCTGGCCGGGACAGGTGGGCTAAATAGTGATATTGACTCAACTTGTTCGTCCGTGAATGAGGTCCCTATCTCAATACAAGTGACCGAGCGAGGTGGCCCGTTAGTAAAGCGCTGGGCACATATTCAGCAGAACAGATGTTCAAATCCCCTCGGCCTCATGTAGGGCTCTCATGATTTCTCTAAATAACTTAAGGCGAAGGCCGGGTTAGCGGCATTGAAAAGTACACGGCCGATTTACTTCTCTCATCCGGGATTGTGATCCGTTTTTAATAATATTGCCGTCGACGGGACACTATCTTCTAATCTTTATTCATCCTTTTTATTAGAAGCAGTGTCAAACAGAGAAGCCAGAAAATCTCAAACATCACATAACCACAAATTGAACAACAAACCGAGAAATGCAGTTCAACAAGACTTTAGATCACTCCTGCATGGAAACTACGTCTTCATACACTTAAATCAATTATCTGAGCTACTGGTCCGTCCGGAGTAGCTGCGCCATCAGCACAAAAAAAATGAAAGTTCGTTTTTACGATTCCAGCCGTAAAGGAACTCCTATTATACCGGTATTCATTCTGTTAGGATCACGAGCACTTAAGCTGTACTGTTAGAATTTTCTAGGGAAACAGAGTAGAGACTGAATTCATTTCTGTATTGGGAACAGGTTCTTACACATCTCTATCTATACTCGGCAAGCCATCTGACGGCGTCTGACAGAGGTTACGTCTGGTAACGTTATCCGATCCCACTTCCCTCGTTCCATTTGCGAATGGCGCGTGGGAAAATTACTTCGGTAAATCTCCGTATTAGGGCTGATTTTTCGAGTTTTGTCGTTGTGGTCATTTTGTGGGACGTATGTAGGAGTAAGTAATATGTTGTTCGACTCTACCCAAAATGTACTATCTCCGAATTTCAATAGCAAACTTCTCTATGATACACAACGCCTCTCTTCTGGCGTCTGCAACTGGAATTTGTTTAGCATCTCCGTAACGCTCTCGCACCGTCGAAGCGATCCCGTGCCAATAGCCAGAACTGCAGAATATGGGCAACGGAAAATCCGCGCCTACACCAACCGCTACTACTTTATTCTGCAAAAGTGACTGTGCTGTGTGTGTTGACGTATCGTTTATCGTAGGGCAGTATTTTTTCGAGGAGAGGAGTCGTGTGGTTCCTGTTACCTGTACTGTCATTGGTAAACTCTATTAGAGTCTTCTGCTCACCAGGGTCATTCCAGCCTTCCAAAAGAGGGGAAAAAATGATGAGTGTAATAAGAATATAAACAATGAACTAGAACTTTGGGTATTTTCTGAAATAAAAATACATAATTTTATCTATTTAAAGAAAATGTTTATCAATTGCCATGTCTGTGGGTGTAATTAGGTTCTTACAATAATTCATGAGGAAACTACATTTGTTTAAAGTTCGTCTGTGCGCTTTGCACTGTGCCTTAAGGGCAGATGTAGGGCGAAATTGAAAATTCGAATTTTTATACTGCATAATTTATTAGACTGATTCTTTAAGAGTAACATCACAAAGTTTCATAATAGAATTCTGGCTAAAAATATGTTTTAAAAAAATTTGTTTGGGCGTCTGCGCTTGCCTTGCTCCCTCATTCTACGCTGTGATTCATACCTTCCCTACGCTAGAAATTTTTTGCACGTTAAATTTTCGTTCACACAATCGAAACGAACTGCAGATTAGTCTAGAAGGCTGTAAGAAAGATTATCTTTGCTTGTTCCTTTGTTTACAACATTTTTTTAAATAGTACATGCTTTTTCATATATCAACTTGTTTTGCTGGACATGGGTCGTAACAGTGGACGCATATTCAAAAATGTGACAAAATGTCGATTTTCATGTATAGGCAATATTCTTTCACACAAACTTTCCACAGATGATGATCCTCAGCATTCCCTTTATGGCATATAGTGGCGCAAATATCTTCAAGCAGAATCCAGTGGAAAGCCATACAGCCACAAACAAGATTTGCCACTTACTGTTTCAGATTTATAAAAGCGACATTGAGGTACCTAGTTAATCTGAACTGCTGAAAAAAATCTCTACATGGAAAGACACAAAATAGAAATGAGAGCTACATCGTTCCTGTGAAACACAACTAGCTCTTTATTAACATGGAGTGTTGACTGCTATTGACAAGGGATTTCAGGTCGATTCCGTATTTCTGGACTCCCGGCAGCCTTTTGACACTGTACCACACAACCGGTTCGTAGTGAAATTGCGTGCTTATTGAATATCGTCTCAGTTATGAGACTGGATTTGTGATTTCCTGTCAGAGAGGTCACAGTTAGTAGTAAGTGACGGAAAGTCATCGAGTAAAACAGAAGCGATTTCCGGCGTTCCCCAAGGTAGTGTTAAAGGCTCTTTGCTGTTCCTTATCTAAATAAACGATTGGGAGACAATCTGAGCAGCTGTCTTCGGTTGTTTGCAGATGGCGTTGTCGTTTATCGACTGCTCCAATTACGAGTGTTGCTGAACTGAAGGCACTCCTTGCCCAACGCATTCTGAATGCGACACCCGAGAGACTTCTATCTGTTCTGAAACATGCCGATCCTCGATTTAAACTTCTAGCAGAAAACAGTAGACAACAATTTGAACATGTCTTGCGAAGGATTCGGGAGGACGACGGTTCAATCCCGCGTCCGGCTATCCTGATTTAGGTTTTTCGTGATTTCCCTAAATCGCTCCAGGCAAATGCCGGGATGGTTCCTTTGAAAGGGCACGGCCGACTTCCTTCCCCATCCTTCCCTAATTTGATGAGACCGATGACCTCGCTGTCTGGTCTCCTTCCCCAAGCAACCCAATCCTCTTGCGAAGGTCTCACTATAATTAGAAACCGACGTCATTTTGCTTTTTATGCGGTTTTGTTTCCCCAGGACAATTAAAAACCGAAGTTATTTTGCTTTCTATGCGATTTTTGGCCTCAGGACAGTTAAAAACATAATTTTCCCATCCGATGTGGTACGATCTTGCCGTGGTGGATGTGCTTACGTAACCAACAGTGCCACAAATGTTGACTTCCGAACTTGTGCAGTCATATACATTGAACAGTACTGATAATGTAATGTGCAACTCAAACCACACCAGTCGTATTGCGATTTGTCTTTCATTTGTAGCCGACCCTATTTACGTTAAGCCGCCTACAGCGCCATCTGTTGCTAAAATTTTCGTTAATATTTTTTTCCCATTACGTTTCCCCTTGCGGCAATAAGATGCTAATCAAATTTGACGTCATTCTGAACAGTGCTTCTCTTTCTACAGGGGTTTGAAACTGGAACTTTGATTCTGTACTCTGTGTTTATTTCTCGTAATTTATGTTCTATTCAACTGTATTATTTTTGCGCGTCTGCAGCATCCGTCGAACACTGTAGATAATGATGGGTAATCTGCCCGGTTGTTGCTTTACACTTGAGTGTTGTCTATCTCTACTAAAGACCGTCTGCGACTGAGGGCGCTGAGTTAAGTCTGTAATATCATTGTGAGAATCGAATTCTCTGCACGTGAAAGCTAATTATGAATGGGAACATAAATGACAGGATTATGAAAGTGGCAGTTCCACGCCAAATACGGGTTTGTACAAAATAACGAATGTAGTTTGACCGTAACCATCGAATTGTTGTTAAATATTCATAAATTGTGTAAAATATGTTTGGTGAGAAACTCACATTTTTACTAACTGCTCAATAACTAAAACTACTGTATAAATAAATAAATCAACCCTGAATTAACCCTATTTACTGTTGAGGTTTGATGAGGAAAAGCACCTAAGAATTTGTTTAGAAGTACACTGAAGTCGTCTGCACCTTACATGAAGTTATGTCTTGCAATGGGAGGAAACCAGAACGTGCGACGTAATGATGCTAACCCACTGGGGAGGGAACATCACGACACTGTCGGTAGCGTCACAAATGTTAAGAGGGCAGCCTCGGACGTCGAAAGGGTTGGGCATGAGAGTAAAGACGGCGAATGATGTGAGAGCGCTGCAGAAATATTGAGACACGTAACAGTTTGAGACAGAATACTGAGCCCATAAGGTAGTAGTTACTGTTAAATAAGGAAATTGCCGAGCAAGTTTTGTGGTATAAAAGTGGAGGACAGAGTGAAGTGATGTGGTGCATACTATGGTAAGGAGGTATGATAGCAGTTGGTGCGAAAAACTACAAACTGAAGACAATAAGTGATTACTCAAAAGAAATAATTATAGGCCTATCATTTCTTTTAATCACTTTCATTCGAAATAATTTCAAGGAAAGATAGGCGAACTCCAAGTGATTTCGCTCTCATCTTAAAGGTAACGCAGAGCAGATTATATGCATTTGTTGTGGAGTATCTCTTTAAAACGAAATACTCGGGAATTTCAGTGACCAGAATTAGAAGTGTACACGTAGCAGATTCTTTCAATGGCATTGCATAACAGACAGATGACATCATATGAGCAAAAGATAAAAAAATCTGTTTCTCAAATAAATGGTTAAAATTGACACTTAAAAAGTCACAGACAGATTAACAAAGTAACCTTACGTTATAACTGGCATCCCATACCAGGACAAATAAACCCAAGCACATTTTAAACCTTGCAGAACAAAATTTTCACTTTGCAGTGGAGTGTGTGCAATGTTTTGAAACTTCCCGACAGATTGTGAAACGTTCCTTTCGTCTGCCGTCGAAGCTTCCGTGGCGCCCAGCAAATCACTCTCAGGTTCGCAGCCAGAATCGACGCACTCTTGGCGACGCGTGGCACCCGAGCCAAATTACGGTATGTGTAAGTAGGCTGTTTAGGTTTTTTTTTTTTTTTTGGTAAAGCCACGTAGTGCTCTGTATGAAAATCGCTGACTGCGCTGTATGCAGTCAGTGGCTGGTTGGACTTATTGTTGGAATATTCGCTTGTGTAGTGTTGGGCAGTTGGATGTGAACAGTGTGTAGCGTTGGGCAGTTGGAGGTGAGCCGCCAGCAGTGGTGGATGTGGGGAGAGAGATGCCCGAGTTTTGAGAGGTTACTATGAGTGGACGATCTGGACGTGTGTTCGTCAGAGAAAGGAAATTTGTAAGACTGTATGTCATGAACTGATATATATATATTATGACTTTGGAACACTATTAAGGTAAATACATTGTTTGTTCTCTATCAAAATCTTTCATTTGCTAACTATGCCTATCAGTAGTTAACGCCTTCAGTAGTTAGAATCTTTAATTTAGCTGGCAGCATTGGTCCTCGCTGTATTACAGTAGTTCGAGTAAGGAAGATTTTTGTAAGTGATTCATGAGAGGTATAGGTTACTGTTAGTCAGGACCATTCTTTTGTAGGGATTATTGAAAGTCAGATTGCGTTGCGCTAAAAATATTGTGTGTCAGTTTAGTGATGATCAGAATAAGTAAAGAGAGAACTGTCTGAGTACGTTGAGTTTTGCTCAGCTATTTGAAAATCAAATAACGTTTCTCCAGCACTGTCATTCATTACATAAAAAGGGGAAGTTACATATGTACTACACCCGAAAATCAAATAACGTAAGAGTTTTTCCAGCACTGTCATTCTTTACATAGAAAGGGAAGTTACATAGGCACTACACCGTGGATTTAGTATGAAATTTTTATGGCAGGTTCAGATTAATTATCTGCTCTGGTAGACTATCAGATCAATCAAAATAAGGGTTAGTAAACTCCCTTTCACTTGCGAAACAAGGTTAGTCTTTTCATTAATTCAATATCCATGATCAAAGTCCTCTAGGAATCCAACTGCATTGAAAGACTTCAAGGTTCTACCGTTGTAATGCATTACGTTCACCCATTCTGTACAGCCTCCAACTGACTCCTAACAACTTCCACCAATAGCCTCTACATAAAAAGACAGGAATATACTTAACCGCCAATAAGCGAAAAAACACAGAAACACTTCCCTCTCAAATTGCCAAAGAAACATGTATAGTTTACTAGCTGTACCTGGCCACACGTCGCTGTGACTGAGTGTGGTTAAATGGATCTCCTCTCCACGGCCTCCCCTTCTCTTTGTCAACCCCCCTCTCTTTGTACTTCGCCTCCTCTCCCCTCTCTCTGTCCATCCTCTCTCTCCCCTATCTCATTCCATCTCCTCCAGCAAGCACCTCCTTCCCGCTTTCTGTGTCAGTTTCCTCCCACCCCTCTCTCCGTCTCCTCTTCCCTCTCTCTCTGACCTTGAGCCTTGTTTATTGTTATTGCAAATTCAGTTTCTGAGTCCGAATGCGTAATACAGTATCGTTTAAAATTTGAAATAAACCTGTCACGAACTTTTAGAGATTTTTGCAAATCGTTTATTAGAGTACCGTGTAAAAATTTGTAATAAGTCGATCAAGCACTTTTTCAGATTTTTAGCAACACATCATCCACTTTATATATTACGTGCATATTTATATATTATAAAATACATAGACTACTGTCTGTCTTAAAGTTCGTTCGAGTATCGGGTAAAATATTAAGTAAAACTGTCTAGAACATTTCCACATTTCGCTTTATATATTATATATTTGTTTATATACTATATACATTTATAAAATAGGTGTATAAAAACCACACGTATTTGAATGCAACGTTTTGTCAAAATTTCAAGTTAATTGACTGATTATTTTTCAGGTTTTGTAGCCACAAATATTTTTAAATACAGGGTGACTCAGTAGGAAAGGTACATGCTTTAACGGGTGATACTATTGGTGATTCTGAACAAAAAACTTCTAATAAACATATGCGCTTTTCTTAACCGTCTCATGGTAAACCAATGAAAACAGCTAGGAACGGGAAAGGTGCGGGTGTCGGTAAATTAAGATACTGTTATGTCATGGTTTGTTTAATTGTGTACGTTTCCTCACAGAAGATGTTCAAACAGTCCACCGTCAACTTCAATGCGTGTTGCTGCTCTTGTATACAGGTGTTGTGTCGCCGATCGGAGCTCAGTTTTGCATTCTTTTACCTGGGAACAAGCATGTAAAATACGAGCAAGAAGTTCCTCTCTTGTGTCCACTCTCCACTTGTAGACATCGCTCTTCAGCCACCCCCACAAACAGTAATCGAATGTGGTAAGATCGGGTGACCTCGGTGGCCAAGCAATGACTCCACGCCGGCCGGGGTGGCCGAGCGATTCTAGGCGCTATAGTCTGGAACCGCGTGACCACTACGGTAGCAGGTTCGAATCCTGCCTCGGGCATGGATGTGTGTGACGTCCTTAGGTTAGTTAGGTTTAAGTAGTTCTAAGTTCTAGGAGACTGATGACCTCAGATGTTAAGTCCCATAGTGCTCAGAGCCATTTGAACTACACTCCTGGAAATTGAAATAAGAACACCGTGAACTCATTGTCCCAGGAAGGGGAAACTTTATTGACACATTCCTGGGGTCAGATACATCACATGATCACACTGACAGAACCACAGGCACATAGACACAGGCAACAGAGCATGCACAATGTCGGCACTAGTACAGTGTATATCCACCTTCCGCAGCAATGCAGGCTGCTATTCTCCCATGGAGACGATCGTAGAGATGCTGGATGTAGTCCTGTGGAACGGCTTGCCATGCCATTTCCACCTGGCGCCTCAGTTGGACCAGCGTTCGTGCTGGACGTGCAGACCGCGTGAGACGACGCTTCATCCAGTCCCAAACATGCTCAATGGGGGACAGATTCGGAGATCATGCTGGCCAGGGTAGTTGACTTAAACCTTCTAGAGCACGTTGGGTGGCACGGGATACATGCGGACGTGCATTGTCCTGTTGGAACAGCAAGTTCCCTTGCCGGTCTAGGAATGGTAGAACGATGGGTTCGATGACGGTTTGGATGTACCGTGCACTATTCAGTGTCCCCTCGACGATCACCAGTGTTGTACGGCCAGTGTAGGAGATCGCTCCCCACACCATGATGCCGGGTGTTGGCCCTGTGTGCCTCGGTCGTATGCAGTCCCGATTGTGGCGCACACCTGCACGGCGCCAAACACGCATACGACCATCATTGGCACCAAGGCAGAAGCGACTCTCATCGCTGAAGACGACACGTCTCCATTCGTCCCTCCATTCACGCCTGTCGCGACACCACTGGAGGCGGGCTGCACGATGTTGGGGCGTGAGCGGAAGACGGCCTAACGGTGTGCGGGACCGTAGCCCAGCTTCATGGAGACGGTTGCGAATGGTCCTCGCCGATACCCCAGGAGCAACAGTGTCCCTAATTTGCTGGGAAGTGGCGGTGCGGTCCCCTACGGCACTGCGTAGGATCCTACGGTCTTGGCGTGCATCCGTGCGTCGCTGCGGTCCGGTCCCAGGTCGACGGGCACGTGCACCTTCCGCCGACCACTGGCGACAACATCGATGTACTGTGGAGACCTCACGCCCCACGTGTTGAGCAATTCGGCGGTACGTCCACCCGGCCTCCCGCATGCCCACTGTACGCCCTCGCTCAAAGTCCGTCAACTGCACATACGGTTCACGTCCACGCTGTCGCGGCATGCTACCAGTGTTAAAGACTGCGATGGAGCTCCGTATGCCACGGCAAACTGGCTGACACTGACGGGGGCGGTGCACAAATGCTGCGCAGCTAGCGCCATTCGACGGCCAACACCGCGGTTCCTGGTGTGTCCGCTGTGCCGTGCGTGTGATCATTGCTTGTACAGCCCTCTCGCAGTGTCCGGAGCAAGTATGGTGGGTCTGACACACCGGTGTCAATGTGTTCTTTTTTCCATTTCCAGGAGTGTATTTGACCATAATGACTTGGTGCTGGGACTATTAGAGATAACACCAGAACTCAAGAACGTGTGTAGGGTCGTCGCGGTAGATATATTTTATGGCCTGGCCATTGATTCATAATACTGCATTCGTCCGGCCACTGGCTAAAATCTCGCGCACAAGTTACCCACAGCTGAGACAGTCTTTCGTCGGTGGTATCCACCTGACGGCTTGTCGGGTAAGTGGGTGAAATCACCTGGTGGATCTTGCAAAGGTGTTCGGGTGTGTAACATACCTCCTGTTGACAGCCACATACCACACGACTTGTGCGTCAGAGTCTAGTAATGCATGGCTTACAGTTTAAGTAGTTCTAAGTTCTAGGGGTGATGACCTCAGAAGTTAAGTCCCATAGTGCTCAGAGCCATTTTGAACCAATGACTCCACGGCGGCCGATCCAACGACCAGGATACGTTGTGTTGGGATACTGTGTCACTGGCAATACGGAATGTGTAGGAGCTCCGTCATGCTGAAAGTACATACGAGCTCTTGTTGCCAAGGGGATATTCTCCACGTATTCTGGTAACACATTTTGTAAAAACTCAAGATACCTTGTCCCAGTAAGACGGTTATCTAAAACAACTGGACCGATGAGTTGGTCATCAATAATACCGCACCACACGTTGACTGAGAAACGTCGTTGAAAGGTCGTTTCCACAGTAGCGCGCACATTTTCAATTGCCCATACATGAAAGTTGCGCGTGGTGTTGATTCCGTTGCGGGAAAATGTTGACTCATCAGTGAACAGAATACGTGGAATTAATCGCTCATTGGCAATGATCCATTGACAGAATTCAAGCTGGGCCTCAGCATCTCATTCATGCAGATGTTGTTCACACTGCCGATGAAAGTGACGGACTGCGCGGTCCCTCCCACCGGAAGTTCGAGTCCTCCCTCGGGCATGGGTGGGTGTGTTGTTCTTAGTATAGTTTAGTTTAAGTAGTGTATAAGTATAGGGACCGATGACCTCAGCAGTTTGGAATTCACACACATTTGAACATTTTTTTTGATGAAAGGGATACGGACCGTGCTCATGTACTGTGCGTATGACTCGTGTTTGTGGAATACCAAGTTGGGCAGCAATTCTTCTAGAGCTAGTAGAAGGGCTGCGTTCCACTACTTGAAGAATGTTCTCAACTTCATTAAGAGTTTGTTGTACGGGACATTCAGAGACAACATTTAAGCTCGGAAGCGGACCACGCTCACGCAATCGGTGAAACACCCTGCTAAACACCTTGCTATCTGGCAATCTGCGATTCGGAAATAGTTCTTGGTATACTCGCACAGCAGCTCTGGAATTCCCATTGGACAACCCATAGACAAACACCATGTCAGCATACTTTGCATGTGCGAAGATCCGTATCATTTTCACTATACAAAATTGTATTCGTTGTTCACGAACAACACTGTAGTACCGTGCACTTCGACAAGCATTATCGGACTGAGACTTGAGGTAAACAACTGCACCATGCGCAAGTGAACTGCGTACTGACACTAACATTGCTTTCGAACATTAGAGGAATGCTTTGCCTATTCATCTATATTAACCTACAATTTTCCAGAGTTAGAGGAAGCTGACATTAATCACACCAAAGAGATATTCTGCGCAAGTTATTCTATATCCCCCTAAAGTCACCCAGCGACAGCACTTTCCCATACACGTCAGTGTCATTAGCAAAAAGCTGCAGATTGATTCTCACCTTATGCGACAAATCGTTTATGTATATGAAGAACAACAGCGATAGAATGTCTGCAATTACGTATTTGGGAACCAGTCTTACGCGTGTTATTTCGATTTGCAGGTCTTTACGCATGACGAACAGTTGAACGAGTGACAACATCAGCCAATTCGTCAGAGAATTGTGAAAGGTTATCTTTTCAGCAGATTCCTTACGACTGCAGAGAAACATTGCACCTGGGCGCGTTCTCCTCTTTCATTTACTCACCCGGCGGGAAGTTGGCAGGCTTGGAGCACTCGGCTCACAACAGGCTCAGGAAAAGTCCCAGCGCCAGCGCTGCCAACACCACGGCGAAGAGTACCATTTTGACTCCCCAGCTTGCAGCGGCGATGTGCTCTTATTGAGAGTAGGCGCGCGAGATAGCTCCCCACCATCTCGCTTACATACGTAACGCGCAACAACCGCGCCCTCCACAAATGACTCGCGACGTATGTGCAGAACCTCTTAAATACGAGAAATGTACCACTTTGGCTGACGCAGACCTTTTCACAGGCTATGAAACTGTCTAAGTTCTTTAGAAACTGGATGAGCCACCTTTTTCCCTATTTCGTGGGCGGTGACGTAGTCGGGGTCGGATTGTGAAGTCTAATCGAAATTAAATTTCGACTGCGTAGCTTCACAATTTAGAAGAAATTAAAAGTGTTTCGGCGGGAGCTGACGTCCTGTTCTTGTTGCTGTAAGCCGTTTCCAACAGGACATTTTGAAGCGTAGTTTCGGATGACAGTATACACTAAGGTACCGGTAGTGTCTGAAAATTCTAGCGATATCCGGGGTGTTGTTGTTTCTGAAATCTGCTCGATATGTGCCAGTTTATTCTATAAAAGGTAGGTTTTGCTCCACGAGTGACTTTTGTTGCATGATTTCTAGCCAGAATATACGGGAGCTCTTCCTACTAACTTCGCTTTCAACTGCTTGTGGTTCTCTATGACATATTACACTCCTATGCCTGCGACCTAAATCAATCTGTATGGTTTCGTGATTTACTGTAGCGTTGGAGTTTTTTGCCTCTGCGTATTTTACGGTCGATTAAAAACTCACTTGAACAGTTATCTCTCTGGTGGGACCTTAGTTTCATCTGACATCAAAAGACAGAGAACAAGACATACTGAAGAGGTCGGTACATTTACCTATTACCAACGACCGAGTGCGGCGAGATTCAGCTTGCAGTGTGTCGACACCTGATTCATTGTATCTCTCTCTCGAAAATGAAGTCTGGCTGGTAAATAAACAGTAAACCTATGGAAATATGGAAGAAAAATCCAAGTACAATTAGAGGGAATAGTAAGCTCTTTAGCCGTTTGTCCTTTTCATAACCTGATTCTAATCCGAAAAATCTGATCGTTGATAGCTAACGATCACCAGCTGATAGGATTGGTGGGCCTACTATAACACCACTGAAAGAAACGAAGTGAAATTGGAAATAAATTACGCTGTTTACAAGAAGAAGTCCTTCGCAACTAAGTATTAGTAACAGTTCACAAATTTTACCCGAAAATTATTTAATACAACACTTCTGAGAGTACTCATTGTAAAAAGCTAGTAATCTGATTGCATTAAAAGAAAAGATTTTAATGAAAGATTACTTATTCAGCATCGTCATTCAAGAAAAATGTTTCGCTTGCCACACGGAGCATGACAGGTGGAATGTTTTATTACGTTGAAGAAAAATTCTTAATTCTCTGAGACGTATTGTGAAACAAGAAAAGCATGTATTCTCAGCACCTTGTCAGTAGTAGAAATTCTGAGTCCGTTGCGGCTTAATCTCATGTGAAATTAGAGGCGGCACTTCAAGAGCACTTGCGTAATAAACAAAGTTCAGCACAGATATCGTAGAGAAAGTCTAGTGCTGTTATGATTACAATACAGCCCCGATACCCTGTCGACACAGACTCCGTCACCAGATGATGATAGACCGCTTGCTGGGCTCCCTATCCTGTTTGGGCATATGTAAATGATCTGGTCGTCAGTTAAAACCTGTATCAAAGATAAATGTCAAACTGAGGTTCATCTGATGATTTTTTTTTAAATAATCGTAATTTATGCCCGAAGGCAGTAACTTGCAGACTCCATATTCGTTTTAGCACTCCTCGTCGTCTCGGATTCTTAGCAATTAGGATTAACAGAATAAACAGAGAAGGTGCAAGTGAAGAGAGGCGCGTTTCGTGACGGGTTTTCTTAATAAGCACGTGTGTTGTCATCAAACTCCAGTGGCAGACGCTACAAGAGAGGCGTTGTACATCACAAAGAGGTTTATTTTTAAAACTCAGAGAGCGTACGTTCCAAGTAGAGTCAGACAACTTGTTACTCCCTTGCATATGTGTTTATCAAATTGTCCACGATAAGTAAGTCGGAAAAATTTGACGCTCATATAGAGATTTAACGAAAAAAATGGTTCAAATGGCTCTGAACACTATGGGACTTAACATCTGTGGTCATCAGTCCCCTAGAACTTAGAGCTACTTAAACCTAACTAACCTAAGGACATCACACACATCCATGCCCGAGGCAGGATTCGAACCTGCGACCGTAGCGCTCGCTCAGCTCCAGACTGTAGCGCCTAGAACCGCACGGCCACTCCGGCCGGCAGATTTAACGACTGTCGTTCATTGTGTGCGTGCCTACAACTGAACAGAAACGTGGGAATTCAAAGATATAGTTTCAAGAGAGGTTTCAAAGTTCAAGTTCAAGGGGTATCAATGATTAGATTCTCTGATAACATTGCTATCCTCGTTGAAAGTGAAGAAGAATTACTGGATGTGTTGAATGGAATGGTCTAACGAGTGCAGAGTATGGACTGAGAGTAAATCGAAGAAAGACGAAAGTAACGAAAAGTAGCAGAAATGAGAACAGCGAGAAACTTAACCTCAGAATTTGGGATCACGAAGCAGACGAAGTTAAGAAATTCTGCTACCTAGATAGTAAAATGATCCATGGTGGACGGAGCAAGGAGGACAGAAAAAGCATATTAGCGCTGGCTAAAAGGCAATCCTGGTCATGAAGAGTCTACTAGTACCAAACATAGGCCATCATTTGAGAAGAAATATCTGAGGATGTACAGTCGTGCTCAAAAATATCCGAACGACCTGAATTGCATTTCGCCTGATTTGCATACAACCCTCATAACGCAACTGTCTAGCAGGTCATCTAATCGCTCCTCGGTACAGTCGTTTGACTATTGAAAATGGTTCCAACAAAACACCACTAGAAAACATTGCTCTGTATAGCAATAACTCAATACCACGATACTACAAATATCAGGGAACACCTTATCACAGATAGTTCGTTGTATTCATTATTTCCTCTTCAAAGTAACATATCGAACTTATTTTTTAACACAAAATTACATTAAAAATTTAACTTTTTCACGAGCTGCTAGTTGAGAATATGTATGAACTTCAAATGATACGGCGAACCGTCTCGTTCTGCATATGGATTCAAACCCACGTCATGCAGACTAAGCAAAGATTTAGTGACTGACGGAAACTAACAGTCATTCCTGACTAGGCATACAGAGAGTGATATACCTCGATTTTAGACAGTATCAGTTAGGAAACATCAACTTTAAATTACATAACGTAAACATTTTTAACGGACGCGAATTCCTACCCAGCATCTATTGTCCCTGTTAACGAACTACAAAAGATATTAAATATTGCTTCTTCACAAGTAACTTACTTGAAATGCCGTGAGGTACAGCATGGTGTTGGACAAGGATTCTAACCAAGAACCTAATCGAATTGTTATCGAAGCACAATCACTGTGACATATCGCATTTTATCGGCAGTAGCAAGATGTTGAAACTGAAGTGACGAGACAAAACATTAATTTTTTCCTTCCCACGACTCCAACCCGGTACCTATCGCTGTTATATTCTAGAGAAAACGAACGTTAAATATGGGTTTGTTACACCAGTAGCGACACGTGAGCATTTATGAACTAGAAATAATATGACGAAGAGTTCAGTGCTGGCTGGTGATCGAACCCCACACATATCGTTGTTGACTAGACACAAAGAGACGTCAGCTACCGAATTTTTCTCCGCCAGCAGCTCGGATAACATCCTTGAACTTACAGTGATCTCGCAAATAGCTCTGTCTCTCACTGGGAGTCAAAATCGTCAGACATCGTTAGTGTTGACAACGAGTGAAAATACATTAGAACCAAAATTATTATCCACCAGCAGATAGGTGTTCTCATGCTAGCGCTTGATAATACATAATGAAAACTTTAGTGCCGGGCCAGGATTCCAACCCTTTCAAGAGCAATATGTGGAGATGTTGAGGAATCTACAGTTTTGAACAAACAACAATTGTAACCGAGCTGTATTGTCACGAAGGGATCACATTTCGCGTTAAGGGCGGTCTGAGTTGCATACCCAGCTCAGAACCAATTTTATCGACATACAGAAACTCAAATATAAGATGAATAAGTGTTCTGTGATCCTACATAGCGTTTGTTTCGTCACTAGAAATAAATAACTAAGAAAGGTTACTGGTGATAGAGTTTCTACATGACGCCACTCCTGACTTTGTTGTGGTTTAACCTAATGTCTACTTGGTAGAGAAGGAATATCATGTTTATGTGAATTTCAGACCACAATGCATTATACGTTCTTCATTTGTCGTAGCCAGAAAAGAATAGAATCTGTCTCTCCATACCAAAATTAAGGGCGGATGCTGGAATCGAACCCAAGCCAGGGGTATATGAATCAATCAGCAATGCAAAAAACCACCAAATCCTCTTCTCCGTAGATCATTTTTTACTGCAACGCCGTTGCGCAACATTGGACGAGAATTCTGACACACAGGCTTCCTGTAGTGGTTTGCAGCATGTTCAGTACTTTCATTTACTTGGTTGACCAAATTGCCATGAACTACTTGCCTCGGCTACCCAGTGCATACATTCCACTCCATTTTGTAATCACCGAAATAAAATCATGTAACTGCCACCTACACAGAACTACCAACAGCGTAGGATGCAGAAATGTTCCTTTCTACTTGAGCTACTCTATTGCGCTACCTGTTTGTTTAAAACGTCATGCAGTGCAAAAAAAAACAACCTGTAACTGTCTGTCTCTTAGAAGTCTACATCCGGCCATATGCATTATCTCACAACACTGTGGAATGCGGATGTTCTGCAGGAATTGTTCTTGACTCCTGGAGCTGCCTCAGTTACGGTTCAACTAGTAGTGTAATGGTAAGTGTAGTGCACCGTAGACTAAGTGTCGCAAGTTCAAATACATTCACTGCTACATTTTTTAAAACGCAATTCTGCTGTCTGCTGAAGTTATCAATCTAATGGAACTTTGAACATAATTCATTTCACTTCTCAACCCGAAATAGTCGCATGTGTAAAATGTGCCAACTACTGCGACATTTCGTTCTTTTCAGGTTTAATAGACGGCCAGGCAGCAGATGCATCTCGAAACTTTTGTATTATGTATGGGGAGAGCGCATCGTGCCAAAATACGTCAGAAAGTATTTTCTACATTAGCTGTCATGTGGTAGTGGCATTTTATCCTCCTTTAAACCTTGTTTGACAGCTTTAACTCAGGACAAGTTCCTACATGTAATCAATAAACTGCATGTGCATTGTCAGACTGTTATAGATAACATCAGAAAATTCGGATATATCGTTGATGAATAGTTTCTCTCTCATGTCTACAATTGTTTAAACAAGACTAAAAGAAACCCTATGAAAATTTGAGGTGCATTATAAGAAATGAAATAAAACTACCCATGAAAACCTTACGACGAAAGTCTGTTTTGTTAAACCTGAGTATCTGTGCACAAGCGTGCCTCTACCAGACCGAATTATTAAAATACTACTCACTTAGATTTCGATTGGGTCTGCGTTTAATTGGTATACCGTGTCGCACTCAAGAGGTATGCAAATGTAGCATTTCATAAATAAAGTTCTGTATTCCAAGAATCCCAAAATCTGCTTGTCAGCAACTGAAAGAGCCATTACCAGTTGTGCAGCATTGTAAGTTTTTCACAATTGCACTATGAGCCGAAAGTATTTTCTTGCGTTTTCCTTATCGATGTTTGGTCTGACTGCTTGTAGCTCTTTCACAGAAGGGATAAAAACGTCACAGTCAGCGAAACTTGAACTGCGAACCAGAACAGACGCTTATTTACAGATCAGCATGTTACCACAGTGCTAGAGAAGTGGTATGGATCTAAAATTCCTGTTACGAGGCCAGTAGTGACTAGAACTCGTAAATCGCTATTTAAAGAACAAGATTAGTTTGGATTTCCACGTGCAACGACTTTCCTGGGCCGAAAAACGTAAATTTACAAACTTTTGTTACACCTCAAGCGATAATAACTCTGATTATTCAATGGAAATGAAAGGAAAAATCAAGTGAACTTTGAGGCCTAATTCCGCGCACACCAGGAATTAACTATTAGAGATAACACCAGAACTCAAGAACGTGTGTAGGGTCGTCGCGGTAGATATATTTTATGGCCTGGCCATTGATTCATAATAGTTGCCAAACATACCTTGCCTTGTTGTCAAATCTCGGTTACAGTACCAGCAGCAAGAAGACGAACCGATGTGATCGTACAGCGGGCTGGGAAGTGACCATAGCTGGTATCTCAAAGACGCGGCTGGCACTGCCTGGAATACGTAATGGGTCTGATTCGCACTTCTGTAACTAGGTTTAGGGACTGGAGCGCAGTTACTAATAATACTCAGAACTGACTGTAAACTAAGCATCATAAATCAGTAACTGTCATAGTTGTTTTTATATTTCTTTCGTAAGTGTACTCAAAACTAAGAAACTCATTCATGGAAGTTTTCGTGCCTGGCCGGTGGTCGAGCACAACAAGAAATAAAAATAAAAATCAATGTCTGTGTGTGTGTGTGTGTGTGTGAAGAGAGAGAGAGAGAGAGAGACAGTGAGAGAGAGAGAGAGAAATATAAAAAAAAGAATGGGAGAGAGAGTAAATGGAATGCAAAGAAATCTTTCATTAAAATGTAAAATGACACGTTCCATATCATTACGAAATGTCACATTCATGATGTATGGAACAAATATTAACCGAATCAAATCTAATATAATCATATTGCTGACTAGCCATGAAGAGTCATGAATTACAGAAATTTTCGCCAATATCAGTAACCAAATCTAAACTTGAAAATAAAAGACCACGAAAGATGTCTGATATACCTCCATTCAGAAGTTACAAAGTGAGCATGCATTTAAAGACGAGGCGCATGATGTGAGGTTCTGTGATGGAGATCCGAACCCAACACATTATCGGATTGTTAACTAAATAAAATCAAATCTTATGTATCGGTTTTGCTTACCAGCTGCTAGGTGCTGGAGTCTATAATAAGGATAGAAGATTTTGTGCATGAGAGACAATCAAACCGCACAACTACCGTCCTTCTTTATCTTCCACGAATATAGCTTAAGTATGAATTGGTTACTCACCAACAGTAAGATGTGTGCATGTCTGACCAGAAATAACGACACCTATTGCGAATGTTGGCAACACATGAACACGCATTAAAAATGCATGTTAATTTTCACGAGCAGGCAGGTGTGCACGTGATAGGGCTTGAAATGAAATTATAAATATTTTTGTACTGGATCAGTATTCAGACTCATATACTTACCTTTGGAGGATACCTAGAGATTGCAGTCTTGGGAAAAGGAACGAAATGATTGAACTATACTGTTGCGAGCGATTCAGATCCTCGAGGCAGGAGACACGAATTCAAATCACAGTCTACCACCAAATTTTTCAACGTCTGTAAATCTATCAAGTACAAGTAAAATAAGTGCCCTGTTCCTTTAAATGGCTATTGGTTCATCAAATAAAATAAAACTTTTTAATGTAAGTAAGTTTACACTGGCGATAGTATTTCTGTCTACCATGACATTCGCCTGTGTCATTACCCAACGTAAACCGGCTCTGCCCAGTTGGTAATGAAGGAACGCGATGTTTAATGCGGATTCTGAATTATAACGATTTTCTCTTGAGGTTAGCAGAGGTAAAGTATTGCACGCATTGCACCTCTGATAGTTCGTTCCACCAGACCATTGTGGCCACATTTCCCAGCCCCAGGAATGTGTTGTAACGGATCATATGTTTAGCTTACAAAAATAGCCACGGTGGAAAAAATGCGAGTCTATTAAATGGTTAAGTAGAAGCAAGATTCTGACGTGGAGATTAATCTATTCTCATGTCAGCAGGATGTAAAGACTCTTCTAGGTATCACAGCCTGATGTGAAGCCATTTGAAATTTTCACTAATTCAGCAAATGTCGTAGTTCGAGTAAATCCACTGTGAAGTGTGAAGTTACCGGATAATTCGATTATTGCCGTCATTATTGCTATCATTTTCTTCATACCGCTACTGGAACATATGTGCTTGAACCTCATTTAATGCCTTTTGGTCATTATAGAAATAGTTGCCCAAGAACAGGTTCTTTCCCTGTCTACGGAACTCTTTTCATGTTAATATCAAACATCAGCAATTACTCGTAGATTACATTAAAACTGAAGTAATTCATGAAGTCGTCACTTGATAACAAAAACGCGCTGTCTTCCTTCATTTACTTGCGCCTGTAAATGGCTGTCGAATACTGCTAAACCGAAAGCCAAGGGATCTTACTGCCGCCAGGTATATGTCGCTGACAGTTCTTAGATATGATTTGGTCGACGTGACCTTTTTCAAGTTGTGTATGACAGAGAATGTTTTAGAAGATCAATTGTTTACCTTTACAATAAACAGAAAGATTTTCATTCTAAGCTATCCAAGTTCAAAATATTCGCAAAATTAGCTCAAATTTAATATTCACTTCTATAATGTAGGAAAGTATTTCACAGTTGCAAAACCGTCATCCGACTCATTGTCCTTACATTTAGTCGCTGACCATAAATTCTAGCTCAGTGTGACACCAGTTTAAGTAACCTAATGTAGCAAGGACTGTTTGCCAGTGCTCTTTCTCACCGGAAAATACGCAACTTACCCATTGGGCCCGTAAGTACACTGTAACAGTAATTTCTGTGTGTATGCAATACATACGGATTGTAGAATTTAGTGGTGCTGTCTCTCCCACTTCTGTGGACAATATGCCTCATCTAACCGGGCTCTTTATCATTACAGGCCCTGGGCAGTGCAACATCATACTGACAACAGTAATGTGCATTTACTCACAACCTCACTGTTCGTTTTACATCATTTTATAATCATTTAAATAAAACAACATGACCATCCAGTGGGAGACATTTCGTCCCCCTTTTCCTTCTGTGAAAGTTGTCAGTAAGCTTTTCCCCTTCCAACCAGCGAAATGCGGCAGAGTACGGCCGGTAAACGATTCACAAACCACGATTTAGTGCCGTTAAGACGATTTCTTTAAACATTGGCGTAGCTGAAGGAATTTAGTTTCTTCTTAAATTGTCTTATGCAGGAACGTTCACAGATATCTCAATTAAGAAAAGCTCTTTATCCAGGTACGAAGGTTGTAAAACAAACTTCCCACAGTTTGTGTCGGGCCAATCTTTTCGTCTGATAGCACTGCGTAAGTATTTTGTGTAAGAGGTATCACAAGTAGTGTTCTTGTAGCTGTGGGAATCATTGGTTGAAAACGAGTTTAACACCAATGGGGACAGTACTACAAATATTCAAAATGATTACAATCAAGACTTAGTTCATTCAGAAACTGAGGCGTATTTATAATACTGATGCTAGACCGTGTATCCTTGTCTTGCTTGAGTGGGCATTGGAAGGCGTTTACACACACATATACAATGCTGTGAATACTTTGAACACTATTGTTAACGTTGCTCTCATAAACTAATTTTGTTTTTTTAATTCTTCTGGGTCTTCAGCTTGCAATATGTGTTGTAGATACAGTCTTAGACCAAAAAAATTGACCGTCGAGTCGTTCATGTAAGGTGGACAACACAGTCGTGGTCCCCTCAGAATGTCCACCAATATGCTCAGTCTGGCAACATTGTAGACTACAGCACTTCCCAGAGGAAGTCTTGACTGCAGTCTGAGTACATCAGTCTTGACTACGACCGTAGTCTTGAGGTAAAACAGGAGACTAGCTAATACGACATCTGGCAACAGAAATCACACATCGACAAAACTTTTATCGCCCCTTTCCTCTCGGTGCTGAAGCTATAAGTGTAATTCAAGCGAATCTACAATATATTTTGCTTTCTGCCACATTGGTAATAATAGTTTTGTTCAACATTATTTTAGGGAGAGATTTCTTTTGCCAGCCATGTGCCTCTGAACAGCGCATGCGTCTGAGTTCTCTGGGACCTGTTTGCTGCCTACCGGAGGGGGCTGAGGCACTGCGCTGCCTCGCCTTCTGCCGACAGCATCTGCTCCACTCCTCACTCTTGACGGTGTAACATGCTTTAATGTTGTTCAGTGATGACCCATAAAATCTGTCTATGATTTGTGTTTCACACTTGATGGCAACGGAGGCACAAAACCGTTTTTATTTGATGAGTATTTCATGCAATAGATCAAAGTGGCAAAGAATTAATTTCATTGTTCCTGATCCAGTGTGCTATAATTAAAGCGTCACATCCTGTTCTTTTCCCTTTCACAGGAGATTCTTCAAATAATTTATTTTTGTCATGGATTCATATGTGTTAGTCAAGGCACAGAGAGTAAATGCAATGTAATGTGTTTGGGTTTTTTCTTTTATTCCGCATGGTAAATGGATGCGAAACATTGTGTCAATATCTTGCAGAACGTGCTCTATAGCTACTCAGGCAAATTGCTTGTTTTGAGGTCCATACATTAATTAATGGAGAAGTGAACGCTGTTCAAAAGTGATATTTAAAATATTCAACTGTATTTAAGGCCACAAAATTGCCCATATTTGAAGCTACCCAGAGAAAAAGTGTTGCTAGAGCCGCTGTTACCAAATGTCTGCAGAGAGTTCCTTATTGCTACTGTGGAAATTTAGCATAGAGGCCCTATAGTAATCAAGAGGTTCATTTTCTTCATACTTATCACCCTGGCATGTGAGTCTTAAGTGAAGAACAATATTGAAATTCGTATCGTTGATGGTCGATTCGAATTTCTTCAGAGATGCTTGTATTGTGAAGCAGCTTGGCAGTCAGAAAGCCGAAATCTATGACGATTAACACAACTTGCAGTATCGAGCTACCATGAGGACTTGATGCGTAAAGGTTTTCTTCCAATTTCTTTATAGAATTTTTTCTGGAAATTCGCAGCTCCATAAAATAAATCAGAAAAAAAGCTCGCACACGCTGATCCAAGCCACGGTTCGATCTAACGACCCATTGAGTCTTTGCGACACGAGATACTGGTGGTGGCACGGGGCTACGGACACACTGCTGCCAGCAAGCCACTCTCATCATGACATTGGTCGCTGAGCCTCATAACGCATGGTGAACAGGGCTTTAATATGCACGGTCCGGTTGGAGGTGGTATGCCGTTGCTCTCCTCGGACCTTTGAGTTGACTTGCCAATACAGTTAATAGGGGAACCTACAATTTAACGTGGCTTTCGGACCACAGTGCAGCTCACCACTTTTCAGATCAACAAACATTGCCTGAAGGGAAATGAGTGTAAAATGGGAGATAAAATTTGTGGGACTGGCCAGGGATCGAAGCCGAGCCCTTCGTACTCGTAGTCTTGCTATTTATCACTTTGTCGCCATGTAGCCACCACTGTGACTTCTGATTGGCATTAAAAATTGCGCGTCCATGCACCAAAATAAAGAGAACTGAATGTAGTGACTTGAAGTTGGCATAAACAGAAAAGGAGAAGAATTAAACAACATAAATGGTCTCTCTTTGATGCCACAACCTTCATTGCCATTATGCGTCTTATGAGAAAAAACGTACACTGGAAGGTCATGTTGTTTTATTTAAATGATTACAAAATGATGTAAAACGAACAGTGAGGTTGTCAGTAAAAGCACATTACTGTTGTCAGTATGATGTTGCACTGCCCAGGGCCTGTAATGATAAAGAGCCCGGTTAGATGAGGCATATTGTCCACAGAAGTGGGAGAGACAGCACCACTAAATTCTACAATCCGTATGTATTGCATACACACAGAAATTACTGTTACAGTGTACTTACGGGCCCAATGGGTAAGTTGCGTATTTTCCGGTGAGAAAGAGCACTGGCAAACAGTCCTTGCTACATTAGGTTACTTAAACTGGTGTCACACTGAGCTAGAATTTATGGTCAGCGACTAAATGTAAGGACAATGAGTCGGATGACGGTTTTGCAACTGTGAAATACTTTCCTACATTATAGAAGTGAATATTAAATTTGAGCTAATTTTGCGAATATTTTGAACTTGGATAGCTTAGAATGAAAATCTTTCTGTTTATTGTAAAGGTAAACAATTGATCTTCTAAAACATTCTCTGTCATACACAACTTGAAAAAGGTCACGTCGACCAAATCATATCTAAGAACTGTCAGCGACATATACCTGGCGGCAGTAAGATCCCTTGGCTTTCGGTTTAGCAGTATTCGACAGCCATTTACAGGCGCAAGTAAATGAAGGAAGACAGCGCGTTTTTGTTATCAAGTGACGACTTCATGAATTACTTCAGTTTTAATGTAATCTACGAGTAATTGCTGATGTTTGATATTAACATGAAAAGAGTTCCGTAGACAGGGAAAGAACCTGTTCTTGGGCAACTATTTCTATAATGACCAAAAGGCATTAAATGAGGTTCAAGCACATATGTTCCAGTAGCGGTATGAAGAAAATGATAGCAATAATGACGGCAATAATCGAATTATCCGGTAACTTCACACTTCACAGTGGATTTACTCGAACTACGACATTTGCTGAATTAGTGAAAATTTCAAATGGCTTCACATCAGGCTGTGATACCTAGAAGAGTCTTTACATCCTGCTGACATGAGAATAGATTAATCTCCACGTCAGAATCTTGCTTCTACTTAACCATTTAATAGACTCGCATTTTTTCCACCGTGGCTATTTTTGTAAGCTAAACATATGATCCGTTACAACACATTCCTGGGGCTGGGAAATGTGGCCACAATGGTCTGGTGGAACGAACTATCAGAGGTGCAATGCGTGCAATACTTTACCTCTGCTAACCTCAAGAGAAAATCGTTATAATTCAGAATCCGCATTAAACATCGCGTTCCTTCATTACCAACTGGGCAGAGCCGGTTTACGTTGGGTAATGACACAGGCGAATGTCATGGTAGACAGAAATACTATCGCCAGTGTAAACTTACTTACATTAAAAAGTTTTATTTTATTTGATGAACCAATAGCCATTTAAAGGAACAGGGCACTTATTTTACTTGTACTTGATAGATTTACAGACGTTGAAAAATTTGGTGGTAGACTGTGATTTGAATTCGTGTCTCCTGCCTCGAGGATCTGAATCGCTCGCAACAGTATAGTTCAATCATTTCGTTCCTTTTCCCAAGACTGCAATCTCTAGGTATCCTCCAAAGGTAAGTATATGAGTCTGAATACTGATCCAGTACAAAAATATTTATAATTTCATTTCAAGCCCTATCACGTGCACACCTGCCTGCTCGTGAAAATTAACATGCATTTTTAATGCGTGTTCATGTGTTGCCAACATTCGCAATAGGTGTCGTTATTTCTGGTCAGACATGCACACATCTTACTGTTGGTGAGTAACCAATTCATACTTAAGCTATATTCGTGGAAGATAAAGAAGGACGGTAGTTGTGCGGTTTGATTGTCTCTCATGCACAAAATCTTCTATCCTTATTATAGACTCCAGCACCTAGCAGCTGGTAAGCAAAACCGATACATAAGATTTGATTTTATTTAGTTAACAATCCGATAATGTGTTGGGTTCGGATCTCCATCACAGAACCTCACATCATGCGCCTCGTCTTTAAATGCATGCTCACTTTGTAACTTCTGAATGGAGGTATATCAGACATCTTTCGTGGTCTTTTATTTTCAAGTTTAGATTTGGTTACTGATATTGGCGAAAATTTCTGTAATTCATGACTCTTCATGGCTAGTCAGCAATATGATTATATTGGATTTGATTCGGTTAATATTTGTTCCATACATCATGAATGTGACATTTCGTAATGATATGGAACGTGTCATTTTACATTTTAATGAAAGATTTCTTTGCATTCCATTTACTCTCTCTCCCATTCTTTTTTTTATATTTCTCTCTCTCTCTCTCACTGTCTCTCTCTCTCTCTCTCTCTTCACACACACACACACACACACAGACATTGATTTTTATTTTTATTTCTTGTTGTGCTCGACCACCGGCCAGGCACGAAAACTTCCATGAATGAGTTTCTTAGTTTTGAGTACACTTACGAAAGAAATATAAAAACAACTATTTACTGTTACTGATTTATGATGCTTAGTTTACAGTCAGTTCTGAGTATTATTAGTAACTGCGTTCCAGTCCCTAAACCTAGTTACAGAAGTGCGAATCAGACCCATTACGTATTCCAGGCAGTGCCAGCCGCGTCTTTGAGATACCAGCTATGGTCACTTCCCAGCCCTCTGTAGGAACACATCGGTTCGTCTTCTTGCTGCTGGTACTGTAACCGAGATTTGACAACAAGGCAAGGTATGTTTGGCAACTATGTGATCGACGAGTTAGTTCCTGGTGTGCGCGGAATTAGGCCTCAAAGTTCACTTGATTTTTCCTTTCATTTCCATTGAATAATCAGAGTTATTATCGCTTGAGGTGTAACAAAAGTTTGTAAATTTACGTTTTTCGGCCCAGGAAAGTCACTGCACGTGGAAATCCAAACTAATCTTGTTCTTTAAATAGCGATTTACGAGTTCTAGTCACTACTGGCCTCGTAACAGGAATTTTAGATCCACACCACTTCTCTAGCTCTGTGGTAACATGCTGATCTGTAAATAAGCGTCTGTTCTGGTTCGCAGTTCAAGTTTCGCTGACTGTGACGTTTTTATCCCTTCTGTGAAAGAGCTACAAGCAGTCAGATCAAACATCGATAAGGAAAACTCAAGAAAATACTTTCGGCTCGTAGTGCAATTGTGAAAAACTTACAATGCTGCACAACTGGTAATGGCTCTTTCAGTTGCTGACAAGCAGATTTTGGGATTCTTGGAATACAGAACTTTATTTATGAAATGCTACATTTGCATACCTCTTGAGTGCGACACGGTATACCAATTAAACGCAGACCCAATCGAAATCTAAGTGAGTAGTATTTTAATAATTCGGTCTGGTAGAGGCACGCTTGTGCACAGATACTCAGGTTTATCAAAACAGACTTTCGTCGTAAGGTTTTCATGGGTAGTTTTATTTCATTTCTTATAATGCACCTCAAATTTTCATAGGGTTTCTTTTAGTCTTGTTTAAATAATTGTAGACATGAGAGAGAAACTATTCATCAACGATATATCCGAATTTTCTGATGTTATCTATAACAGTCTGACAATGCACATGCAGTTTATTGATTACATGTAGGAACTTGTCCTGAGTTAAAGCTGTCAAACAAGGTTTAAAGGAGGATAAAATGCCACTACCACATGACAGCTAATGTAGAAAATACTTTCTGACGTATTTTGGCACGATGCGCTCTCCCCATACATAATACAAAAGTTTCGAGATGCATCTGCTGCCTGGCCGTCTATTAAACCTGAAAAGAACGAAATGTCGCAGTAGTTGGCACATTTTACACATGCGACTATTTCGGGTTGAGAAGTGAAATGAATTATGTTCAAAGTTCCATTAGATTGATAACTTCAGCAGACAGCAGAATTGCGTTTTAAAAAATGTAGCAGTGAATATATTCGAACTCGCGGCATTTAGTCTACGGTGCACTACAATTAAAGTTTTTTTTTATTTTTATTTTTTTTCCAGACTCGTAACTTTTGACTAGTGGCCAGACGTGGTAAAAAAAAAATACACTTAGACGCGAACACGCGACTGTATGTTCAGCATTCTCGACGATTACCCCTTTTTTCAGTTTTTTACGTTACAGTCAGAAAGACTGGAAACGCAAACCGTAACAGACGCTTTCTCTCAGGTAGCACGTTGCCACAGAGCTATTTTTTCCCCTAGACCTCTTCCACTTCAGGCGTTGGCCCTATCACCCTTATCACCCCCAAAATCCTATCTAACATAAAAAAAGAAACAATCTGTTGCCACCACCACTTTCACCCTAACTTAACCTACTCTCTCTCTCTCTCTTTTTTAATAATATATAAAAAAACGGAAATAAATCTTCTTTCCGTGACAAACTGTCCAATACCCATGAAACAGAAGAACACGAAATCAAGCAAGCACTTCTGATTTGTTTTATGTTACAGCTTCTGGCAAAATTAGTTTTCCTGAGACACTTTGACTGCCGTACTACAAAAATAAATAAATGCCAACTTAACTATAATGAAGCAAAATTAGTATCGACTCGCTGTAGTGTTGTGCATCAACCAAAAATTGCCGCTTCATTATGGCAAAGTGTGAAGTAAGAAATTTTGAAACAAAACTTTGTATTTTCGACTCGTTTTAAGGTTGTGGTGCTCTTCCATTATATACTGTATGTACTCGTCTATACTCGCATCCGTATTCGTAAATGCAAAATATGCAAAACAATCCAAGTGTAGCTATTGTGCTTTGTTGCAGGAAAGAAATTCCATTCTGGTTGAAGTACATCTTTAAGTGTTATGGCAGTGTCTGTAGTTCTAGTAATTATTGCGAGTTTTTTTCTGGTCCAGTTCCGTATGTGGTATTGGTCTCGGCAAATGAGAATGTGTGCCAAGGTATCTACAGTATGGCAATGATCGCAGTATGGACTCGGCTTCATTTTGATATTGTGCAGCTTTTCACCTGTGGGGACCTTCTCGTTTACAATGTCATACCATGTGGACACTACTTTGGAGTGGAGGATGGGATTGTTAATGTTTTTCCAGACGTTACTCCAGCTGACCGCTGGATATTTCGCTTCCATTGCGTTTTGCCTATGGTGTCTCGTGAGGTGGTAATAGGTCCTTCTGGTGTTAAGCAGCTGTGAAGTATCTTGAATATAGCTCATTTCCAGGTAGTAAGTCCGGACGTGATCGAGTTGAGCGCTGATGCGACCAACATCGAATGGGGCCTTTTTGCTCGTTGGGGCTAACCTGTTGAATAACGTTTTCTTAATTGTCGGGTGGGGTGTCTGCAGTATTTTGCGGATTCGGTCCATATATATGGCAGTGCATTGTTTCTTGATGTCTTTGACGCCCAAGCTCTAGCATGAGTACACCTATCTGCTGGTGGATAATAATTTTGGTTCTAATGTATTTTCATTCGTTGTCATCACTAACGATATCTGACGGTTTTGACTCCCAGTGAGACACAGAACTATTTGCGAGATCACTGTAAGTTCAAGGATGTTATTCCGAGCTGCTGGCAGAGAAAAATTCGGTAGCTGACGTCTCTTTGTGTTTAGTCAACAACGATATGTGTGGGGTTCGATCACCAGCCAGCACTGAACTCTTCGTCATATTATTTCTAGTTCAAAAATGCTCACGTGTCGCTACTGGTGTAACAAACCCATATTTAACGTTCGTTTTCTCTAGAATATAACAGCGATAGGTGGCGGGTTGGAGTCGTGGGAAGGAAAAAATTAATGGTTTGTCTCGTCACTTCAGTTTCAACATCTTGCTACTGCCGATAAAATGCGATATGTCACAGTGATTGTGCTTCGATAACAATTCGATTAGGTTCTGGGTTAGAATCCCTGTCCAACACAATGCTGTACCTCACGGCATTTCAAGTAAGTTACTTGTGAAGAAGCAATATTTAATGTCTCTTGTAGTTCGTTAACAGGGACAATAGATGCTGGGTAGGAATTCGCGTCCGTCAAAAATGTTTACGTTATGTAATTTAAAGTTGATATTTCCTAACTGATATTGTCTAAAATCGAGGTATATCACTCTCTGTATGCCTAGTCAGGAATGACTGTTAGTTTCCGTCAGTCACTAAATCTTTGCTTAGTCTACATGACGTGGGTTTGAATCCATATGCAGAACGAGACGGTTCGCCGTATCATTTGAAGTTCATACATATTCTCAACTAGCAGCTCGTGAAAAAGTTAAATTTTTAATGTAATTTTGTGTTAAAAAATAAGTTCGATATGTTACTTTGAAGAAGAAATCATGAATACGATGAACTTGCTACGTGCGTTATCTATCTGACGTAATAATGAGAGTGGTAACATTTCAGGTATGTCATTTATTGTAATAAATGTGAGCTTACAAGCATTAGGGACAGTCTTATCTGTGGTTAGGTGTTCCCTGATATTTGTTGTATCGTGGTATTACTTCACTCTTGAGTTATTGCGATACAGAGCAAGTTTTCTAGTGGTGATTTGTTGGATCCATTTTCAATAGTCAAACGACTGTACCGAGGAGCGATTAGAGGACCTGCCAGAGAGCTGCGTTATGAGGGTTGTATGCGAATCAGGCGAAATGCAATTCAGGTCGTTCGGATACTTTTGAGCACGACTGTACATGTGGAGTACAGCATTGTATGGTAGTAAAACTTGAACTGTGGAGAAACAAGAACAGAAGAGAATCGAAGCATTTGAGGTGTGATGCTAAAGAAGAATGTTGAAAATTAGGTGGAATTATAACGTAAGAAAGAAGGAGGTTCTTTACAGAATCGGCTAGGAAAGAAATATATGGAAAATACTGACAAGAATAAGGGATAGAATGATAGGAGATCTGTTAAGACATCACGTAATAACGTCCATGTTACTTGAGGAAGCTGCAGCGGGGAAAAACTGTAGAACAAGACAGAGATTGGAATACACCATCAAATAATTGAGCACGCATGTTGCAAGTGCTACTCCGAGATATTAAGATTGGGACAAAAGAGAATTATTCCCGGTAAAGCCTATAATAATTTGAAAAAGGATCGGGCTACTCTGAGAAACACCTTGTAAAATATCTTTAGCACTTAAAAAGCTCCAGCTTGTCACAGCACGTTACTTTTTCTAGGCTGAAAGATGTCTACTGTGATGCTAGTATTTTTAGTATACTTAACGTTTACTAGACGAAACATGAAAAACCACAATAACTCCAATAACATCTGAAATGTGAATAGCAATCAAATTACATTTTCAGGGTAGACTTTTCTACTGAAATGATAATTGAATACAAAATTCCACATTGTATTATAGATACACCACTGAGCGCCTCTAAAATATCGCTAAATTGATAACATACAAAACTACTTTGCCA
Organism: Schistocerca americana; assembly: GCF_021461395.2. Taxonomy (NCBI): domain Eukaryota; kingdom Metazoa; phylum Arthropoda; class Insecta; order Orthoptera; family Acrididae; genus Schistocerca; species Schistocerca americana. Next base: position 462,785,722 of record NC_060123.1, read on the forward strand.
CATGCCATGAAACTCCGTATTTCTATTAGGAAATGTACACAAAAATATGTTCCCTGTCATTCATCTTCTTTGAAGCAACTGCATAACATTCTGGTGTGTTGCGTAAATGCGACTACGTTTGTCTATAGAAACTTGTTGAGCAGGGAATTCCATACGCAGGATCAACACACCTGCGACTTCTCGATTCATAGTGCCTGTTTAAACTTCAAATAAACAGTCATGATGTATATATGCAGACGAATGAAAATTTGTACCAAGGCCAGCATCGGAATTTTCATTCGTCGCTCCAGTCTGCTTATATACACCGTAGTCCTTTGAGACTTGAACACGTCTCTGGAAGCATATAGTTTCATTTTATTAAAAAAACTCATGATTGAAATGTATCTCTTGATTCATGGTGCCCGTTGTCCACAGTTAACTATGATACTCCTGCGTCCCCTTCGTCCCTAGACTTTAGTGCTGTACAGCCCAGTTCCGCCTAATGTTTCTGACAATGATGATCATTCCGTCGGCAGGACTCAACATCTGATGAGTCGAAATGGAAAACATTCTAGGTGTTATTTTCCCATAAATTGCTCTTTCAGTGTTAATGTGTTCCAAGTACTCTGTTGCATGGCCTTAGCCTTAATCCATACCATGGAGAAAGTCTTTCAAACATGTGCTAGTTGCATGTGTACGGTCTTTGTGCCAAGCTGAGCTCCGCTCTGTAGTTCCAAAATTTAAAGTGCACGAGAAATGTTTTTTGTTGACTACAGTTCTTTTAACTATTAGTCGACTCCACTTTTATTGCAAGTGAGTGGCTGTGCTTCGGTCGGTTTATCAGGAATCCGCGTGTCATTCAGGGTGTAGAAGCGTGGTAGAACTACAATTATGACATGAAAACTGCGTTACAATTGGTGATAAGAGTTATGAAATGCATGGCCCATCTCGCAAAGGGTAGATACCATGTATTTCGTTTGCTGTATTTGTTGCAGAGGCATCCGTTCCAGTTTCATCTGCTGTGTCGCTTTTCATTTCAATGTCACCGTCATGCTCTACATATTCATCATCACTCTCCAGATCAACATACCCAATTACTTCTTCCACTAACGCATCCTGATATTCATTACCAGTTGCTTGTACATGATCAAAAGCTTTCAACTACTCATGTTCGGTAATCTTAGATAAAAACTCCATGGTTTTTTTTTACGGAAGTTAAATTAATTGAAGAAATATTTTTCTGCAATTTTTTGTTTCATTGTATTCCAAGTTACCTCTATTGCTTTCAGATCACAATGTTATGGTGGAAGCCTCTGAACAGTTTATCCCTTACGCTTTAAAACTGTATATGCTTTGAAAACAGGTTTTGGCTTATTACAACGCACAATTTTTAACAGCTCATTTCCTGTTAAGCTCGGTTTAGAACTGTTTTCGTTCTGAATCAGTCACTCAGCGATGTCCTTTTTGCGAGTTGCAGCAACGGGAGATTTATTTGTCTGAACAGTTTTATTAAGAAAAACAATACTACCAGTTGGGATGTTAGGAATCACTTTCCCTTCTAACCATTTGTGATAATTATCCCCATTCATGACGTCGTGATAATCCTGGGACTTGGATTTCGAATCACAAACTAACTCTGTTCCCTTTATGAGAGCTCTTTCGTCTGCATTAGTACCAGCATTACTTCGGGAACTTCTTCATGCTGCCAATATAACGCACATGCACCAACGCTTTATCCGTGAATTCCACTGGTTTATTTGGCCCGTTTTCATTATTTCTAATTGCTTTTAAGTGTACCGCACGCTTTAGAACAATGTCTGAACGTTCTGTTAGGACAGCTCTCTTATTTTTACATTTTTTAAACTAAGTCTCATCTCTGTCAAACTCTTCTGAAATGTTCCCCTTCTCCCCTGAACATTCATCTCAGTTTTTTTTTTTTTTTAAATATAAGCAGCTTTCTCAACGCTGAGATTTTCTTTTTCTGCTCATAGTACTGCAAAAATTATGTTCCAGTAAGAGTTTTATCGAAGTCACTTTGAGAAAGTACTTGCCTAGAACGCTTTTGTTTTCTAGGAGTTTTAATTTTGTCCCCGGTTTCTTTTGCTTTCTTAGATGCTGCCAAAACGTATTTTACTCCTCTTACTGATTACCATACTACTATTCTCGCCCGAAATATTGCTTTCTGTGAAGGTAAAATTACCTCATTCTGTTTTTTTGCTGTCAACATGTGCAATATATGTAAATTGAAGGCGATCACTGGTGTCAGCTACAGCGGGACATTACGCGGAATCAGCGACGACGAGCAAAATTGTGCATCGGACTGGGATTCGAACAGAGGATGTCCTGCTTACTAGGCAGGTGCTTTAACCACTGCGACATCCGGAACACAGGGTTACCACAACTGCACGGACTATCTCAGCATGCCTCACGGCCGATCCACATTCTCACTGAGCGCCACCTATCCGCTGTCCCTGTCCATTTTTCTCACTGCTCGCTACTCTGAGTTTCCCACAGGTGGTCGGACGTATTTGTGCATCCGTACTGAAGAAAATGGATTCGAAAGTGGACATGTCCGAAAGAACAGATACCACGTATTCATGTATAATTGACATGCCTAGATGCGCAACGCATCCACTTTCTTCAGTGCGGATGTACGAATACGTCCGATATCCTGTGGGAATCTCAGAGCAACGAACAGTGAGTAAAATGGACAGGGACTGCGTATAGGTTGCACCCGGTAGGAATGTGAATCGGCTGTGAGGCGTGCAGAGATAATCCGCGCAGTTGCGATAACTCTGTGTCCCAGATGGCGAAGTGGTTAACGCACCTGTGTGCTCAGCAAGAGATCCCGAAAGACAGGTCCAGTACACTCTTTCGCTCGTCGCCGCTGATTCCGCGTAATGTCTTGCTGCAGCTTACAGCAGTGATCCTCTTCACTTTACATATAATATTTCACAGCTGCGGATTCCGCGTGGTGTCTGTTCTTTCGGATAACTTTGAATATGGGCTCTTTTTCACCCCAATCTGTCCACTTTCTGTACATCTACCTCTGTTTTCCACTTCCAGGGGTGTTTATGATTATGGATAACAAGGCACTGCACTATATAGCACGAGGATAAGCTGAACCACATAGTTGTATACTCACAACCGAAAACAACACGTTGAGAGAGCGACGTGTTTTCCTTATTCGCCATCGTACCTGTTTACTGTAGCGTTGTCGCCTTTTTCTGATAACGGCGACGGAAGATCAAGATCAGTAATATCGTGATGTGGTAGTAAAATCTTAAAGCCGCATTTTGTAATGTATTATCACAAACAAAATGTAGCGCCTCAGTGTTAACGGCACTTTCTTCCTGGCGGTGAGTCGAAAACTGACATTTTGGAGACCATGGTTGTGTAAATAAAGTAAGCTGATTCTTGCGAAGAAGGAAACAGCAACCAGCCACTGTTAATAGTAATATTTATTTACACAAATAGTGCTGTTACTAGTTTCGAACCGACAAGTTAATCTTCAGGCGGCTGTTCACGTTTGTATTACATTTATTGTTGTTTACATTAGTTGTTCGAAAAACAGCCAATGACTAATTTAAACAACTCTAAATCCATAGAATTATCAATATGAATGTAATTATGTATATTTGTATGTATGTATGTATGTTCCACGTCTCTTAAGCCACTGGACCGTTTTCAACCAAAGTTGATACAAAAATCGTTTACTGTCTGTAAAGGATCGCTGTGGAGGGTAAGAATCGACCACCTATGGAAAGGACTCGAGTGGGTGTGCAAAAACATTGTTGCTCACGACTCGAGACTATCCCTACTTTAAGCATCCAGTATTTGAGTATGACAGTACTTAGAGACATGCAACAAACTTAACAAGTAATTTCTAACTTTCACGAAAGTTTTTTCGCTGACAACCCCCACAAAATTATAAAACGAAAAAGATTTGTCGTTACTATCTTTTCGCGCTTCATTGAGTAAAAATGCCACCTGAAGCATGACTCTTATTATTTCCTTATAATTAACTACATTCGTGACACTTTTTGCAGACAGTGCTCACACACACCACTGGATGTACCAAACAATTACTTATTTCAGGAGATATGACGTCATAAACACGAATGTTCAAATGTGTGTGAATTCCCAAGAGACCAAACTGCTGGGGTCATGAGTCCCTAGACTTACACACTACTTAAACTAACTTAAACTACCTTACGCTGAGAACAACACACACACCCATGCCCGAAGGAGGACTCGAAAAGCCGGCAGGAGGGGTGGCGCAATCCGTGACATGGCGCCTCAAACCACGCGACCACTCCGTGCAGCATCATAAACACAGGGTACGTCCGCAACTGCCGCATCATGCATAACGTTTTAATTTATTACTTATCTACTACTACCTTTATTCACAACACCATTTAGAGGCAGTAGGCACTTGTACCACAGGACGTACCTGCAAAATTATATCATTCTACAGCATATACACTATGTGATCGAAAGTATCCGGACACCACCAAAAACATAGTTTTTCATATTAGGTGCTTTTTGCTGCCACCTACTGCCAGATACTCCATATCAACGACCTCAGTAGTCATTAGATATCGTGAGAGAGCAGAATGGGGCGCTCCGCGGAACTCACGGATTTCGAAAGTGGGCAGGTGACTGGGTGTCACTTGCGTCACACGCCTCTACGCGACATTTCCACACTCCTAAACATCCCTAGGCCCTCTGTTCCCGATGTGACAGTGAAGTGGAAACGTGAAGGGACACGTACAGCACAAAAGCATACGTCCGACCTCGTCTCTTGACTGACAGACGGCCGAAAGTTGAAGAGGGTCGTAATGTGTAATAGGCAGACACCTATCCAGACCATCGCAAGGAGTTCCAAACTGCATCAGAATAGACTGCAAGTGCTATGACAGTTTGGCGGGAGGTGAGAAAATTTGGATTTCATGGTCGAGCGGCTGCTCATAAGCCACACAACACGCCGGTAAATGCCAAATGACGCCTCGCTTGGTGTGAGGAGCGTAAACATTGGACGACTGAACAGTGGAAAACCGTTGTATGAAGTGAAGAATCACGGTACAGAATGTGACCATCCGGTGGCAGGGTGTGGGTATGGCAAATTCCCGGCGAATGTCATCTGCCAGCGCGTGTAGTGCCAACAGTAAAATTCGGAGGCTGTTGTGTTATAGTGTGGTCGTGTTTTTTATGGAGGGGCTTGCACCCCTTGTTGTTTTGCGTGGCACTACCACAGCACAGCTCTACAGTGATGTTTTAAGCACCTAACTGCTTCCCATTCGGGGATGTCGACTGCATCTTTCAACAAGATCGAGCACCGGTTCATAATGCATGGTCTGTGGCGAAGTGGTTCCACGACAATAACATCCCGGTAATGGACTCGCCTGCACAGAGTCCTGACCTGAATCCCTTAGAACACCTTTGGGATGTTTTGGAATGCCGACTTGGTGCCAGGCCTCACCGACCGACATCGATACCTCTCCTCAGTGCAGCACTCCGTGAAGAATGGACTGCCATTCCCCAAGAAACCTTCCACAACCTGAGTGAATTTATGCAAGCGCGAGTTGAAGCTGTCATCAAGGCTAAGGGTGGGGCAACACCATACTGAATTCCAGAATTACTGACGGAGGGCGCCACGAACAAGTAAGTCATTTTCAGCCAGGTGTCCGGATACTTTCCATCACATAGTGTAGTTCAGGAGATAAGACGTCATAAATATAGAGCTGCGTGAAAAGAAACCTGCAAAGTGTAATTCAGTAGACAATAGGAGAAATGTGTGTGCAAATACGCGTGAAATACGTTAAATATATATGAAATATATTTCACATATCCGTATGCGGAAAATCCACGGGTGAAAAGCTCATTCTAAACCACTGGAATGATTTCAATCAAATTTAGTACACATATTAGTTACAATCTGGAAACAAGTACTGTAGGGATAAGAACCATCAGCCTCCTATTAGGGTGAGTTTGATAAGATGGAGAGAGGGGGAAAGAGAAGGTGATGGGCAGAAGCCGGCGAGGGAGAGATAGGCGTAGAGGTGGGGGAAGTGGAAATGAAGAGGCAGAGAGGAAGGAGGAAATGGACAGAGAAAGGGATGAGAAGGAGGTAGAGTGAGAGAGGGGCAGGAGGAGATGTACAGAGAGTGGGTGGAGTTGAGCAGAGAGATTGTGTGGTGCACGTGGACAGAAAGGAAGGGAAATAGAGGATGGTCTAGTAGAATACTTTAATAAATCTATACTTGGGCAACGTGGGGTACTCAGCTAGTGTAGTATGAACGTGAACAGCCGTTTGAAGATGATTCTGCCTGTTCGAAACCCGTTACGGCGCTATTTGTGTAATTAAATTGCACTATCAGCAGTAGATGGTTGCTGTTTTCTTCATGGCAGTAATCATGTTGTATAAATTTTCTCACTTTGGCATAGAACCAGTCATTTACCTGGTATGGCACCTATAACATCCTAAATATAGTACTTCCTCTCCACTTTTTCTCATAGTTTTTGCGGTGATCAGCATAAGTTTGTGATATCAGAATACGGTGGTGGTGGTGGTTAGTGTTTAACGTCCCGTCGACAACGAGGTCATTAGAGACGGAGCGCAAGCTCGGGTGAGGGAAGGATTGGGAAGGAAATCGGCCGTGCCCTTTTCAGAATACGTTCTCAATTTTTGGATACAAATCAGTTGTGTACAAACAGAGATTTATTGTTTTTTCATTCCCCTAATAAATGTCAGATTTGGCGCTTATATTGTTCAGGCACCGGTTGGGTGTTTTGGTAGGTCTACCGTATTGGCATGAAATACAGACACAGCTCTTTAGCGTCTGACGCTGCTGCGATTGACGGGGGAATTTAAAAACAGCGCGATGCAGAGGATAGTCTTTTGTGGTAAGGTCTTATAGGAGCAAACTGCTATGGCCATCGGCCCCTAAGCTTCCGCACTACTTAATCTAACTTAAACTAACTTACGCTAAAGACGACACACACACCCATGCCCGAGGGAGGACTCGAACCTCCGACGGCGGGAGCCGCGCGGACCGCGACAGGACGCCTCAGACCGCGCGGATTATAGTGTTACACGAGAAATCTAAACGTAGTTTTCGCCATATTATAGTTTGCAGAGCTGCAGGTAGTTTTGTTGTGCGGGTAATTGTCTCGACTCTTGTATCAACCGGGATATTGAAGCAAGACAATTATTTTTATGTGGAACGATTTACATTTTCAAAGATATTCTAAAGCTTCTGAAACGACGAGCACAATGATACAACGCTCGTTAACTTGTCGCTGAAACTTTTCGCCAAAGTATCATAAAAATCAACTGAAGTTCCAAGTCAAGGCGGCACACATCGGACTTTAAGTTCCGCCGAAGAGTCGCACTGATGGTTCAAATGGCTCTGAGCACTATGCGACTTAACTTCTAAGGTCATCAGTCGCCTAGAACTTAGAACTAATTAAACCTGACTAACCTAATGACACCACAGACATCCATGCCCGAGGCAGGATTCGAACCTGCGACCGTAGCGGAGTCGCACTGAAATCAGGCTCCGCCGTTGTATGCAGCAAGAACACGGCCCTACTTTTCTGAGATAAGACTTGTTTCCTCTCGGCCCTGCTCTAAGCGACGTACAGGGCCAGATACGAATGTTGTGAAAGACACTATACGCTAATTTCTAGCGTAAGGCCTGGCATGAGAATCTCACTCGACGCTGCTTCCACTGCAATAACCGATTCCGTACGTCTTACTTCACAATTTGTACACATTTCTCGGAAGTATTTACTTAATGTTTCGACACGAACGTCAGGGAACTTTATATCACTGTAATCGTGTTTAAAATAGTTTTGAATGTCAATAAAAAGTGTGTCTTTCCATTAAAAAAAACATACTGGATTCAGTTGACTCAAGAGATAAACAAAATTACGTGCCCCTCTGGCTACGAACATTGACGAAAACGTTGTTTAGTTTTCTTGAACCGTTCGCCAAGTAAAAGATATGTAGTTCCTCTGCACAGTTTCGTCTCTTCATAGTTTCGTAGCCTTGAAAAAATTGATGTTTACAGTAGTTACCTGAGTATAATTGAAATATGCTTATTAATGTTAAATTTAACGAAGTGTGTCATTTAGAAACTAGTAAACGGATAGCATGTCCACTGAAACTAATCGCGTTTACATACCTGATTCGTTCCACATCATTATCATAAAAAAGAATCGTTCAAATACTCTATGGAACATTTAATTAACAAACTTGGTTCAAATGGTTCAAATGGCTCTGAGCACTATGGGACTTAACTTCTGAGGTTATCAGTCCGCTAGAACGTAGAACTAATTAAACCTAACTAACCTAAGGACATCACACACATCCATGCCCGAGGCAGGATTCGAGCCTGCGACCGTAGCGGTCGCGCGTTTCCAGACTGCAGCGCTTAGAACCGCTCGGCCACCTCGGCCGGCAACTAACAAACTACGAAGGACGTTCAGTAGGTACTGCAACACATTTTTGCTCAACAGATTACAGTTGAACAAAAAACGTGGAATTTGTTGTGGGACATCGTGGAATATTCCCGCTTCAGGCCCTATAGTTTCATGGAGTTCCAATATGTGGGGCGCTATATGTAGCCTTTAAAATGGCGTCTGAATGGAGGTGCGGTTCAGGAAGAGAGCTGTAATTTACTGCCTTTTGGCGGAAAACCAGAGCATCGCAGATATTCATTGTTGTTGTTGTGGTCTTCAGTCCTGAGACTGGTTTGATGCAGCTCTCCATGCTACTCTATCCTGTGCAAGCTTCTTCATCTCCCAGTACTTACTGCAACCTACATCCTCCTGAATCTGCTTAGTGTATTCGTCTCTTGGTCTCCCTCTACGATTTTTGCCCTCCACGCTGCCTTCCAATGCTAAATTTGTGATCCCTTGATGCCTCAAAACATGTCCTACCAACCGATCCCTTCTTTTTGTCAAGTTGTGCCACAAAATCCTCTTCTCCCCAATTCTATTCAATACCTCCTCATTAGTTATGTGATCTAACCATCTAATCTTCAGCATTCTTCTGTAGCACCACATTTCGAAAGCTTCTATTCTCTTCTTGTCCAAACTATTTATCGTCCATGTTTCACTTCCATACATGGCTACACTCCACACAAATACTTTCAGAAACGACTTCCTGAGACTTAAATCTGTACTCGATGTTAACAAATTTCTCTTCTTCAGAAACGCTTTCCTTGCCATTGCCAGACTACATTTTATATCCTCTCTACTTCGACCATCATCAGTTATTTTACTCCCTAAATAGCAAAACTCCTTTACTACTTTAAGTGTCTCATTTCCTAATCTAATTCCCTCAGCATCACCCGATTTAATTTGACTACATTCCATTATCCTCGTTTTGCTTTTGTTGATGTTCATCTTATATCCTCCTTTCAAGACACTGTCCATTCCGTTCAACTGCTCTTCCAAGTCCTTTGCTGTCTCTGACAGAATTACAATGTCATCGGCGAACCTCAAAGTTTTTATTTCTTCTCCATGAATTTTAATACCTACTCCGAATTTTTCTTTTGTTTCCTTTACTGCTTGCTCAATATACAGATTGAATAATATGGGGGACAGGCTACAACCCTGTCTCATTCCCTTCCCAACCACTGCTTCCCTTTCGTGTCCCTCGACTCTTATAACTGCCATCTGGTTTCTGTACAAATTGTAAATAGCCTTTCTCCCCCTGCATTTTACCATTGCCACCTTCAGAATTTGAAAGAGAGTATTCCAGTCAACGTTGTCAAAAGATTTCTCTAAGTCTACAAATGCTAGAAACGTAGGTTTGCCTTTCCTTAATCTAGCTTCTAAGATAAGTCGTAGGGTCAGTATTGCCTCACGTGTTCCAATATTTCTATGGAATCCAAACTGATCTTCCCCGAGGTTGGTTTCTACTAGTTTTTCCATTCGTCTGTAAAGAATTCGCTTTAGTATTTTGCAGCTGTGACCTATTGAACTGATAGTTCGGTAATTTTCACATCAGTCAACACCTGCTTTCTTTGGGATTGGAATTATTATATTCTTCTTGAAGTCTGAGGGTATTTCGCCTGTCTCATACATCTTGCTCACCAGATGGTGGAGTTTTGTCATGACTGGCTCTCCCAAGACCGTTAGTAGTTCTAATGGAATGTTGTCTACTCCCGGCGCCTTGTTTCGACTCAGGTCTTTCAGTGCTCTGTCAAACTCTTCACGCAGTATCTTATCTCCCATTTCGTCTTCATCTACATCCTCTTCCATTTCCATAATATTGTCCTAAAGTACATCGCCCTTGTATAAACCCTCTATATACTCCTTCCACCTTTCTGCCTTCCCTTCTTTGCTTAGAACTGGGTTTCCATCTGAGCTCTTGATATTCATACAAATGGTTCTCTTCTCTCCAAAGGTCTCTTTAATTTTCCTGTAGGCAGTATCTATCTTACCCCTAGTGAGATAAGCCTCTACATCCTTACATTTGTCCTCTAGCCATCCCTGCTTAGCCATTTTGCACTTCCTGTCGATCTCATTTTTGAGACGTTTGTATTCCTTTTTGCCTGCTTCATTTACTGCATTTTTATATTTTCTCCTTTCATCAGTTAAATTCAATATTTCTTCTGTTACCCAAGGATTTCTATTAGCCCTCGTCTTTTTACCTAATTGATCGTCTGCTGCCTTCACTACTTCATCCCCCAGAGTTACCCATTCTTCTTCTACTGTATTTCTTTCCCCCATTCCTGTCAATTGTTCCCTTATGCTCTTCCTGAAACTCTCTACAACCTCTGGTTTAGTCAGTTTATCCAAGTCCCATCTCCTTAAATTAGCACCTTTTTGTAGTTTCTTCAGTTTTAATCTACAGCTCATAACCAATAGATTGTGGTCGGAGTCCACATCTGCCCCTGGAAATGTCTTACAATTTAAAACCTGGTTCCTAAATCTCTGTCTTACCATTATATAATCTATCTGATGCCTTTCAGTATCTCCAGGATTCTTCCATGTATACAACCTTCTTTTATGATTCTTGAACCAAGTGTTAGCTATGATTAAGTTATGCTCTGTGCAAAATTCTGCCAGACGGCTTCCTCTTTCATTTCTTAGCCCCAATCCATATTCACCTACTATGTTTCCTTCTCTCCCTTTTCCTACTCTCGAATTCGAGTCACCCATGACGATTAAATTTTCGTCTCCCTTCACTACCTGATTAATTTCTTTTATCTCTTCATACATTTCATCAATTTCTTCATTATCTGCAGATATTCATAGGTACTTGCAAAATGTCTAGCGAGGCTTGGCAGCAAACAACAGCACGGTGAGTCGTTGGGTGAGGCGTCTGTTATGCTCGCAACAACGTCGCGCAAGCCTGTCCGACCTCCCGCGAGCCGGCTGTGACTCCTGCAATGCTGGAACGTCTCTCATTCGAGGTGATCGGCGGATCACAATCAAACACCCGAGAGGAGCTCACAAGACATCACTGCACTGGTGTCCCTCACCCACCCTTCAGCCCGAATCCCGTACCTTCCGACTTGCATATATTCCGCCCAATGAAGGATACTTCCCGCGGGAAGCAGTATGTGGATGATGTGGGCGTTACTGATGCAGCAAGACGTTGGCTCCGGCGTCGTGCAGTTGAGTGGTACCATGCGCGCACACAGGTCCTCCCAGTAAGGTGGTAAGGTGACATAAGGCTGTCGCATTAAACGGAGATTACGTTGAACAAGGGTTTCGGAGCCAAAAGAGTGGGGAATACTATGGTGTATTGGAATCCCGAATAAAATCAACCTGCATTGAGAAAACAATGTGTGTTTTTTAACGCCACTCGTAGATAATTCATGCTGTGTGACTTGGGAGACGAGAACGTCCGAATACTGGTTACACTTGTTGCTCAATACCTGCAAAACTTTTACCAGGCAGTGGTTCCACTAGCTCGGTTTCCGTCCACAGAACGGGAACGACCTTTCCCTCTATCTCTGGTGCTCACTGTTTCTTATCAACGACTCCTCCACGAAACGGCAAGGCTGTCAGAACGGGAACGACCTTTCCCTCTATCTCTGGTGCTCACTGTTTCTTATCAACGACTCCTCCACGAAACGGCAAGGCTGTCTCTTGTGCCTGTTCTGCGTCGCCCTGACCTGTTGTTCATCTTAGAGGTATTTGCACCAGCAAGAACTTTGGAAAACATAAGAAACAGAAACTTAAACGTAGAATGCATAGTATCATTTAGAAACTAAACCTCAAGAGACATGGAAATTAAGACATCAATGTAACAGAAGGACGGACATCAAACACGAATTTTTTTCGACATACTGTTGGCGTGACCTGATAGGTAAGATTACAATATGGACAGCCAGTTGAAGGGAGTACAGACCTATCAAAAGATAGGTTCCCTTATCTACAAAGGATGAACGAAGATCACTTCTCGTGGTAAGGTACCAGTTCAAAGGAAAATGAAATACTGGTCGCTAGAAACAAGATGGAATCAACAAATCTGCTAGTTTTGTCCTGTGCGATAAAAGAACGTTAACCATTGTTAAACTGTGATAATCAAGTTTCATTTCACGAAGACAGGGGAGCTAAAAAAAACATACCTAAGCGGACGATCAATGAAACTTGCTTGTTGTCTTCTGCCAAACATGGCGTGTTGTCTCCTAGCACCTTATATAAAAATGTCACCAAGCATCTGCACAAGTAGGATTTTGACTCCAATGTTCTGGTACAGCAAACTTAATAAACCTTGTATTAAAACGATATTTAATTAATTTGTGAGCTAATTTATTGTAATTTCTTGACGCACCGATATTTTTAGTCAGCCATGTGATTGTCGCACTGCACAATTTTTTAAAAGTTGTCTGCATATCTTTATACATGCCTCCTGACGTGCAACGTATAGTTAATTGGGTCCCACCCGGTAAACAATGGGGAACAACTGTCTATAAGGAAGTGAATAAAACGATGATCTGATTTAAGAATGCAAGAAACATTTCTTGTGTAACGTTTCAAAATGGCTCTACAATTACGCAGAAGTGTTTGCATAGTAAACAATAAGGCTTAAGACAGTGGATAACGGAAAGACAGTGGCAAACTATCAGAAAAAGAATTACCTCATAGACCGAAGAAATGACGAAATACAAGACTATTCATAAAGTTGCCACTGGTATCACAAGAAGGGACCTAATTCCTTGCAATTTCTGGTTACGTCTCCCTAGTAGAAAGAGCCCGTAAGCTAACCGACACATACACAGTTTTTCATCTGAGAGAGCCCGGGCGTAAATATAATTCACTTTCCCTTTCATTGCCACGTACCTTTAGTTCTGTCATGAGGTATGATAATTAATGCATAAATAAATAACGCAATACAATACTATCTTTTCCGTATTTTGTAAACATATTTCTCCATTCATTTAAGCTCTCTCCGAGCTCTCATTTGGGAGGAGGATACGTGACGGGCTGTCTATCTGCTGTGGAATTTTCCTCTTTGTAGGTCAGGCGGTCCGAAGAAACTGATAATCTCTAGTTGCGTAGTTAAAGGCATAACGAAGCATTCCTTACATAATCACGACTGTTGTATCGTAAACAAAAGAGTGTAATTCTCTTGTAGATGCCTCCCTTCCCGAGTATTAAATCTTTGTGTTATTGCACAAATAAATGTTCAAGCTAGTATTCAGCGTGCGTAAATTTATTTGTACGAAAACATTAATTAACTATTAACGACTCTTCAGTTTAAGGGTAAAGAAATACTGTTTTGTAGCAGCGACTCTGTTCGATCTAAAATTAGAACAGTATGATTTTGGAAAAAATTTCTCCAACATCTACGAGGGTTGCCCAGAAAGTAATGCACCACATTGTTTTTCTTCAACAGCTCTTTATTGAACATAATTAGAACTACACACACACGAAAGAATGGTGTTTTATCTATACACCCTATTTTTTCACGTAATCTCCATCCCGTTCTATGGCCTTCCTCTAGCGCGAAACAAGGGCGTGTATGCCCTGTCGGTACCAATCCTTGTCCTGGAGGCGGAGCTAGAGCTTCACTGTGTGAATCACCTCGTCGTCGTCCTCAAAATGTCTTCACGAATGGCCCAAACAAGCGGATATCCGAGAGGGATAACTCCGGTGTGTCAGGTGTGACAGCCGTGGACGGTTTCGCCGACCTCTGCAAATCGTGGAGCTCCGCCGAACCGCCTTCTGATGACCTCCCCCTCCGTGCCCAGCGACTAACTGTACCTTTCTGTCGACAGCAGACGCTCCATAGACTTTGCACAAGCGTTTGTGAATATTCCCCACAGTTTCTTTCTCTGCAGTGAGAAATTCAATGGCGCCACGTTGCTTGTAACGTACCTTACCTACAGATGCCATTTTGAAACTGTCCTGCAACTATGCTATGTGTTGGAAGTGACGGAAACTTGGTGCGCGCACTCAGGAGACTTCAAATAATACATACATAAGTTTCCCATTGTTAGCATTGTTCAAAAATGTTCAAATGTGTGTGAAATCTTATGGGACTTAACTGCTAAGGTCATCAGTCTCTAAGCTTCCACACTACTTAACCTAAATTATCCTACGGACAAACACACACACACACACACACACACACCCGTGCCCGAGGGAGGACTCGACCCTCCGCCGAGACTAGCCGGTTAGCATTGTTTTCAGCTGAGAGAAAAAAATGCGGTGTATTACTTTCTAGGCAAACCTCGGCTGTCAATGTGGTTTACAAAGAAATGAAAATCTAGATATAAACCTGGGTTCGGTAGGAAATGTACAGCTCAACATACGAAAAAATAAGGCCAAACGGGATACAAGAGTCAAGTCCTACAAATCTCAGTTTCTTCTTACGATTCGTCATGGCTTTACACAAAGTAAAAGTTTAGAAATTAAGTTTACCATAAGAACCAGAAGTTACACAAGAGCTGGCCATACAAGAAAGAAAACGACACACTAAGAGGTGAAAGTAGAATCAAATGAAGGCAATACAATTAACTACCGCAATATATTGTATATCTGAAATGATATGAAATAGATGTGGACTGAGGAAACAGAAGTATGCACTGACAAGTCAGTAGAAATGAATGTTTCATTGAGTAATTGCATGTTCTCACTGCTGGCTTATTATTGTGTGTTTCTTTCACAAACAAGATGGTCAGAAACAGTCTCAAAAGCTTGTAAAGGTGTTTCAGGGGAGGTTGTGCTGAGAAATAAATGTTCCGAAAAAAATTCGCAGTTTTGCGTCGTTTCCGAATCATTCAGCATTGAAGTTAGCCAGTTAGGTCACGCACGCGCAAATTCGAGCGGCAGTGGCTCGAAACTTGTTCTTATTTTGGTTTCCTCAAACCGAACAAATGTATCTTTTGCTCATCTAGCTTAAATTCATCACATTCGAGAATATGCACTGTTTAACTGGTAATAAGCATTTTAACGACCGAAGCTTTTAACGACTGGTAACTCCCGGACGCACAGATGTCTGTGCATTTTAGAGCGTGCAGGTGCTTTGAATTCCGAGTGCAACGACCTGTTTTGCCAACTTCAATTCTAAATAACTCGGAAATGGTGCAGCGTATCGAATTTTTTTCTTAACAATTATTGCTCAGCACAGCCTCCCCTGCAACACTTGTAAAAGAATTTTCAGACTGTTTCTGACCATCTTGCATAATTGAACATTAATCACACTGCATACGGATTATTGATTCCACGCACTATCAGAACAAATTTTAAATTTTTCTGTGTTGTCAGTACTGTTCTATGCCGGATAAAATTCGATCCTGTCTTTGTCTTTATGACTGTAGAGAGTTCTCTATATTAATAACACTCTACATCGCTTCTGAAGGTATACATTTACACAGCTCATGACAAAACAACTATTATTCATGCTTGAACGGTAGACGGTGAAGTCTTGCGCGATATACAGGCTAACTGGAAGCACAACAAAAATTTGAAACGTTTTCGTTTTCATCTCAAAGCGCCTATCGAGCTCTTTCCATAGCATATCTGTGAAAGTAAACTGGCAGCCGAAAAATACAGATTTAGAGGATTTGAGGTATACGTATCTTATCTACCTTCAACTTTCCACCGGTTTCGTCAGAACAGATATTCTAGTCCGTCATGCAAAAGCTTTACTTTAAATGTTAATACCGCACTCTCCCCAAAAGTATTACCATCAAGGCCGTTAGTTGAGAAATAGTATGTCAGAAAATAACCAAAATGAGATGGGCCTGACAAGTGAGAACTGAAATAGCTGTTTCGTCTAACGGGTATGTCTACAATGAACTGTCCTTCTTGCTTGTAATACTCGTAGTATGAGATGACAGAATTCAAAGATTTGTTTCTCCGGATTGTTTGGATAAGTGTGTGGTGTCTTTCACACTCCACTCTCGCTGTGACCGACGGTTCTAGGCGCTTCAGTCCGGAACCGCGATGCTGCTACGGTCGCAGGTTCGAATCTTGCCTCGGGCGTGGATGTGTGTGATGTCCTTAGGTTTTTTAGGTTTAAGTAGTTCTTAGTCTAGGGGACTGATGACTTCCGATGTTAAGTCCCATTGTGCTTAGAGGCATTCGAACCATTTTGAACTCCACTGTTAACGCATTCATGGTGTAAATAGCGTATTAAGTAATTTTATATCTATCAATTGAAGACATTGCGTCTGTTAACGAGTCCGCGATCATGTTTGGCAGCTTATTCATAAATTTCCGTTTTGATCGCATTCGATAACTGTGTAACTCACGATGTTCGGTTTTTGCTTACTGTCTTCAAGAGAACTGTTTACTTTCAAGCTGAACTTGAATAAATGTCTATTTATTAGCATACAGCCATGTCATTATCTTTGTTTGAAACTATTATGGTACCGTACAATCGACATATCGCGTCAGAAGATACAAAGCACAATGTTTACATGTTTCCTTCTGTTGTTGACCAGCCCTGCCTGACCACTCCGATATAGTACGATAGTCTGCCATGTACCCTGGAAGTACTGTGCTGGCTGTGCTAGCGCCAAGCTGTCGGCGAAGTGTCCCATTCGGCTCGTCGTGTTCCAAAATGTAGCTTTTAGCGTTAGATTTGCGATTAGACATTGTGAGTCATGACTCCCAACACATTTCTGCCACTGAGAATTAGTTACGAAGACTGTTAGCGAATTTTCGACGTGAGTTATCCGATATATAATCAGGTATTATGTACATATTTTAGTGGTCTTTTGCCCAATCTGTGTCTTACTGCAAGTCGTAAGAAGACTTTCATTTAGAACTAAATCGCTTGTGGAGTAATAAACGAACCTCGAATACAACTGCAGTAGTTTTCATTAGCACTGCAATTGGAACCAGGCAAACCATACATCTACCTGGGTGAATAGTTTGTGGAGATGAGAAATGGAATAAACATATAGACTCAGCCATAGGTGAAGAAGGCGGAAGACTTCGGTTCGTTGGCAGGATACAGGGAAAATACAATCAGTCTGCTTGGGAGACACTTTGAGGTCTCATCTTGGGATACTCCTCACGTGTATGGGACCCGCACCAAATAGAACTAACAGACGATATTAAACATTTTTGTAGAGGGGTAATACTCATGAACAGACTATTGTTTTACTCATGGGATAACGTCCCGAAAATATTAAGAAACCTGAATTGCCAGTCACTTGAAAATAGACACTAATTACCCCGCGAAACCTAATTACAAACTTTCAAAATGGTTCAAATGGCTCTGAGCACTATGGGACTTAACAGCTGAGGTCATCAGTCCCCTAGAACTTAGAACTACTTAAACCTAACTAACCTAAGGATATCACAGACATCCATGTCCGAGGCAGGATTCGAACCTGCGACCGTAGCGGTCGCGCAGTTCCAGACTGAAGCGCCTAGAACAGCTCGGTCACTCCGGCCGGCTACAAACTTTCAAGAAACCTCATTACAGGAAGACACTAGAAATATATTTCGGCCTGCTACGTAGAAATCGTGAAGACAATATTAGACTTGATGCACCCAAGTAAAAATTTCGACATCTTCCCTGGCAACGCAAGAAGCAGATTAAAGCAGATCTAGCTATAACAGCCTAGCAGAATTTCAACAAGGGGAATCCATTGTATTGCAAGTATTGCGCGCGCACCACGAACTGGTTACCTTACAGTTTAGCGAGGCAGGACAATCTGAGTGCCAAATTACGGACGCAGAAAAAGACAGAGCTTATACACGTCGCTTGGCTCGATTTTCCCATGTCCACGACGCAGCGACGTTACAAGTTGGTGCGAAGAAACCAAGATGGTACCATAACAAACACGGATCAGTCCCGTATAGATATTGCTTATTTTCTCACTGAAGATATCATAGCCTACAGCCCACCAGCTTGGTAGGCCATCTGGTTATCTAGCAGTCTGCGGTATAAGCTTCCATGGAACGGCAAGACCCTCCCTGGGGACTTAGACGCCGTTAGCGGTAGCACTGCCATCCATACTGAAGCACTTAGGCACGTTCGACCAGCGGGCCATTTTGTGGCCTACCTCACGGGGCCAGAGGCGCAGCAGCTCTTCCGCCATGACGGCGGCGTGCCGCCTCCGCTGTCCACTTCCTGCTCCTGTGGGCAGACTCCGCTGCTACTGGCCGCTCTTCTGTTCGGGAGCAGCACGACTCCTCTTACTTCACACAGAGCTGCCGCCTGGCAGCTGCTGGCAGCATAGCTGACGTCCGGAATCCTCTCACAGCCTCAGGAACCTTGTGCCGTCCGTCTCATCACTGCAACGGCTCACTTGTGTCGGTGCATTCCTGGCGGGGCGTACCCTGTTTCTGCCCTACTGCGGCGGGCAGCCTGGAACGTCATAGTAACATTTCTGTATTGTTGAACAATAAATACTGTTTCACTAATGCCCGCCGGCCATCAGACAGGCATCCACTCACCGAGCCGCTATTCACCCACGTCCCAATATGGTGGTTCTCAGCACCCCGACCTCGACCTGCCCTCAGCATCAGACGTAACGTCCGATTCCTGGGTGTTACATCTGAAATCAGAAATGAAGCCTGGTCGTGGTCCAGCACCGCAGCTTCAGCCACAGTTTGCAGTCAGGCACTACGGGTCGGGCACTACGGCGTTTCTTTTTCTGTGTTACGGCCGTGATTAGTAAACAAAACGTTCAAAGGAATTTAAAAGTGACACAAAGCCGAAAGAACCTGTGGCTCTCTCGCAGTTCAAAAGTAATTGTACTGTGAGGTATTTGCGACCAGCGATGTGGTACTACTGTAATTTAGCTGCTCATGAGCTGCCATGTATGAAGGCAGTGCCACTTAATGTAAGTTTGGCCATAAAGCACATCAGTGCTCTGAATCACGTTGGGCCATGATACGTCGTAGAGACTAGTGTAATCGTCTTTCTTCCCTTATGATTAGAGTGGGTGTCTACCATATTGTTTTGTATTGTTAGATGGTAAAAACGACGCAGGAAGCGATTGATGCTTTGATGGGGCAAGAAGTCAAGTTGCAGGAAGGCAATGCACCGTTGCAAAGACTAGTAGGCACTGTACAAACCATTGATGAGCGTGCACAAGCCAAATCGTTGAAGGAAAAACCTTTGGTTAATATAACTATCCCTTCTATAGATACATTACAACTAATCCCGTAATCCGTTTTCCGGGTACATAGATGGAGTATTTGTCATTGTTGGTTAGTGATCTGAAAGCTGTCGCTTGTGCTTGCGTTTGGCCAAGTTATGAATGGTTGGAGACGAGAAAATGTACTTCATGAGTTATGGCGGATTAAATAAAGACAAAGATTTGAAGAGCTTATAAAGGGGTTACCGCAATAAGAACAGCGCTAGTTTTTTTTAGAGAGTAGCTTAATGGTTTGTTGAAGATATCGAATAAGTCAGTAGAAATATTTCTATACAGAACTAAGAAAATCAATGTGCAAACTTATGAGACAACGCAAAACGCAGAAGCAGACCGAACTCTTCTGCAGGAGGCAGAGAACAGGACGCTACATACACTATGTATGTTCTTCGGATACTGTGTGAGGTAGTTCTTTCATTATTTGATATATTTTGGGTATATTACAAGTTTGTTTTTGTTATTACTAAGTGTAGTTGTTTTTGGGGGTTTCTGATAATGTCTGTATAGATTGTACTGATAGGGTATGGGGTCTTGTCAAGCAATATGAATGGATTTGTCTCGTGTACTCACATTTTTTGAAAGGAGAAGGGAAAGTGGCATAAATTCCTTTCTCCCAGATGGTGTAACTTCGAGAGCGTTAAGGATGAGTGTCGCAATTCTGGTGGTTCTACACATCTACAGGGGAGAAGTAGTGGACGCACTGCAAAACCAGCAATTCGAAACAGTAATGTTGTTTTCGAGACATGTAGATGTCATACTAACTAGTCACCAGTGGACATTAAGGATGACTATAATATGTGGGGAGTTAGAAGTGAGATAAAAAGATTTCAGCAAATGTAAGGAAGCAGAGAAAGAGTGAGCGTTAACAGATGTGCAAGGAAAATATCAGGGATTACAACTTCTGGACAAGAAGTTGAGAAAGCATTTACGTCAAGTAGTGGAGTTGATACCGAAAATGCTGATATGGAAGAAAATCGGATGGTTAGACGGAAGAGCTATGATTGTTCCAGGAAGAGATAGAGAGAAAGATTTATAGTAACTCCAACTAAGATCGTTCAGATTAATGCAGAGGCATGTGAAGTACAATTGTTTCAGAGTAAGATGAACATCAAAGGGAAAAGCTGTCCACATACGATAATTTTCAGAAATAAGGCATGCACTGGGTTTATTCGCTATTTTCTCCAGAAGTAGTAATGGTAAATTGTTAAGAGCAAGGAAATCCGAAGGGCATGACGGGAATGAAACTTCAGGATAGTAGAATGCTAATCAATGATATACCTGTGACTTAGCGAGCATGACATTTCATTTTCCGGATACTGTCACTGGAATTTATTTATTTATTTATTTGTAGTTCAGATAATTCAATCTATACAAGATGTAGCCTCTTTAAGTTATTAAATACATTTTAAGACGTGTTTCCATGCATCTCTGTCCGCTGCTGTCTTCTACCAGATGAAGCCCGCAACTTCCCTGAGTTCCTTATCCCAGCGATCAGGTGGTCTCCCTGGTGGTCTTCGTTTTTCTCTGGGACTCCACTCTAAAACTGATTTTGTCCATCTCCCATCCTTCGTTCGTGCAGTGTGTCCTGCCCACTGCCATTTTAGAGTCCTAACCCGTCCTATTGAAAAATTCATTTAAAGTCCAAGTTTCACACACGTACGTTAAAATCGGTAGGACACATTGATTAAAAACTGTCTTCTTTAAGTAGACTGGCATGTTAGATTTGAAAACTGTTGCATTTCTTCCGGAAGCCCTCCAACCCAGTTTAATTCGACGAAACATTTCAGGTTCCAAATCCCCTTTTGTGTTAATTAATTGCCCCAGATAAACGAATGCTGTAACATTGGTTAGGATGTTGCCGTTCAGTGTTACTTGTCCTCCAGCTACCCACTTATTACGCATAACCTTAGTTTTAGAGTGATTTATTTTAAGTCCAGCCGTGTGCAGTACCTACTGAACGTCCTTAGTAGTTTGTTAGTTGCCGGCCGGGGTGGCAGTGCGGTTCTAGGCACTTCAGTCCGGAACCGCGTGACTGCTACGGTCGCAGGTTCGAATCCTGCCTCGGGCATGGGTGTGTATGATGTCCTTAAGTTAGTTAGGTTTAAGTAGTTCTAAGTTCTAGGGGACTGATGACCTCACATGTTGAGTCCCATAGTGCTCAGAGCCATTTGAACCATTTTAAGTCCAATTTCCTGACAATAGAGGACTGCATTTCCATCCTACTGCTAGCTAGGACCTCTATATCATCAGAAAATCTCAGGTTATCCTTATTCCTCTGTTGTTCCAAATAATTTTGGACATAGCTATCTCGAGAACACCTATAAATAACTTCGGGGATATAAGGGCGCCCTGCTTTACCCCTTTTCCAATAGGAAATTCGCGGTTGTTTATTCCTATGTTGATAAATGCTACAGACGTGTCATAAATGTTGCACACTGGAATAACTGCCATAAATCTGACACAATGTACTTGGTGCAGCCAAGTAAAAATTCAGACACCTTTCCTGGCAACGTAAGAAGAAGTGGAAAGTGACTCAAGCCATAACAGTAGAGCAGAATTTCAGCAAGGGGAGCCCACTGATATTGCAAGTGTTATGGATGCATCACGAGCTGGCTACGCAGTTCAGGCGCCGAATTATGGACGAAACATAAATAAGGAGCAACTGCAACTCAGATGGCCTGATTCCAATATCCATGCCACAGCAATGTTATGAATTGGAATGAAGAAACTACTACGGTAGCATAACAAGCACAGGGCAGTCCTATTTAAATATTGCTCATTTTTCGCTAGAGATATATTAGTCTGCAGCCGGCAGGCCTGGAGGAGGGAACTATGTCGATTTACCATCTGCTCATCCAGCATTCTATAAAAGACCTTCCTTGGGGACTTACACACTGTTAACCGCAGCACAGCCATCCTGCCAAGTCCACGGGAAGGTATGGGGCACCTTCGATCAGCAGGCCACTTGGTGGCCTGCCTCACGATCTGTATGTTCTGCTGCCTGTCTCCTGTTCCTGTGGGCGGTCTCAACTGCTCCTGGCCGCTCTCCTGAACTCCTGAACGCAGGCTGCAGCACGAATCAGCACGACTTCACACATTTTAGTCAGGGCTGCCAGCTGCTGCTGTTGTCATAGCTGGTGTCCGATGCCGTTTCCTCAGCTTGGCAGCCTTGTACGAACCCTGTCGTCACTGCAGACCGTGTGCTGCCGTTGGTGTTTTTCTGGCAGGGTGTGCATTGCTTCTGCCCTGCTGCCTCCGGCAGCCTGGAAAATCACCGCAATTTTTTTGTATTGTTGAACAACAAATGTTTGGTTCTTAAATGCTGTTGTACTTGAGCCCACTGGGCATCAGACAGGTATCCACTAACCAAGCCGCTGTTCCCTCCTCTGGTGGCGCTCAGCATCCTGACAACGACCTGCCCTCAGCCACCACCCAACGCAACTTTCGGCCTCAGTGCGTTACAAACGAATTACAGCATGCATAGGAGCCTTTAAGTAGTCATTCTTCCCGCGCTGTTGCCGTTGTAATGAGAAGAGATATGTGATACAATGTTAAGTAATTTGTATCCTGCACTTCAGTGGTTTGCAGATTAGGTGTGTAGATGTAGATATGTAGATGTAGATATATACATAAACCAGGAGAAATTGTCTATGTATTCGTTTAATTGGAGAGCAAAGCGAGAGCATATTTATGTATAATATCCACAATGAGTTTCAGAAGCTCGTAACAAATACTCTCATCAACAGGGGTGCTAGTAAATCTGTAATAAAAGATGATAATGGAGTAACGATCCTCAGAGACAGTCTCGCTTCCAGACGAATAATCAAACACGAGCGCCATAAAATGAATTATTGATCACACTAATGTTGAAATGTGACCAAAACGTGACGTATCACATCCCAGAAAATGTTAACACACATGACTGAGAGCAATGCAGAGTAACTGACAAGGGAGTGACTGTCTGAGTAAAAGTATCCGGACACCTACTAGAGCACATTAATATGCGGCAGTGACACGTTCATTGAGGTTTCTTAATTTCTATCGAGGAATGGTGGGGATTTTCCTCAAGAGCCAAAACCAGACAAGGTAATTGCGCTGTGGTGCCACTGAGTTAGTAGACTTTGTCTGGCGCCACTTGCTCAGGTGTAGCATCGACTGTCCGTCTTGAGATCCCATTGCCAGTATCTATGAGGAAGAGTTGTATCAGTGGGTTGTGTCCTTAGAAGGTCTTTGTTTGTCGGTATATACATATACGGGGTTCGCTGGCCCGAGAGGGAGCCACAAAGTTTGGGGATTGGCGGTAGCGTCGCGACAAGGGGTGGTCACGAGGTCCGAGCGGCCGAAGCCACGAGCTGCGCAAGGAGGGCCTGCGCAGAGCGAAGATACCGGAGTACTTCACCGGGGTCAGCGTCGACTACAAGCAGCAGGCCGACATCCGGTCCGTTGGTTGGCAACATTCGTGTCGGACGACCGCTCGTGGCATGGCTGCCCTCTTCTACCTGGCTTTCATCGGCTCCACTCAGTAACCACTCCGACGCATCGTGGATCGATGGAACTGCTTGCTGATAAAGGGGAGTAACATTCCAGAATCCTCGTGGAGATTTGTTTCATTGTCTACCTGCCCTCCTTATTATTTTCTGGTTTGTAGCCGATCCTCGCAGTATTACTCGGTCGGCTCTTTGGTCGTAAATATAGGCAGTAGTATTGTACTAAGACACTAGTTGTCATTTGAAAATTTGTCCCGCTACTATATTTCCTTTCCTTTCTGGTTTGTGCCCGATCATTAATGATCTAATTAGTCAACTTTTGGTCATAAATACAGCCGGAACAATTGTACTGAAGCACAGGTTGCCGTTAAACAAAAGAGGGGTCTTGTGATTAGAGTTAGCTGTTAACCGGTTCAATCCTTTGATTGTAATTGCATTTCGCGGTCATTAGTTATAATTTGAACAACCTGTTGTACTAAGCTGTTCGTTTCTGTGTTTGAAAGACCGAGTCATTAATGGTGTATTTTAGCTGGATCTTGTGGTTCCGCCGAGCGAGTTCTCTTGTGATACGTGTTCACACGTAATGTTTTAAGACGTTCCTTTAGAGCGGTCTTAATAACTGACAATCAGTTTAACTTTGAAAATATTAACAGCCAACTGTCACCAGGGCTTTAGTCAGAATAAAATTGTCAGAAGGGACGGGTTGGGATCCAGTCGCAACTTGGTTGCCGACTGAAATCAAGAGGTTGGCTGCTTTGAAGTAAGCCTTATTATTCTCATATTGTTTCCTAATCTGTTTATCCTTTAAGCTCAGGTGTGCATCATAATCTCAAACCTCTCAAAATACAGCTTCAAAATTAAAAGTTACGTCATCTGTTTTGAGTAACTGAATCACTCTTGTCATCGATGGTGCTTGTATAGTTTTCATGTGTTGCAGAAGGGCATTTAAGAAGACTGTCCAGCGCGGTAGCAGACACCGCTGTATGACCAGATAACGGGCTGGCTGCAGGTCTGGCCGTCTTGTAATTACTGTCACATTGTTTGCTGTTTTGCGATACAGCAATTCAGATTTCTTTTGCAAAGATTAAAAGCTTATTCAACTTACGGTTTAAGGTCAAAAGAATTTTGCAAAGTTGTTAATTTTTTAAAGAAAATTTTATGGTTAAATGCTTCGATTATCTGTAAAACACATATATTGTTAAATAAAAAGGTTGTGTGAAAAGAAAGTTATATTGGTGGATCCTCCCAAGTTATCACTAATAACATTGGACACCGTGGTCAGTAGAGAAGTCGTCATTCTCACTGATCCCAAAGGTATTCCGTTGGGTTTGTATCGGGACTCTGGGGAGGTTAACGCATTACAGAGATTTTATTGTCCACAAATCATTGCCCCATAGATCCTGCTCTATGGCAGAGTGCTTTGTTAAGCTGATATAATCATCGCCTCCGAACTATTCCTCTGTTACACGCAGTACACAGTACAGCAAAATTCGTTCACATCCTCACATTCAGCGTTTTCTTAGTCACCTACCCACGAAAAACAGCGCCGTACATTGGCACAACCTCCAGCGTCCTTCACTTTTGGCGCTTCATATGACGACAGGTCACATCCAACGGGCATTCGCCAAACTCAAACAGATTCATCTGACTGCCACAGTCTACAGCGTGATTCATCTCTCCATATCACTCGTTTTCTAGTCATCAGCTGATCACTGGTGTTGCTTTTTACACCACCTCAAGGATCACAATACTGACTGCAGGGCAGGTGGCTTACGAGGAGCTGATCGACCACTGTTTCTCATTCTCTTAAACTCCATGTGAACATTCTGTACAGGATGGGCGTATGGGCAGGCGGTGGGCGTTATGAAATGAATAGGACAAAATTTAGGCAAAGGCCATTTATTGGCGAAAGCATGTTAAAAAGAGGTCACATGGGCCTAGGGAGGTGAGGGTAGCCAGAGCGCAGAGTTTGGCG
This sequence comes from Schistocerca americana, assembly GCF_021461395.2. Taxonomy (NCBI): domain Eukaryota; kingdom Metazoa; phylum Arthropoda; class Insecta; order Orthoptera; family Acrididae; genus Schistocerca; species Schistocerca americana. Next base: position 462,811,758 of record NC_060123.1, read on the forward strand.
AAACATAGTTCGCGAAGCTACCGAAAGTTGTTGTCTGCCAAAACTCAGTCCACAGTGCCACAGCACCGGGAGAAGCGGGAGATGTTCAATGCTACAGGGCACGCATCCGACTCGCGGGTAGGAAAGTATACAAGAGAGCGGGCCCGGCGACGGGCGGCCGGGTATATTCGACGCACCACGCGGCTTCCTCCGCCCTGACTGGTCGGGGTCGAGAAAACCGAGCGGGCGGCATGGAATTTTCCAGAGCGTCGCCTGCTAAGCGACGCCTGGGGCGGCATTACCTCGTCAGCAAGTGAGGGAGGCGCGCGGCCAAGGTGCCCATCCTCAGTGCTGACTTCCTGTTGCTAAACCGTGGGACGAAAGAATTTACAGGCAGCTAACACCGCCGGCTGTGGCTTGGCCGCAATGGAAAAATGAAGTTACTATTTGGGAGCTCATATAATAAAGTAAAATCCCCTACTATCTGGCTCATCCTTTACAATTCGTTATGCTAGCTGTGATGATGATAAAACTCTGGAACTCATGAGTGATTGCTTCACCAGATTTCATGGGATTTCTTACAATCACCCTGCGAAATGTTGGACGGTCCATTCCTTCTCGTACATGAGGTGTCCCAGGTGTTGCTTGACCTGGGCTTGTTCCTTCACGTGTCCACGTCACATTCACGTCTTCACGTCACCAACAGTCAACATGGGCAGCTTTAGAAGAGTTGAAGTGTCCCTGATGGATCTGTTACTTAGCTGACTAGTTTAAGTTCGAAGTCACAGAGTTGTCCTGAGCGGCCGATTCTGCTGTTACCGCTTCTTTGCTGACAATCCACTCCGCCTCATTTTATATTTGCGGGTCCGTCCCTGGTGACGTCTAATGCTAAGTTACGTACTACAAAAAGATGTCAGGATACTTTCCATCAGACTGTGTATGGTTCAAATGGCTCTAAGCACTATGGGACTCAACACCTGAGGTCAACACTAGTCCCCTACAACTTAGAACTACTTAAACTTAACTGACCTAGGGACTACACACACATCCATGCCCGAGGCAGGATTCGAACCTGCGACTGTAGTGGTCGAGCGGTTCCGGACTGAAGCGCCTAGAACCGCTCGGCGACAGCGGCCGGCTCAGCCTGTGTAGTTCATAGTCATAAGCAAGCTCATTATTAGTCAACTGAAAAAGAATGAAGACAAAAAATATATCAGTGCAACTGAAGATAGTTGTATGTGACACAATGTCTGTGGATCCCGTGGATCCCGTTCCCAGCCGCTTTTAGGAAACCGGTTTTATGAAACGTAACTAACGATGACTGCATACTTTCAAATGTCATAAGCTGGGCAAGGCTGAAGGAGCTCAAGCTGAAAATCAGATTTCCAAACATGTTCCAGAGTAATATCTTCAGATGTGGAACAAGTGATTTTATATACAGACTCATGTGTTGAAAGGAAGAACAACTCCCACATAACTACTTTTCTTATAAGGAAGTTTTCACTATTATTGAATATAAATTTTTGTCAGTAGTTACTGACGCTGAAAGCAACTGTGAAACGGAAGAAAAGCAAATACGTCAATCGGTGACTCGAGGAAGCTACTGACATCTACCTATAAGTTAAGGTGTATAAAATCACTTGTTCCACATCTGAAGATATTACTCTGGAACATGTTTGGAAATCTGATTTTCAGCTTGAGCTCCTTCAGCCTTGCCCAGCTTAAAACATTCATACAAACTACACCATTGGCCATTCAAATTGCTACATCAAGAAGAAATGCAGATGATAAACGGGTATACATTGGACAAATATATTGTACTAGAACTGACATGTGATTACATTTTCACGCAATCTGGGTGCATAGATCCTGAGAAATCAGTACCCAGAACAACCACCTTTGACCGTAATAACGGCCTTGATACGCCTGGGCATTGAGTCAAACAGAGCTTGGATGGCGTGTACAGGTACAGCTGCCCATGCAGCTTCAACACGATACCACATTTCATCAAGAGTAGTGACTGGCGTATTGTGACGAGCCAGTTGCTCGGCCACCATTGATCAGACGTTTTCAATTGGTGAGAGATCTGGAGAATGTGGAGGCCAGGGCAGCAGTCGAACATTTTCTGTATCCAGAAAGGCCCGTACAGGACCTGCAACAAGCGGTCGTGTATTATCCTGCTGAAATGTATGTTTTCGCAGGGATCGAATGAAGGGTAGAGCCACGGGTCGTAACACAAATGAAATGTAACGTCCACTGTTCAAAGTGCCGTCAATGCGAACAAGAGGTGACCGAGACGTGTAACCAATGGCACCCCATACCATCACGCCGGGTGATACGCCATTATGGCGATGACGGACACACGCTTCCAATGTGCGTTCACCCCAATGTCGCCAAACACGGAAGCGATCATCATGATGCGCTAAACAGAACCGGGATTCATCCGAAAAATGACGTTTTGCCATTCGTGCACCCAGGTTCGTCGCTGAGTACACCATCGGTTGGAAACTTTCCTCATGTCAGCACGTTGTAGGTGTCGCCACCGGCGCCAACCTTGTGGGAATGCTCTGAAAAGCTAATCATTTGCATATCACAGCATCTTCTTCCTGTCAGTTAAATTTCGCGTCTGTAGCACGACATCTTCGTGGTGTAGCAAGAAGAACACTGGTGTTCGCCTTAATTTGCGAATTTCTATTTTTGAGGAGAATTAAGAAGTCCATATGGATCTCTTGCCACTTGTAGCACCTACATTTCATAGCGTCAACAACGAAATTTAAAAGCACACGTTGATCAGAAAAAAATAATCTTCGTAGAGCATTTCCCGGTTATTAAAATGACCATTTTTTTCCTATGTCACATGATACCTCACTTTTTAATATTCGTTCACATTTAATAGATAATGAGGAACACATATATATGTTCTGCAGTCGTATGAGTGCATGTGTGGCTTACATCGTGAATGGAATTGTATAAGAATGTTTTTGCAAAAAGTTATATACGAGGAGCTAGTCTGTTTCAATAGTTCCATGAAAAACTAACAATGATATTATCAAACCTCGAAATGTACTTTAGTCCGTATTTCTACAACAACAGATCAATGTCGGAAGATGAAAAATTTTGAAAAACACACTCTTTGTCTTTCCACATGATTGAATTGTCGTCATCAGCAAAGGTCATTCAGGATACCACAAACAATAAAGAGGGCTGATTTATTAAAGAAATTAGCGCTTGACGACCTTGTTGTTAGCTTAGAGATAACAGCTCTGGGTCCAGTTGTCACTGCTTGGAGCTGGGTGCAGTCATGTGGACTGCTATCAGAGGATAACAGCGTGTCCAAGGTCATGAATGTCAGAGATAAAGAAATGTCAGTAATTAAATTCTTAATTAATCATTTTCACAGTAAAATGAAAAAGCCGTCACTTTTGTACATATAGACTGCATAATCCAGCTGAAATAGGCCTGTGTTCTGATTACTGCCACCAACAATCGTTCTAACAAGTCTATTCCACATCCGAAATTTTTAGATCTGTAATCTTTCAAATTTGTTACAATTGGTGTTGAATCTTCTTTGAATCTGAAACATAAATCTAATTGTGTTACAATATTTAGCATTTCATTCTTTTCTATACCGCACGAATTGAACTCAAGCATTTTCTTCTATAATTCTTAATTTCTCAGCTGCGTTTTTGTAGCTTGTAGGTTGGCCTTTACTACTGCCGACAGCGCACCGGTCTTTGCGTTACAATGCTGATAAGTCACCTAACGTTGGATCTCTCTTTTGGAAATTTGTGGTAAGTCCCTATGGGACCAAACTGAAGAGGTCATCGGTCCCTAGAATACACACTACTTAATCTTACTTAAAGTAACTTACGCTAAGGACAACACACACACCCATGCCCGTCGGAGGACTCGAACCTCCGACAAGGGGAGCCGCGCCAACCGTGGCAAGGCGCCCTAAATCGCGCGGCTTCCCCACGCGGCAGGATCTCTCTCATTACAGAAAAAAATAGAGCTGACAAAAATCAAGGGACACTTTCTAATGTCGTGTCGGACTCCCTTTTGCACGGCGTAGTCCAGCAACCTGACGTACCATGATTCAACAAGTCGATGGAAGTTTCCTGCAGAAATATTGAGCCGTGCTGCCTCTATATCTGTCCATAATCGCGAAAATGTTGACGATGCAGGATTTTGTGCACGAAATGACCTCTCGATTATGTCCCATAAATGTTCTGTGGGGTTCTTATCGGGCGATATGGGTGGCCAAACAATTCGCTTGAATTATCCAAAATGTTCTTCCAATCAATCGCGAACAATTGTGGCCTGGTGACATGGCGCATTGTCATCCATAAAAATTCCATCGTTGTTTGGGAACATAAAGTTCATGAATGGCTCCAAATGGTCTCCAAGTATCCGTACATCCAGAGGCCCAGTCCATTCCACGTAACCACTGCCCACACCATTAAGGAGCCACCACCAGATTGCACAGTGCCTGGTTGACAATTTTGGTCCATGGCTTAGTAGGATATCCGCTATACTCGAAAACCACTATCAATTCATACCGACTGAAATCGGGACTCACCTGATTAGTCCACGGTTTTCCAGTCATCTTGGGTCCAAGCGATATGGTTACGAGACCAGCAGACGCGCTGCAGGCGATGTCGCGCTCTTAGCAAAGGCACTCGCATTGTTCGTCTACTGCCATAGCCCACCAACGCCTAATTTCGAAGCACTGTCGTAACGGATACGTTCGTCGCACGTCCCACTTTGATTTCTGCGGTTATTTCACGCAATGTCGTTTGTCTGTTAACACTAATAACTCTACGCACATGCCGAAGGTGTCGATCGTTAAGTGAAGGCCGTTGCCACTACGTTGTCCGTGGTGAGATGTAGTGACTGAACTGTGGTATTCTCGCTATTTTCTTGACATTGTGGGTATCGGAGTATTGAATTCCATAACGATTTCCGAAATGGAATGTCCCATGCGTCTAGCTCCAACTACCAGGCCGCGTTCAAAGTCTCTTAATTCCCGTCGTGCACCTATATATAACCAAGGCGGAAACCTTTTCACATGATAGCTCCGCCAATGCACTGCTCTTTTATACCTTCTGTATGCGGTACTACTGCCCTCTGTATATGTGCGTATCGCTATCGCAAGACTTTTGTCACCTCAGTGTAATATCTTGTTTAGGCCTCTTCAGAAATCTGTGAACTCTGTACTGACTTCCTATTTTATTTAGTTCTCATTTTTCTATCTTGATAACAATAAAAATTGTCAGATGTACTGCAATTTACACGGAAAAGTAATATCAACGTAAGTAAACCTTTAATCTTCTCTCAATTTCGGAATGGGTTTCTATGATTTGATGTAACAGGACTTAAGAAGCTGTCCTCAAACATATTCAAGACGGTGGGAACCCTGTATAATTATCACAAAATTAAAAGCATATTTCATTACCCACTCGTCCTATGACCCTTTTTATCACTCATATTTTTGCTTGGTAGTAAAGTGATAATTGCCAATGTTCACTACATATTGGCTGCACGTGGTAAGGCGATTAGTATGATGATTTCTTTGTAAAGGCCACATCCGATTTCTCCACAATTGTTTAAACAGAAGACTCTAATGATCTCGTCGTCGACGGTCCAATAAACCATAATATCCTTAATTATTATTGAAATAATGTCCGAAACAATACAAGGAACCATCTTTTAACTGATGATTTCAGAATACCGGTTCCCGCCAAAATCGGCCGTCAACAGATATGGCGTTATATTAAAACCAAACACAAGTATCACACATCAATACGCGCAACAGTAGAAAATTTTGCAATTTTCAAATACGTTTACAATACTGATCCAGGGGTCCAGGCAACGTTCAAAAAATACACACTTGCGCACACACACCGCACACACACACACACACACACACACACACACACACACAGGCACACGGGCACACACACGCGCACACATACACACACGCACACATACATACACACACACACACACACAACAACACACACAACTTCCTTACACACATACGCGCGCGCACGCAATCGCGCACTCGCGCGTCACTAAGAAATAAGCTGCAGGAGGATTGGTCAGGGAGGGGTGGTGATGAAGGCAGGTCCGCGAGTTATCTCTCAGCTTTTCCTTCGCTGTTGGTGTGCGAATACCACAACTTAAGTAATGTGTTAATACACTCCTGGAAATGGAAAAAAGAACACATTGACACCGGTGTGTCAGACCCACCATACTTGCTCCGGACACTGCGAGAGGGCTGTACAAGCAATGATCACACGCACGGCACAGCGGACACACCAGGAACCGCGGTGTTGGCCGTCGAATGGCGCTAGCTGCGCAGCATTTGTGCACCGTCGCCGTCAGTGTCAGCCAGTTTGCCGTGGCATACGGAGCTCCATCGCAGTCTTTAACACTGGTAGCATGCCGCGACAGCGTGGACGTGAACTGTATGTGCAGTTGACGTACTTTGAGCGAGGGCGTATAGTGGGCATGCGGGAGGCCGGGTGGACGTACCGCCGAATTGCTCAACACGTGGGGCGTGAGGTCTCCACAGTACATCGATGTTGTCGCCAGTGGTCGGCGGAAGGTGCACGTGCCCGTCGACCTGGGACCGGACCGCAGCGACGCACGGATGCACGCCAAGACCGTAGGATCCTACGCAGTGCCGTAGGGGACCGCACCGCCACTTCCCAGCAAATTAGGGACACTGTTGCTCCTGGGGTATCGGCGAGGACCATTCGCAACCGTCTCCATGAAGCTGGGCTACGGTCCCGCACACCGTTAGGCCGTCTTCCGCTCACGCCCCAACATCGTGCAGCCCGCCTCCAGTGGTGTCGCGACAGGCGTGAATGGAGGGACGAATGGAGACGTGTCGTCTTCAGCGATGAGAGTCTCTTCTGCCTTGGTGCCAATGATGGTCGTATGCGTGTTTGGCGCCGTGCAGGTGAGCGCCACAATCAGGACTGCATACGACCGAGGCACACAGGGCCAACACCCGGCATCATGGTGTAGGGAGCGATCTCCTACACTGGCCGTACACCACTGGTGATCGTCGAGGGGACACTGATAGTGCACGGTACATCCAAACCGTCATCGAACCCATCGTTCTACCATTCCTAGACCGGCAAGGGAACTTGCTGTTCCAACAGGACAATGCACGTCCGCATGTTCCCGTGCCACCCAACGTGCTCTAGAAGGTGTAAGTCAACTACCCTGGCCAGCAAGATCTCCGGATCTGTCCCCCATTGAGCATGTTTGGGACTGGATGAAGCGTCGTCTCACGCGGTCTGCACGTCCAGCACGAACGCTGGTCCAACTGAGGCGCCAGCTGGAAATGGCATGGCAAGCCGTTCCACAGGACTACATCCAGCATCTCTACGATCGTCTCCATGGGAGAATAGCAGCCTGCATTGCTGCGAAAGGTGGATATACACTGTACTAGTGCCGACATTGTGCATGCTCTGTTGCCTGTGTCTATGTGCCTGTGGTTCTGTCAGTGTGATCATGTGATGTATCTGACCCCAGGAATGTGTCAATAAAGTTTCCCCTTGCTGGGACAATGAATTCACGGCGTTCTTATTTCAATTTCCAGGAGTGTAGTTTTGTTTAGCAAGTCAAGTAAAAATAACGTTTCTTGTTAGTCGTAGTGGCTATTCTTCGTAAACCGAGACAGTGAAATAAATGGAAAGCTTAATAATAAATTCCATCTACTGTCTTTATGCATTTTCAGTGGCAGGGCACCATAGGCTCCAGCGGTTCCATCACTCTTGTTGCATCATCTCTCAAGTGGCACCATCGCTAACAGAGGTACCATTGCCGGGAACAGACCCTGAATGCTCTCGCAGGCCATCCACCACAGGTTATGCGTTCTCAACGACCCGTTCTCTACCATTCCACAATCTGTACCATTCCACATGATCTCGTATGCTTCTCCTATCATTCTGCTCTCCTTCCTCCCAGACTGGCCACATTCCTCATGCTTTTGCACTGTTTCCAGATGAGCAACAGCGCAAGACACATCATGCTTTCCGATGACCCAGGCACTGCAGTGTGCCTACTTGGCCGCCTCTCCTGGACTCCGTACGCCGGTGGCATCACGTGAGCTTACAGGATCCTCTTGATTCGTACAGGTCTGCAGCTGTTCCGTATCTGGGCTCCCCACTCAGGCCATCAGCAGGACTTGGCCCTCAAGTCGTGCACTCCTGAAAACGTTCGACATAATCCTGGATCAGGATGGGTCCCATCTAAGTCGCTGCTTCGGCATCCGGATCTACCTTCCAAGGCAATGAGACTATATGTCTCTCTTTCTCAAGTCTGCTCCTAGAACTTCTTGTCCAAGACAGATCCATCTACAGCGGCCAGGTTCAAGCCATCTTTCTTCGGCCAATTTTCCCTGTTTCCAGGCCTCCACTATCAGGGACCGCCTTCCCGACTTCAGGATGCCCCCTCCTCCTGGTGGCCATGACTGGGAAGGGTCGCTATAACACCTGACGACAAAGCCACCAACCATATAGTTATGTACCATGGGTTGCCTCTGCTCTGATCTGCTAATGACAATTCCTCTGGAGCTCAGATGAAAAGAATCCGCGCTAAAACACAAATATGGTGGATTGTTTACAACCGAACCTCTAGCAGCCACCACAGCAGCGTATGGTGCTAACCTCACCACATCGCTACAAAGCATCACTACAAAACTGTGGCACTACATCGCTTCTGCGGGTCACGCGCCTCTGCCAGTATCCCTGCGTTGAAAAAATACCTAGATCGCTGCTCGACTGCTCTGCAGTCAGTTCACACTCTGGGCTTAACACCCACTACACATAATGCTTTCTCAATCAGAGTTCGTCCGCCGAGCACACTGGTCCATCAGTGGCGTTTCTTTCACTGTCTCAGTCTATGCTGCATGCTCTTCGAGGGTCATGCCTATTGGTCCATCCATCGGAATCCATCGCAGCTCACTGCTTTGTGGGATTTTGTCCTTGACGTACTTCAAAACTAACGACCTCATGGGACACTATCACCATGGACTTTGTCCACATAGGAACATCCCCTTGCAGTGTCAGTTATTACCCACAAGGACATTTCAATGCAATGTCAGTGCTCACTTACAAGGAAAATGAAATGATCGTATGGCATTGTTGGCCGGGAGGCCCCATGCGGGGAAGTTCGGCCGTCGTACTGCAAGTCCTTTTTAGTTGACGCCACTTCGGCGACTTGCGAGTCAATGATCATGAAATGATGATGAAAAACACACAACACCCAGTCATCACGAGGCAGAGAAAATCCCTGACCCCACCGGGAATCGAACCCGGGACCCCGTGCCCTGGAAGCGAGAGCGCTACCGCAAGACGCTTGCTAGGACATTGTATTGTGTTGAGCCGCGCTGAGTGGCCACGTGGTTTGAAGCGCTAAGTCATGGATTGCGCGGCCCCTCCCGCAGGTGGTTCGAGTCCTCTCTCTGGCATGGGTGTGTGTGTTGTCCTTAGCATAACTTAATTTAAGTAGTGTGTAAGTCTAGGGACCCATGACCTCAGCAGTTTCGTCCCTTAGGAAATCACACACACACACACACACACACATATTATTGTATTTTGTTTATTAGAGTCAGTAACATTCCATTGTTGTTGGCTACCTGTGCACATCAATCATAGTGTGTTGTTGCACTAGGTCCACGAACATTGCACGAAATGTATAGTTCACTTGATTGAGAACTTAGTCCTGAAATGCTACTAATCCTTGATTTCATTTTGTCAGTTTTAAAATATTGTCTCAGAAATTTGTTAGTCGTTATAACTCGAACTGACACAAAGTGTAACGACTGTGCTGTACGAGTATCTCACATTTAGTTTTTTTCCTATATATTCAGTGTCGAAGTATGGTACCATCTTACGGCACATGATCTGAGTGACGCTGTGTTGTCCTTCTGGCGTCCATATAAGGTAAAATTTTAGCACGTTCGATCATGGGCAGAGACAGTGTGAAAGTCTTTTCAGATTTTAAATTGTAAATTGTTAAATGTAAATTGAGAAAACAAAGGAATCAGTAAATTCTAAATTCAATAACTAAATTATAAGGATAATAAATAATTGATTTGTATTAATGAACACCATGAAACTTCAACATAATGATTACTGAATCAAGTCCACGAGAGCCAATGAAGAATGACAAATGGCGCAGCCAATGTCGTGCTGTCTTCACAGGGAGAAGCCGCTTGTTCTGGTCGGCGAGAGAGAATGCAGTTAGCAAAAGTCTATTAAGTGTGGCAGCAGCCTCATGTATGAAATGCGGACGTGAAGGCCGAGTTTTTTGACTGTCGAAATCTAAGACAAAATGGTAAATTTAGTTCTGTGCACTTTACATGAACAAGAATAGAACTAGTCATTTCCCCGCCGAAAGAGAGGTGAAAAAGTGTTGGAAACTAATACGATGCACGTAGGTAAGCAGACTATGCAGTAATGAGGTCATGTCACTAAAATAATTGTTACGGAGCCTGTTAACCAGACAAAATTTTCCGGTTGTTGACAGCGGCCTCTGACTCAAGAAACACAATCGAAAGATATGTAACGAAGATTTTGACTATGTATTAAATATTAAGCCAATAGAATAACAGCCGGACTGAATATTTCAGGACGCTGCTGAAAACATCGAGATAGCGCAGCAGCTTTAACAACATCTTCAGATAGAAAGTACTGTCACAATACCATAATATGACCTCAGATAAGTCCCAGTACGTTAGTAGTTTGCGTTTCGAAATCACGAAGCATTATTTGACTCGAGATACATTTTTTTGCTACACTGGCACCAGTATCTTAAGAAATATGCTTGCTCGCTGATTTCAGTAGTCGTTTCGGGTAACATTTTGCAATCTACGTCTTAATATTTTTGAGATGAAAATTATTGATCAGGTTAAGTGCTAAAGAAGTGCTACCCTGAGACCAACACTGAAATATTTCTAACTTCAGTCTTTTGTATAATTGTGCTAATCTTTAGTCGGTAACTGGCTTTCTGAAGTTTCGTGATCGCGTTTCCAGCGTCATGGTCGCTCTTGTTTGCCATGGTGCATTAGAGTATGTGATGGTGCTGCATTTTTGAAATTTCGTTTAAAGAGATCAGCTTCGAAAACGAACGCAGTTCCTGCGAAGCCAGCGGGCGGTTCGAAAGCCATACACGAGGGCGAAAGACCCCCGTCGGCCAACACATTCATTAAATGCTTAAGACGTCATAAGTTAAGCTGAAAGTTATGAAGAGATAAATGGAAGGTCACTTTGCTTATTTTCGGCAGCTGTCGCAACTCTGATGTCGCTATCTTCTCCTATAAGAAAAGAAGAGATAGGCTCCGTTATTTTTGGCCTATTTTTTACAGCACTTTCCAAGTTTTAATTGCTTATGCTGTGACCCGAGGAATTGCTAAATGGCTGCCTAGCACGCCAAAGTGACTATGCTCTGAGAAACACCGAGTTTGGAACTGATTAGAGATTACAAACTTATTCTTGTTTACTATTTTTAATGATTTTTCTGTATTAATTTTTCTAAAAATTTTATGCTGACAACAATAATTTATATATGGCGCGTTTTGTGCCATAATGCTCACTACATTACAAAAAATTCAAGGAGTTGAATAAACGTACAATAAAACGCACTAATTCCTACAAACACACACACACACACACACACACACACACACACACACACATGCCATGTAAACTTCAATAAAATCGTTTTTCTGCAAAGCATTTTATTATAGTTTTAAATGTGTTAATGTATGAAATTCTTCCTTCTTCCATTTTTATTTACTAGTGCTCCAGTTTTAATCTCCATTCGTTCTTATGGAAACTAGGTCATGATGAGAAGTAATCATTCTTCACTTTGTAGGTATTAGTGGTACAGCTTCATTTAGCAACTACTTTAAAATAAAATGCTTTGGAATTCTGAATAAGGCGGAGGAACCCCTTGAGTGCAAGATAGCGAGTTCATTCTTTAGTAAGGCTAATTTTAAAGTGTCCGGGAGGTGCAAAGATCAACCTTCAGTGGGATGTATATATTACACTTGACAAAATGGATATCGTCGACAGTCAATAAATGTTCTAAACAAACCATTAACTTGCACTACTAACTCTGAATAAAAATGGGTCGCTACAGTGATCATAGGGGTTCGCACCATCAAGATCGAAGGCGAACTCCTTGGGAGTTAAAAAACCGTGCAGGACATTCAGCTACGTATCCACTGTTAAAAAGTGCGTATAAAACCATATTGGTGTAACGGGGTGATGAGAACTGATGGAATGTGACGGCACTCAACTATATGCGAAAGAGGCTGCTCTGGAGCTTATCGTGAAACTGGCTATCCCTTAAGGTGTAGTTGCAGATAGTGCGACAATATGTTTTAGAGGCGCGAAAAACACAAACATCTAAAGGCTGAAATTGTCCAATGGTGCCCGGTGGAATGAGCTGCAACGTCACCCACTTTTCAGGAGGGATAGTCAGCTTTAAAGAAGTGTGATTTTTATACACAGACCAGGAAGCGAGCAAAAGCAAGTTATTTTGACTAGCTATTGGCCAACAGCCGTGCTCATACCATAGTTGTAATTCGCTTATGCCCATTTTCCCACTCTTACTTGCTCTTACTTCAATATTCCTTATTGCCCTTGTAAGATCACCCACACAAGGAAGAATCGCAAGGGACAGAGCACCTCCAACTTCTCGCAGCACAATAAACATCTTTCCACCTAATTTACCATGTAGATTAAGACACGGTACATTTTTACACTAGTGCGTTAAGACACTGATCTTAGTTGATCTTGATACAACTCTCTTGGTACCTCTAATTGCCTTTCATATGTATTCCCTCTTCAGATCTCCATTGGACGGAGATGGGGAGACAAGTTCCTTAGTGAACGTGAGATAAGACTGTTTATCTCATCTACAAATCTTCGGGCCGTTTCCGCAGATTGCTGTGCATCGTCAGGTTCACGCTTTGCTTGAAATTTCGTTGTGTTACGTCTTCCCATTCTGTTACACTGTTTGAAATTATTCAACCATTCACCGCTTTCCTTGAAATCACTGTAGGCTACGTCGCGCGCAGTTTGATGTGCATAACGTAATAGGTCATTATCATGCACAATCTTAATCTGATCGAGCATCCTTGGAAACGCGAAAACCCAACTTTTTGTAACAATGTGCCTTATCCTCTTCGAGTAACAGTAATTTCTCTTATTGACTACACGCTCGTATTACTCTGGATTTATTCTAAATCCGTTCATAATTGTTTTTTTACTATGCTGTGGATGATCGTCCATGTACGTAATTATGTTTAGTACACGCTTCTTGTACATCGATTGCCGTTTACTACGCTTCAGCGGAGACGTGATTTGTGGCTCCCTGTCCGACAAGGATGATGAAATACATGGCTCCACAGCTGTTTCAAGATCTCTTTCACTTGTTAAGCACATACCCTCATCATTGTACTCCTCAAGCACGTTGTCCACACAGTTGAGCGTATACGACATCACACAGTCTACTGATTCGTGTTGCAGAAACGCTAATATTTCAACTATCCCTTCATCCTCACTCTATGAAATTTCTTCCTGGTGAAATGTTAATTTCGCGCAATTGTTGCTGTAGATATAATGCAATGGTCGCTTTCTTTGTCGTTGCCATTGTTACACTTTGTATCGACACCACTAGCACTGTAGCGCTATTGTGAGTTATTCAGGTGGGCCGGGGTGGCCGAGCGGTTCTGGGCGCTACAGTCTGGAACAGCGCGACCGCTACGGTCGCAGGTTCCAATCCTGCCTCGGGCATGGATGTGTGTGACGTCCTTAGGTTAGTTAGGTTTAAGTAGTTCTAAGTTTTAGGGGACTGATGACCTCAGAAGTTAAGTCCCGTAGTGCTCAGAGCCATTTGAACCATTTTTTTTTAGTTACTCATCGACTAAGCATTTCAGCTATGCTACGCACCGTAGCCTCATGTTGTGCTCACCAGTGGGTACCTCCAGTCTCGTCCCCTGTTGCCATTAGCAGTCAATATTGCGGTTGCGTGGTAGACAATATGTGGGGCGTCGAATGCCGTAAACATCATTGGCCTTTTGCCATCTCGTACGTACACTATGTGATCAGAACTATCCGGACACCCATAAAAACGTACATTTTTCATAGTAGGTATGTTGTGCTGCCACCTACTCCCAGGTACTGCATATCAGCGACCTCGGTAGTCTTAGAAATCGTGAGAGAGATGAATGGGGCGCTCCGCAGAACACCCGGACTTCGAATGTGGTCAGGTGATTGGGTGTCGCTTATCTCATACATCTGTACAGGTGGTTTTCACACTCCTAAACATCCCTAGGTCCACTGTTTCCGATGTGATAGTAAAGTGGAAACGTGAAGGGACACGTACAGCACAAAAGCGTACAGGCCAACCACGTCTGTCGACTGACAGAGACGGCCGACAGTTGAAGAGGGCCGTAATGTGTAATAGGCAGAAATATATCCAGACCATCACACAGGAATTTAAAACTGCATCAGGATACACTGCAAGTGCAACGACAGTTAGGTGGGAGGTGAAAAAACTTGGATTTCATGGTCGAGCAGCTGCTCACAAGCAAAAAAATGTACAAATGTGTGTGGAATCTTATGGGACTTACCTGCTAAGGTCATCAATCCCTAAGCTTACACACTACTTAACCTAAATCATCCTAAGGACAAACACACACACCCATGCCCGAGGGAGGACTCGAACCTCCGCTGGGACCAGTAAATGCCAAACGACGCCTCACTTGGCGTAAGAGTGTAAACATTGGATGACTGAAGAGTGGAATAACGTTGAGTGGAGTCAGGAATCATGGTACACAGTGTGGCTATCCGATGGCAGGGTGAGGATATGGCGAATGTCTGGTGAACGTCATCTGCCAGCGTGCATTGTGCCAACAGTTTGGGTGACACTATCACAGCACAGGCCTACATTGATATTTTAAGCACCTTCTTGCTTCCCACTGTTGAAGAGCAATTCGGGGATGGCGATTCCATCTTTCAACACGATCGAGCACCTATTCATGACGTGGCGGAATGGTTACATGACAATAACATCCCTGTAATGGACTGGCCTGCACGGAGTCCTGACCTGAATCCTACAGAACACCGACTTCGTGCCAGTCCTCATAGATACCTCCGACATCGATACCTCTCCTCAGTGCAGCACTCCGTGAAGAATGGGCTGCCATTCCTCAAGAAACCTTCCAGCACCTGATTGAAGGTATGCCTGCTAGAGTGGAAGCTGTCATCAAGGTTAAGGGCGGGCCAACACCATACTGTGTGGTGTCACCGCCAGACACCACACTTGCTAGGTGGTAGCCTTTAAATCGGCCGCGGTCCATTAGTATACGTCGGACCCGCGTGTCGCCACTGTCAGTGATAGCAGACCGAGCGCCACCACACGGCAGGTCTAGAGAGACGTACTAGCACTCGCCCAGTTGTACAGCCGACGTTCATAGCAATGGTTCACTGACAAATACGCTCTCATTTGCCGAGACGATAGTTAGCATAGCCTTCAGCTACATTTGCTACGACCTAGCAAGGCACCGTATTCAATTGATAATTAATATTATGAAGCATGTACCGTAACGAGAGATGTTCTACAATTGTGGATTAAAGTTAAGTATTACATCATCTACGTACTTTAGTTGCAATTCTGAAGATATTGTCCTGTTCCAGACCTCACGCCAGTCAGCGTTTAATTAAACGCGTGCATTTCGGCCTCCTCTAGAAAAACAGTGTTGGCTCTTCTGCCAACACTACAAATTGGCTACGAGTCTAAAAGGGTCTTCTTTTTTCTACTTGCTTAATTTACTTGTGTCATAGCTTCGCCACAGTCTCCAGATGCACTGTCCGAATTTTATCGCTTGCAGAATCAGCAGACGCAGGCGTTATTGGATGCCCTTGGACAGCTCGTCCAGGGTCAACGTGCAATGCAGAACGATGCGGCAGCCGCCTCTCCACCGCTACCGCAGCCACAACACGCAGTTGCACCACCTTTTCGTCATTTCGATGCGACACTGGAAAGCTGGACGGAGTGGTCACGCCAATTTGGATTCCATCTCGCCGCCTACAGAATTCAAGGTAATGAGCGGCAGCCTCACTTATTGTCGTGTGTCGGCGTCCACACGTACCGAGTGATAGTGAAATTGTTTCCCCGACGCGACGTAGCAACTCCGTCCTACGAAGAAATTTTGTCGGCATTAGATGCATATTTCAAGGAATCAGTCAATGTCTTTGCAAAGAGGTATACTTTCTTTCGTACAAAACGTACGGCCGGTCAAACTAATCGGGAGTGGGTTGCAACCTTGCAAGGCCTTACTAGGGATTGTGCTTTTGAGTGTGAATGTGGACTCCCTTATTCAGATACTATGGTGCGTGATGCAATTGCACAGAACGTCTCTGATGTTCGTATACGGGAGCAAATTTTGAAACTAGTCAATCCCTCCCTTCAACAAGTGATAGACATATTGGATAGGCAAGACACACTTGACTTTGCTCAGGAATCATTTGCAACTTCGCCAGCTGTGTGTCACATTAACCGGCCCGCCGGGCGAGCTGCACGGGACTGTAAACAGCCCTCGCGCCCATCCGCGCAGCCACGTGTGCCGCGCAAGCAGGCAAATGCAGTGCTAAAGTCATGCCCGCGGTGTGCTACTAGACATTCGCGTGAGAATTGCCCGTCACGCCAAGCTATTTGCTTTTTCTGTAATAAAAAAGGACATGTTCAGCGTGTTTGCCAGAAAAAGCTCAGAACGGACACACACAACCATTCCAGGCCCTTTGCTTCGCGAAGGAATCGGAATCGAACAAAGAATACTCAGGTTCGTGAACCTTCGCCCATGGAAATTCATGTAGTTAATTCCACTCCCCCAGTGCCACTCATTCTAACAGTGACTGTGTTCGTCCCACAAATAGTGTGCGTCGACGTCGCAGGAAATCACGTCACATAGCAAGTGCTTCTGTACCAGTGTCTGTTCCCGTTGCACGAGACAGTCGCTCTTGTCGTCAGCAGGACAATAAACTTTTTGTAGACTTGGACATTCATGGCCACGTGATACCATTCCAGCTCGATACCAGAGCTGCAGTTTCTCTGATCAATAAAGACACGTACAAACAACTGGGCACAGCTCCGTTGTGTGCCGCAAATGTTAAGTTAAATAGTTATTCCGGTCAGAATATCCCTGTGTTAGGAGAGTGCAGCCTTCTTGCAACATATAAGGGACAAACAAAACTTGTGTCATTTTACGTCCTTCGTTCTTCTTCTGCAGTGAACTTGTTTGGTTTAGATTTATTTAAGTTGTTTAACTTGTCTCTAGTCAATCAGGTCCTATCAGTGAACCAGACTGTGCCTTCAGCCAGTGTTTCTCGTCTATGTGAAGAGTTTGCAGACATTTTTGCACCGGGCCTTGGTTGCGCTAAGAACTATAAAGCACATTTGGAACTGAAAGTAAACGCGCAACCGAAATTTTTCAGACTGTGCAATGTTCCCCACGCATTGCGTGATGAGGTCGCAAGAACATTAAATGATTTGGAATCACAAGGTGTGATTGAACGTGTGCAGGCTTCTCTCCTTTACCCCGCCCGGAAGATCTTTTTGACAAACTGTGCCCGGGTAAATATTTTTCGAAGTTGGACCTAGCAGATGCGTACTTGCAAATACCAGTGGACGACGAATCCCAGCGCGTCTTGGTGGTTAACACGCATCTGGGTTTGTACCGATTCAAAAGACTGCCATTCGGATGTGCATCCGCCCCTGCATTGTTTCAGCAATATCTGCAAACTGTTTGTGCGCCGGTCCCTGCTGCAGCAAACTATCTGGACGATATTGTGATCTCCGGAAAGATGGAAGAAGAACATTTAGCCAATCTCAGAACATTATTTCAGGTCTTGCGACAAAATGGTCTTCGCTTGCGGAAGGACAAATGTGTGTTTTTTGCTCGTGACTTACCATATTTGGGACATGTAATCAATGCCCAAGGCATACATCCTAGTCCAGAGCACCTCCGTGCCATACAAGACTTGCCTTCGCTGCAGAATTTGCAGCAGCTACAGAGTGTGTTGGGAAAAATTAATTACTACCATAAATATATCCCACATGCCTCTTCCATTTCAGCTCCGCTTCATCGCTTACGCCGTAAAGGTGTTCCGTTTGTCTGGACGACGGAATGCGAACGCCCCTTTCTCCAGTTGAAATCGGCGTTGCTTTCAAATACTTGCCTTACGCCATTCGATCCCCAGAAACCCCTTTTGTTGATGGTAGATGCATCGGATTTCGGGATCGGTGCTGTGCTTGCGCACAAAGATGGATCGCATGATCGCCCTATTTCCTTTGCGTCCAAATTGCTCTCGTCTGCGCAACGAAATTATTCCCAGATAGAGAAAGAAGCTTTGGCTCTCGTCTTTGGTGTTACTAAGTTTCATGATTTCTTGTATGGTCGTCACTTTACCATCATCACAGACCACAAACCCTTGACGTCGCTTTTTCATCCGAACAACCCTGTACCTCCACGTACAGCGCAGACATTCATTCGCTGGTCTATTTTCCTCTCGCAGTACCGCTACGATATCTTGTATCGGTCCACTGCTAAGCACGGAAACGCCGATGCGTTTTCCCGTTTGCCTGTTGCTGAGGATAGAGCATTCGATTCTTCCGAACTTGCTTGCATGTTCATTGATTCGGAAACCGATGACGTGGTCGAATCGTTTCCGATTGATTTTCGTCGTGTAGCTACAGCCACAGCTGCTGACCCTGTCCTTGCTACCGTTTTGCGTTTTGTTGCTACGCAATGGCCCTTGTCAAAGTCACGGATCGAGGATCCGTTGGTTCGCTGATTTTTTGCTCACAAGGAGAGACTTTTTGTTCGACGTGGTGTTTTGCTGTTGCGTTCGGATAATGAGCAGTCCCGGGTCCCCCGTTCGTTACAGTCCTCCGTCTTACGGCTTCTCCACCAAGGACATTGGGGTATAGTGCGAACGAAGCAACTTGCTCGTCAGCACTGTACTTGGTTCGGAATCGATGCTGCGATTACGAACATGTGCTTTTCTTGCATGGCGTGTGCCGAACAACAATCAGCACCACCGCGGACATTTTTTGCATGGCCAAAAGCCACTTCCCCTTGGCAACGCTTGCACATAGATTTTGCTGCTCCATTCTGGAATGCTTGATGGTTGGTTGTGGTCGATTCTTTCAGTAATTTTCCTTTTGTTGTCCGGATGTCTTCCACGACGTCATCTGCCACCATTCAAGCGTTATCCGCTATCTTTTGCATTGAAGGTCTTCCACAGACTATTCTTTCCGACAATGGCCCACAATTCATGTCCGCAGAATTTCAGTCATTCTGCAAGGCCAATGGTATTCGACATCTGACATCCGCGCCGTTTTTGCCTCAGTCAAACGGTGCCGCTGAACGACTGGTCCGGACTTTCAAGTCACAGATGTTGAAGCTGAAAGAGTCGCATTCTCGGGAGGACGCATTATTGCTCTTTTTGTCCTCGTATCGCTCTCAGCCCCGAGATGGTCGCTCGCCGGCTGAGTTGCTCCACGGTCGTCCTCATCGACCCTTGATGTCTTTGTTACATCCACCGCATCAGGTTCCTGTGCAGCGGCAGACGCCTGCTTTTGCTCCAGGCGACGTTGTATACTATCGCAACTATCGAGGTTCACGGCGTTGGCTCGCAGGTCGCATTCTTCGCTGCCTCGGCCGCGCTATGTATTTGGTTTTGGGGGCCTCTGGTGAGGTGCGTCGACATCTCAATCAGCTGCGCCTCTGTCGTCGCCTGGGTTCTGCCGCTCCCCGTCTGCTTTCAGCGACGGTGCCGTCCGGTCAGCGCCCTGGGGACCCATCTACTGGGTCCTCATCCCCAGGTGTTACCGCCGCCGCTGTCGCCGCCGCCGCCGCCTGTTCTCCCGCCGGCGACGCCCGCAGTGGACGCTTCGCTGCAACCGCCAGGCGCCTCCCTGGGTCACGCGCCGCCGATCGCCTCCCGTGACCAGCTGTCCTCCGACATGGAACTCTTGCCCGCTCCGGACCACATGCCGTCTACGCCCGTCGGGTACCCCGACGCGATGGAGGTCGACCCTACTGCCCCTCCTGTCTCTTTACGGGCGCATACACCGCATGTTGACGTGCACCCTGGACTAGGTTTTCAGGCGTTTCCTAGCTCCCCTCGGACCGAATGGCCGGGTGCGGGTGGCACAGCCTCGCCTGTTGTTAGGCTCCCCACCTCGTCGCATACGTCAACATGGGGTCCTCCCCACGGCGGGCGGAAGCCTTATAACACAACCGTTCGCCGATTTGCGGGGGAGGAATGTGGTGTCACCGCCAGACACCACACTTGCTAGGTGGTAGCCTTTAAATCGGCCGCGGTCCATTAGTATACGTCGGACCCGCGTGTCGCCACTGTCAGTGATAGCAGACCGAGCGCCACCACACGGCAGGTCTAGAGAGACGTACTATCACTCGCCCCAGTTGTACAGCCGACGTTCATAGCAATGGTTCACTGACAAATACGCTCTCATTTGCCAAGACGATAGTTAGCATAGCCTTCAGCTACATCTGCTACGACCTAGCAAGGTGCCGCATTCAATTGATAATTAATATTATGAAGCATGTACCGTAACGAGAGATGTTCTACAATTGTGGATTAAAGTTAAGTATTACATCATCTACGTACTTTAGTTGCAATTCTCAAGATATTGTCCTGTTCCAGGCCTCACGCCAGTCAGCGTTTAATTAAACGCGTGCATTTCGGCCTCCTCTAGAAAAACAGTGTTGGCTCTTCTGCCAACACTACATACTGAATTCCAGAATTACCGATAGAGGGCGCTACAAACCTGTAAGTCACTTTCAGCCAGGTGTCCGAATACTTCTGATCACATAGTGTAACTACGACCATACATTCAACAAATTGGCTGGCAGCATACCACCGTATTTACCTAACACTTGACACCTAAATACGAGTACACTGAAGTACCAAGGAAACTGCTATAGGTATATGTATTCAAACACAGAGTTGTGTAAACATGTAGAATACGGCGCTGAGGTCGGAAACGCCTGTATGAGACAACAAGTGTCTGGCGCAGTTGTTAGATAGTAGTTTATCAAGATAGTAGGTTATCAAGATTTAAGTGAATTTGAATGTTGTGCTACAGTTGGCGCAGGAGCGATAGGACACAGTATCTCCGAGGTATCGATGGAGCGGAGATTTTCCCGTGCACCCATTTAAGGAGTGTACTGTGAATGTCAGGAGTCTGGTAAAACACCGAATCTCCGATATCACTGTGGCCGGAAAAAGATCCTGCAAGAACGGTACTAACGATGACTGAAGAGAATCTTTCAACGTGGCAGAAGTGCAAACCTTCCGCAAATTGTTGCAAATTTCATTGCTCGGCCTTCACCAAGTGTCAGCGTGCGAACCATTCAGCGAAAAATCATCGATACGGGGTTTCGGAGCCGAAGGCCCGCTCGAGTATCATTGATGACTGCACGACACAAAGTTTTACGCCTCGCCTGGGCCCGTCAACACCGACATTGGACTGATGATAACTGGAACCATCTTGCCTCATCCGACGAGTCTCGTTTTGAATAATATCGAGCGGATGGACGTGTACGGGTATGAAGACAACATCATGAATTCATGGACCTGCATGTCAGCGGGGAAATGTTCAATCTGGTGGAGGCTCTGTAATGGTGTGTGGCGTGTGCTGTTGGAGTAATATGGGACCCCTGATATGTCTAGATACGATTCTGACAGGTGACACGTACGTAAATATCGTGTCTCATCATCTGCATCCATTCATGTCCATTGTGCATTTCGACGCACTTGGCCAATTACAGCAAGACAATGCGACACCCCGTACATCCATAATTGCTATCGAGTGGCTCCAGGAACATTCTTATGCTTTTAAACACCTCCGCTGACCATCCGACTCCTCAGACATGAATTTTATTGAGTACGTATGGGTTGTGCTGTTCAGAAGAGATGTCCACCCTCTCGTACTCTTACGGATTTATGGACAGCCCTGCAGGATTGATGGTGTCAGCTCCCTCCAGCACTACTTCAGACATTAGTCGAGTCCATGCCACGTCGTTTCGCGGCCCTTCTGTGTGCTCGTGGGGGCCCTACACGATATAAGGCAGGTGTTTTTCTTTGGCTCTTCAGTTTATATGGCCATACATTAACATAAATTATCCCTGCGAAATAATGATTTATTATATTGTGTCTCGATATTTTTAGACACATAAAGCACCTTTTACTAATATGATAACTATATTTAGACCTTTGTAGTAATTGAAACGCGTCATTCAAGTGGTGAACTGACATTTCTCATCCATCCCTGCTTTTGATTCATGTTATCTAAATGAGTATCATGTTTCCAATGGTCGGCAAATATCTGGTGATGACAATATGGATGATATCAGTTACTGCAAAGACCAGTCCGCTAACACTTTTCTTTCATTCCCTTTGCCTCTCTATAATTGCACGTCCTGTACTTGTTGTGTTGTTGAGTTTGACAAGTTCTCGGATGGGTCCTCACGGAAGGAGGGAACAGGAGAGACTGCCGGCCCCCTCCTTGAGGTCTCTAGGGACAACTGACAGAGTCTTACAACAGAGCCGCTGAGAGAAGGGGCAGTGATCAGGACACAGGATGTCAGGTAGGCTGCGCTTTTAGTAGAAAAGCTGAGGGTCCCACCGTGGTTGGGAGATTTTCATCACTAATTTTTCATGGGTAGCCCGATAACTGTTTATTGTCAACTTTTTGCTTCTCCCTTTGTGTGGGAGGAACTGCAACGCCCTGACGCCTCTCCACGTGGCCAAAGACTTCTCTCTCTTGCAAGGCAAAAAGGAAGCCCGTTGACCATTCTAAAGAAAGAAAAGTGTAAGCAGGAGTTCAGGACGCTGATTTCTTTTAATTTTTGACGCAGGAAAACAGCCCGTTGGGTGACATGACAAGATATCAGAGACATGGGAGTCTGGCTGGAGGAGCACAGCTTTCACAGAATTGTTTACGCCGGAAGAGAGCCCTGTGTACAACTTACACTGAGGTGACAAAAGTCACGGGATGCCTTTTAATATCGTGTCGCGCCTCCTTTCGCCCGGGGTAGTGCAGCAGCTCGACGTGGCATGGACTCAACAAGTCGTTGCAAGTCCCCTGCTGAAATACGAGCATTAATCCATGCCGCCTCAATAGCCGTACATTACTGTGAAAATGTTGCCGGTGCAGGATTTTGTGCACGAACTGACCCTTGGATTATGTCCCATAAATGTTCGACTGGATTTATGCCAGGCGATATTGGTGGCCAAATCATTCGCTCCAGTTGTCCAGAATGTTCTCCAAAGCAATCGCGAACACTTGTGGCCCGGTTACATTGCGTATTGTCATCCACAAAAATTCCATCGTTGTTTGAGAACATGAAGTTCATGAATGACTCCGAATGGTCTCCAAATAGCCGAGCATCCGGAGGAACCAGCCCATTCCATGTAAACACAGCCCAGAGCATTAAGGATCCGCCACCAGCTCGGACGGTGTCTTGTTGACAATTTGGGCCCAAGACTTAGTGCAGTCTGCGCCACACTCGAACCCCACCATCAACTGCTACCAACTAAAATTGGGACCCATCTGAGCAGTCCACGGTTTTCAAGTTTCCTACGGTCCAACCGATATGGCCACGAGCCCAAGAGAGGAGCTGAAGGCGATGTCGTGCTATTAGCAAAGGTATTCGCATCGTCGTCTGCTGCCACAATTTCGCCACACTGTCCTAACGGATACGTAGTCGTACTTCCATAACGATTTCTGCGGTTATTTCACGACGTTTTGCTAGTCTGTTAGCACTTAGAACTCTGCTCAAACTCCGCTCCTCTCTCGCTGCGTTGTCCGTGATGAGATATAGTGCCTGAAATTTGATATTCTCGGCACACTCTTGGCACTATGGATCGCGAGGTATTGAATTCCCTAATGACTTCCGTAAGGGAATCTCGCATGCGTCCAGCATCAACTATCACTCCACGTTCAAAGTCTGTTAATTCCCATCCTGTAGCCATAATCACGTAGGAAATCTTTTCACATGAGTCATCTGAGTACAGATGACAGTCCCCCCCCCCCATACACAATACACAGCTCTTTTATACCATGTGTAGGCAATACTACCGCCATCTGTATATGTGGACATCGCTATCCCACGATTTTTGTCACTTCGGTGTACAAAACCTTTGCTAGGTGGGGCACTGGATCACGGTTATAAACAAAGTCTCATTGTCCAATGTTTAACAATACCGTCTGATTGCTGCAGTAGTCTTTTGCGTATTGTGCAGCGCAGAGAGGAAAGACTAGAGGAGAGGTAGGAAGTGAATCCTCTGGATGAAGGCCCACAAGTAGACGCTCGCGTGTTGGAGATACTGAGAACTGGACGTTCTGACTTCGGAGGCGCGGCGCAGGCAACACTTGCAGCCTATCACACGTGAGTTGAATGTGGCTGGTATGCAGATTGCGACGCTCCGACTCATCAGCTACAGTCAGATTACATGGATGGAAGCGTAGGCTAACTGGAAAGAAAAACGGTTACTATATTATTTCTGAAGTCAACAACATTCCTTTTACTCAAAATATACGAAACGTACAGGGATGAAGGAGGTATCGTTAGAAAGGTTTCTTAAATGGCTTATGACATTTCATACGGATTTTGCGCTAAAACTGACTGCTTGTGGAAAATTTTAACACAAAAGAGACTTTTAGCTATCATAGGCAAAAGGGCAACTTGTATGAAGAGCTTAAAATCTACATTTACGAAGTTAGCTTATTAATCACGAATAAGAGACTCCCTTTTCATATTATCTTATTACAAATACCATTTTATTTGTTTCAAAGTACTTATTAACTGGATAATTTGGTCGAACAAGTTGACTTTTCTGAACGAATATAATTCCCGAACCGACAAACACTTTTTTCATGCTCTGCTTGAATATTTACCTATTGCTGTAAAGTGCTTACTGTAATTGTCTCTCTGTCTAGCCGGTGTTTATCACTTTTGCGGCCAAAAAGCGTGATAGCTGGCTTGGTTGTCTTCAGCGCTTACCTATGAAAAGTATCATTTTCTCCTTTCATGTGTTTCAATTTGCATCTGTAGCAACAAAAATTCAACATAATTTCCGTTACTAATAAGTAAAGGTGTAAAAACAGGGCCGGCCGGAGTGGCCGAGTGGTTAAAGGCGCTACAGTCTGGAACCACACGACCGCTACGGTCGCAGCTTCGAATCCTGCCTCGGGCATGGATGTGTGTGATGTCCTTAGGTTAGTTAGGTTTAAGTAGTTCTAAGTTCTAGGGGACTTATGACCACAGCAGTTGAGTCCCATAGTGCTCAGAGCCATTTGAACCATTTTTTTTGTAAAAACAGGACAGAAAACTGTAAAACTAGAGTCTCAGTCTAAGCTCAAAATGTAAACTACAGCATATGCTCACCCCATAGATATTACCACTTAACGGTTATGGCTCTTAGCTTACACTTGGGTAGGCGCAGGGTTCAAACACCATTCTGCCATCGATATTTGGATTATCTATCGTTTTCCTAAGTCAGTTTAGGTGAGATGCGAAGCGGCAACTTTGGAATGGACACTGATGATTGTCTTTGCCATCCTTATACACGGGACTGTGTTTCACCTCTAATCGGCTTCTCATCGTCGGGACACTGAAATCAAATCCTTCTTCTTCTTTCGAATAGCACCAAGGGCTACGCCTAGATTGTTATTCCCATCCGACAGACGGACCACATTCAAAAGCGGCAAAAGCCCTCTCTCCATGAGACACTGAAGAAAGGAAAAGAAGGAAACGAGATTAAAGTCTAAGGACTGATTGACGTCGATGTAGTTAGAGACGGAGAACCAGCTCGGAGTGGTGAAAGACGGGGAAGAAAATGGCCGCATCCATCTCAAAGGATACCATAAACGATTGTGAGCTTAACGCACGACACTGCTGTAAGGCGTGTGGTCACGATCTTTTCATCACCTCTCTGTCTATTTGTTTCTCTCTCTCTCTCTCTCTCTCTCTCTCTCTCTCTCTCTCTCTCTCTCTCTCTCTCATTCTTTCTTCTTGCAGACTGAGTACTGTAGGGTTCAAACTAGCTACTTATAGTTATACAGAAATGGCTTTTGCGTTCGGCTGATTTCTAAAACTATCCGTGAAGAGCTATATTTAAAATTGTCATGTGAATTAGCAACATAATGTTTATTAAGCTTTTTCGAATAAATTAAGTAATAGTTATCTTCTTTTTTGATATCTTGAGACTGATAGTTTACAGAAATACAAAAGAGGAGATTGGTTCACCATTGAAAGATTCTTCATATTAATTTTCGACGACTATAACCGGGCTGCCGAATTTAAATGTAGTCCCAAAACAGCCCCCTTCCTTGTATTCCAGTACACTTCATTACCACTCCATTCGTTCCAATGATCCCTACAACTCCATCTCAACAATTTCACCTCCCAGTGTAATCAATGCTACCATTCCACCAGCTCGCAAAAGCCCAGTGGATAATTAAAGAAAAAAAAATAACCTACGCATTCCATTCCCGATTTTCCGAGCAGTCTATAAATGTTAACGCTACTTAACTAAAAGAATAAATACCTATGACCAACATCTGATCAAAACATAATTTGTGATCTGCACTTACTGACTGTTCAAAGGAAGGAATACAACACGGTGCTAAAGCTGCTAACTGTCCACAAGTATCAGCTAAAGCCCATTACCTTTCTTTGATACATAAAAGACCCGTATCTGCGCCATCCTTCTATGCAAATGTAGCTTGGACCTCCGCTCTGCGAATCTTCTACCATTCCCTCCGCATCCTTCAAGTATATGAACTCCTCCTCGCTTTCGGTACCTTTCTCCCACTAGCATCATAAACCAGATCATAAGGTCCCCGAATTTTCTCAATATCTTCACCTGTCCTATTTTTCATACAAAGGTGAGTCTCAATACCTTACTACCGCACCTACTAAACTCAGCCTATATTTTTGTCTCCACTCCAACCTGCTGTTGCCGGGAGGTATCGAGGTCCTCACAAAAGAAAGATGAAATCAAAATGCCATTATCATGCCGAAAAGCCACCAGTATAGTATCATACATTTATTGTTATGTTGCTTTGCTTTCGTGAATCAGAATTGAAGAGCTGCAACATAGGCGAAACCAGTCCACCCTCTATGGGGAGAATGTAAATAGCGAATATAGAAAAAGAGAGAATAAAGTATGGTCGTGGAGGCATTGAACATAATGAGCGATCAGGAAATCAAAACACCAATATTACTATACCACTCAGGAGATGGGAGAAATAATTGTGAAGGGGTACTTCATGAGTGTAAAGTAATCATACGCGACCTTGATGAAATTCTAAACACTTGATGAGCCGTGTCCGGGAAAATTAGGATAGAATAAAACTTTTCACCATATGTGCACCAGGTCTGTCGACCATTATGGAAGAATACATGCAATTGGACGTTGATCAAGAGCGTTTACAGTTGTTCGAATGCAGTTCTTAAAAGATTAACCGACGTTTTGAAAGATTAGATAAAGAATGATTCGACATCAATAGCTAGAAACGAAGCGGTAGTCTAAACGATGACAAAAGCCGTCAGTGCACAAAAATGTGGTCCCTATTGCAGGACAAATCACAATTAGTGTTCTCTGACACTCTGATGTTTCGGTGCTCACAGACTATTTGACATTAGCAGATCATCTGAAGGGGCCATACCGAACGGATGCTTTTCGGAGTAAACGACTACATTTTGTAAAGAAGAAAGTTCCTTACCACGACTACATCGCGTCCTCTAACACGTTTCGAATCGTTGCCGAAAAATTGCTGGATCCTCGCTCTGGGACAGTTCCACAGCCGCCGTATTCGCCGAATTTTCTTCAATTATTTGAAACAGACGCTTATTTTCAGTCGAGTAAAACGTATTTCGATAACATTATTTAAAAATGGAAATTAGTGAGCTAAATTTATTGTTTTACTATGTGAGTAGGCTGAAATACAAAAGAAGTTTTATGTCGTAAAACTTGCGTTTTATGCACAGACTTTGAAAATCCTTAGTAATCACACTCCTCTAAAAACTAATTTTAATTTTTCTAGAAGTTTTTCACGGAATATTGAGTAGATAGGTGGCAGTTAAATTTTATGCAACACGTTGTGCCATCGTAAAGTGTTTTAGAAGTGTTGTCTGGCGTCTTCGTCACGCTATTGGTCTGATCCACAGAAACACGTCAAGGGAATTATGTTTGGCACCGTTACTGAAGAAGACAGTCGAGCTACATGATAGGTACGCGTTGTCGCAGATGAATATTATTTGTATTTGTTGATTTCTAGTAGCCGCGAATTTATACAAAAATAAGGAGCCGGTGAGACCACAAAAGCTGTTATGATTTTAGAAATCAGGAGATAACTGTGAAGTAGATGCAACTGCTGTGAATACTTGATTCTCTGAAACTACAGAAAAGGGTATGTTTGAACATTACAGTTCGTGAAAGAGTCAATACGTACATCATATCGGAGAGCACATTTCAGACCATTTGATGATGATTTTTCTTCATTACAAATTCAATACGAAAATCTCCCGCGTCAGTATTCCTCAGTATAAAAAAAATCTCCCTGACAGGCACCCTGTCTGGCCACTTATATTCCCGTGTTTCGCTGAAACCGATTCAGATGGTTGTTGTGATGTTTTCATATTTTTTGTAATTAATTTGATAACATCTGGCTAACTTATCCTCCTAATACTGTTGTACATACATTAACTAAAAATAAAAATGGACGAGATACGCGTGTTGATCGCAAGGCAGAGTGTTTCTTTCCTATTATGAACAGACACTTCCCGTTTGTGAGGGTATACAAAAAATTATATTAATCACAGCTATAACAAAAGCGAAAAGTTAAATTTCTTTGGATCTTTAATCTCAAAGACCGGTTAAACATCTGCATCTGTGAATTCTGAATAAGGATAGTGGTTTGTATTTCAAACGTCATTTAACATTTCTTTTTTTTTCATCTGATTGCAGTACTTGAAGAACACTTACCGGTTCAGTTGGGAACATGCCATCATCAGATCTGCGGACTATTTCCTAATGAGCGCTTCAGGATGTAAGATAAATTGTGGAAAATTCAGACTCCTATTTGCCTAATTTAATATTAACGTGACATAAAGTCATGCAGGAGACAGGCGACCATTATTATAACAACCAGTAGTTCTGCATTCAGGCTCGCTGGGTCACAATGATAAAAGTCCCATCAGGCAAGGAATTACTCTATTGTTAATATGAAGCGTTCCAGAAGTTATCCATCATCAAATACCTACAAAAAATCAGTTACAAAAGTATTTTATAAAACATAGTAAAAGGTAACTATAGCATTCGACTTTGTTTGAAATTCTCTGGCACAAGACATACTACACCTAGCCAGGAGCGATTGCTACACGTAGATACGGCGTTTCAAGCTGTATGTGAAACAAATATTCGCAGAATACACACACAATTCTGCAGAGTGCGGACCAAGAAGATATCTTTTGCATAGTAACGCCAAGTCACATCAACAAATGTAGGTTTAGTACGTCGTGTGTCTAATGGCTGTGAACCAGCTTTTTATAAAATAATTTTTTTAATACCGATGGTAATGACTTCACAGTGGTAAAAAGTTCTACAAAATATTTGTTGAATTCGGGAGTATTACGTGAACCTACACTTCGTCAAAAGCTACGATCACAACTGCGCGATACGACTAGCGACCAAACGTTAAAATATAAAATAGCCATACAAATATGCCGTACATTTGAATACAGTCAGTAACCCAAGGGAAGGAGAATGCAATATTTTCGTTAAAACTAGGACAGTTCGTCGATTAAAATCCGGTACCAGAAAATACACAATAAGCACTACTACGCTTACATCAAATAGAAGAACGATTTCCTGCTAATGAGCACAACCAATTTTTTATGGAATATAGGAAATATTTTAGTAAAAATAAAAATCAGACGTGTTGGATTACACGTCCGTATAAAACTAATGAATATAATTTGGTTCTGTGTACCGTCAAACGATAAAATCGTAGCGACTTGTGACGCTTTACAAAAACTGGAAACTCAAAGGACATCTCAAACCATTTATACTACTATACAAAGACAAGTCGTTGTTTAACGTTGCTACCGAAAGTCTCGACAAGTACTTGACCGATGAATTCCAAATTTTTTAACGATGCTCCAACAAGGGTTCGATTTGCTATAGGCTACGCACGTTTTAATATATTTATTTATTTATTTATTTATTTATTTATTTATTTATTAATTACGGGAAACGTTGATAGCAAAAATCTCGAAAAGTTATTGAGCGGTTTACTTCAGATTTTTACAACACACTCTACTAAACTTTGGGACTGACATTGGCTGCAAATATTCTGAATATACATGGTATATAAATACTGGTATACCATATAAAGGTGAAAGGTTGTTAGCAAATATGTCGAAAAATTCTTGAATGATTTACTTCAAATTTTTACTACTCTAATAAACTTTCGGGCGGACAAAGACGACAAGTTGATCGCAAGTATCTCGAAAAGTTCTTGATCGATTTACTTCATTGTTTAACATGGCATTTTAATAAATGCTAGGACATAGGCTACATTTTTCAGCATATATGATATATAAACGTGTATATTATATAGAAACAGAAACATTGTTAGCAAAAATCTCAGGAAGTTGTTTACTTATTTATTTCCATTTTTACACTATATTCAAATAAACATTTGGACGATTAATTTTTTTTGAGAAAAGAATTCACCATGTTAGCTAAGCTTGATTTAAGCGCAGCATGTGTTACAAAGGGAACTGATATAATCACACAAACAGTTCTGAAAAACGGTTGCACTGAACGTGCGATACGGAGCATTTTTGAATCGGTCTTCAATAGTAGGAAAAAATGTATTCCCGATCATCCCGAGAATCCACCTAAATTTGCATCTATATCATACACAGGATATTTCTGTGAACGAACTACCAATCGATTTAAAAAATAAATATATATACAAATTGGCTTCCAGACGCGCAAGAAACTGAAAACAGTTTTGTGTTCATTTTTTTACACTAAGCAGAATAAATTTACAAAGTCGGGAGTATATAAAATCACTTGTTGGTCATGTGATATTGCCTACATTGGGCAGACAGGGTGTGACATTCTAACCAGATTCAGAGAACAGTGTGATAAATACACTACTGCAGTGATAAGAGACGACGTTTAGATACGACTGAAAAATCTCTAACGATGTTACATCTAGAGCCAAAAGGCTTTGACATTTTGGAATAAATTGAGATTTACAAGCATTTTAACGCTAACCAAGATGGAATCTTGGATGAACAGATCCTTTCCCACAGAAAATAGTTTTTCGATATTTTTTTTAGGACTTGAATACAGAATACAGAACTATGGTACCATTGTCTGATTC
Source organism: Schistocerca americana (assembly GCF_021461395.2). Classification (NCBI taxonomy): domain Eukaryota; kingdom Metazoa; phylum Arthropoda; class Insecta; order Orthoptera; family Acrididae; genus Schistocerca; species Schistocerca americana. The sequence goes on from NC_060123.1 coordinate 462,843,264, forward strand.
TGATAAACACCTCGTTTCAATTTAATTTTTATATATTTTACCTTCCCTGTCCCCAGCTTCCTCCATTCCGTCAGGGCCCTCCCCTTCGTCTTCTCCACCCCTCACCAATTAATTTCTACCGCCTGTGAATTATATATCACTTGAGATATACGATTACAGTGTGTATTTTATACTTTGAATTTATAACTTCTGTAAATCTTCACAAGACGCGACGATTTTAACGTTTCACGATACAAGGAGCCATGTAATATTACTTAGTTTTAGAATGACATGACATATAATACGTCTGGTTTGGGTTACACTAAAATATTTCCTATTTTCATAGAAAACTGGTTGTGCTCATTAGCAGAAAATTGTCCTATTCCATGTAAGCCCTGTAGCGCATTATGAGTACTTTTTGGTACAAGATGTGAGGCTACCAGACGAACTGCCCTTGTTTTAACGAAAATACTGTATTCTCCCTCCCTTGTCTTAATGCCTGTGTTAAATTTATAGCATATGCTACACTGTATTCTTCTTCCCCTGTCTTACTGCCTGTATTAAATTTATAGCATATTCGTGTATTGCCGTTTTATGTTTTAATTTTATGTCACTTGTCATATCCCGCAGTTATTGTGATTGTTGGTTTTGACGATGTGTAGCACCTCACTATACTCCCGAATTCAGCAAAAATGTTGTTTAGTCTTTTATCACTGAGCAGTCATTACCATCTGCATAAATAAAATATTTATTTTACAATAAGTTGGTTCACAGCCATCATACATACGAGTTAATAAATTTAAATTAATTGACGTGCCTTAGTATCGCTATACATTTTGTAATGTCACCTGTTGGCAAAAATGTCTTCTTGCTCTGCACTCTGCAGAACTGTGTCTGTAGTCTGTGAATTGTTGTTGAAACGCAGTACCTACCTTCAGTAATAGCTCCTGGGTAGTTTTCAATCAAAGTGAAATGTTGTTTATTTTACTTGTATCTTTTACTATTTTTGTATCCGGTTTTTTCCAGATATCCGATAGTGGATAAATTCCTAAACTCGTCATTTGAGCAATTAAATCATTCCTTGCCTGATGTTTGACTTTTACCATTGCGATCCAATGAGCCTGAATACAGAACTACTGGTTATTTCCTAGTTACATATACGTTACAGAGCATTTAGAACTACCTCACTGAAAAGTATTGAGCCTATTGCCAAAAAATTTATTCAAGTAAATAACAAACTGAACATGGAGCTCTACTTACAGTTGGTCCTTACACTTAAGGCTTGGCTACAGCCATGTGAACAAGTGTCATCATTATATTGAAAATCTATTACAGTCTCAGTAGCACACTATGCGGTAGTCCTCCAACAACCATACATGTACATTAATCAGTTACGAGAATGTTTATAAACGACTGTAGTCACAGTCATGCGAACGCCAGTTACAACGAAACTGTCAGCTGTTCTAAATGGTGATAGGTGGATATCGTCCGTCAGCTGTGTTCTCATCTGTATAAATAAGATACTTTGTCCATTCGTTCTTAAATAACTCACCTTTTGAATCAGTTGTCGTGTCATTTCGTTTCATAAATTCGGCATATATACCTAAATTCGTATAACTGGCAGCCAAGATATTAAGCTACATCATTTAATGAACAAACGTCTCAAAAAGTCCATCAATGTTACTCATTTTCACTTCAAACGAATACACTTACGATTACAATAAACAAATGCAAATTTTTAAAATGTCTGGCTAAATGAATGTTCAAACAAATTTCTGGAGTGCAGTCGGTCGTCGTTTAATACATCCCACGATATTTCAGTTGGACAACGGCCAGTCATCTTCAGGTGAGCCATTGAGAACAGTCTTCGACGGGTCACCTGAAGATGACTGGCAGGTGCATAGGTGAAATATCGTGGGATACCTTAAAAGACGACCGACTGCAAGCCCGAAATTTGTTTGCACTGGTCAAATTTACATAGATTTGACTGGTAAAGAAACAAAACGAATTACGTTCAAATACCAGCTCATACTCAGTCGCCAATGTTGTTAATTTTCCCCCGTTACGATAATATTTCTGATAAAAATTTTGCGAATGTTTAAAACCACGAAACTCACAACTGGGGTTCTCTCTTAAAATAGCGTTCAAATCACCATTAGTCATCCCAGACATAAACATAAACCGTTAAATAAATTGGGAATATAAAAATAGGCTGCGAATATTGCATTATGTCACCCAATGCAATAAGCGAAAGGAATTTTTGGCTTCGTGCTAACAAATACACGAAACCAGCTGAGAAAAACAGTTCACAATACTAGATCACTTAAAGAAAAAAAAAGAAAATACATATTTTTTGTCACATTAAGTAGTATTTGCAGAGGATCATAAAAAAATAGCAATTGTGTTTGTACATTTCACACTGATTATTAGGACCATGTTTGTATACTCGATTCTATGAATGGAACTGGTAATGTAGTTGTTCTGTTACACAAAAGATTTCGTAGGCATTTTACATTTTAACATTTAAATAAATTTTTAAATAATCCCATTTAGCGTGTCCAGAATCTGTTATATTAGCTTTTATTTATTAACACGAGTACGAATACGTGCAAAGATTATTTGCGACGTAGTTTGTTGGTGTTGCAGATTTACACTTGAAAATTGCTATGTAAGCCGACAGAAGCGACAAATAATACTAAGTGCAGAACGAGTAAATGTTCAATGCATTATGTACTCTTTAGAGCGAGAAACTGAGACCAAAAGGTGGAAAAACAAGCAATTATCAGCGGCGTGGGATTGTGAAAGGTAACGAGAAAACACTAAATATGGGGCCCAAAAGTGTATATACAGGACATACAGTGTTATAAAATAGCAAAGGTATGACTATTTTCAATGGAAAAAGCTGTCTGGGACAGGTAGTTTCCTGAAGTGGGAGCCTGAGGATGATTGTGCCTAAGGCAGCTTTACACGAAGTCTACGGAAAGCTGTAAAAATCAGTAGGGAGAAAAATGTAAGCAAATTGTGTAAAAGGTGTTCATTTCATTACGAATAGAAATGTAGTGACATTTCTACTAGAAGCACTCGAACAGAATTATTATTTTCGCGACTGAAACGGAACTAACACAAACCACTGTAGCAAAAGTTTTGTTGTCCGCGGCACAAACTAACGTCGATTAAATGAAAAGAAATAAAGAGGAAGTTGAGAAACCCGCTACTATTGTAAAAGAGAATGAATATAGAATACTGTTGACATATTGGAGTGCTATAGTAATGGAGAAGAAAACGCACAATTTTAGGAAAATTTGGATTTTGGAGAGAGAAATACGAGAGCAGGAAGTTTTGCGGTACTATCCTATACTTACGAGCCAGCGAGTAAAAGGAATTCTCGGATGACTTTGTCGACATCCCACGAAAAGCCTCAAGATCTGGGTTTGTGAGCTGGTTCATCGTTAGTTTTAACCTGTATAGTAAGCTGACATCACTGAACACTTACTAATGATTTGAAGTTTCTTTTCAGCAATGGGCAGGAGTAGATAAATAAGACTGAAAGTAAATTCATAGGAACTAATAAAGTAAAAATGAAAATAAACTGACACCAAATAAGGAGCCTTCAGACGCAACTAAAATAACACTTTTTAGGAAAAGAATACTGTGCTTCTATACACACGTCAAAAGAATTTCACTGGATGGAATATCTAAGAGAATCCTTCCGTGTAAGGATAACAGAAGGCCACAAATTAACAAGCAGAAGAAAATAAAGGAAGGTATGACATAAATAAATATCATATGGGAGGGAAATAACGGAAAAAGAATCATAAAATAAATAAAGGAATTTCCTGGCTGGATAAATTGAGAAACTGGAACTCAGAAATCACAAGTACACAGAGAATCTCCCTCAGGAGTAATGAGAACTACTGTGCTGAACGGAAAAGAAAAGGCAAAAATCGCAGGCGTTTAGTGTAGCCTATAATTCCCCCGATCTAAACCAAGAGTAAGAGAAATATATGGTTAAACAAACAAGTTTGTGTTTATAAGAAAGTTAGCACAACTGCAGTTTATCACCAGTTGTACTACGAGAAGAAAATTCCGAGCACGAAAAGCGTGCCTGAGAAGAGATACGAAATTATAACTTTCCAATCCGACACAGTCTTTGGACGAAGTACGTGAAGGCTGCTGATTGAACAGAGAGTTTCCTTTGCATGGAACTTGAATTAAGGATAAACAGTAGAAAACAAGAGATGTTAATAGAAGTACAAAGGAGAACAACGGCCTGGGTAGAGATGAAAAAATCCTGTACAGCATGGAATCGAAAAAAAGAATATCACACACATATCGACAAACAAAATAGCCTACAGATTATGGGGAGAGCTAGGTATCAAAGAAAATTTGATGAAAAGATTAGTACTAGGTTGTGAGAGACGAGAACTATTCGCAAGTCTGATACCTACGATAAATTAATAGATTGCATTGTCTGGAGCATGGCGTTAATGGCCAGGAGGACGTATTGAAAAAGTATTGTATATAGCTTATTACAAGCAACAGATAATCATTTTATGAGAGAATAACACAAATTAATTTTTTGTGGAGAATTATGATCACAATGTTAGTGAGTACTTTTGAGACCTGAACGCAACTGGGACTTCCTTTTGCTTCTTTTGAAATATTTTGTGCAAGCATGGGGTTTATCGTGGTTCCCCTTTTCATCAGGCCTGTAGCTGATCAGTTGCACTGAAACTTAAATTATTTTGAAACTAGGCTGCTGAGAGTGTCTTCACAGTAAACGAAGCATTTTAAATCTGACGAAGTAGACTTGGTAGTAATTGCTGTGCAGTGTTCAACATAATTTACGAAATACACCTTCACATTTATTATTCCCACGAAACACATACGAGTCTGCAGTACATCAGTGAACGCATTACAGCAAGCAGAGTGCACGGATACTCATTAATGGGGATGCCTTGCCTGGCGGACACGAATATTTTCCACGGTTAATGAAGTTTCAAATTGTGTGGTACGTTGCCTGTAGATGACACAATCTCTCAAAACACAATTGTACCTATAGGCCGGCCGTGGTAGCCGAGCGATTCTAGGCGCCACAGTCTGGAACTGCGCGACCGCTACGGTCGTAGGTTCGAATGCTGCCTCGGGCATGTATGTGTGTGATGTCCTTAGGTTAGTTAGGTTCAAGTAGTTCTAAGTTCTAGGGGACTGATGACCTCAGAAGTTAAGTCCCATAGTGTTCAGAGCCATTTCCACCACTTTTGTGCCTATAGGCTGGTGTTCGGTTCTTGATGTTCTGAGTGGTCACTTCACGTAAGAACTAAAGGCGTTGACTCACTTGGTCTGTGCCGTCCTCAGAGGGTGGAAGCATGGTGTCTCAACTGGGTTTGGCATCGGCAAATTTGATAATGAGATGACCTCGGTTGACCGCTCTGTTTCCCTGTTGTGAGGACACATAAAAATGTAATTAGTAAGTAAAAAGTGAATTATTTTTTCAACACCTCTTTACTGTATACTCATTTATTTTACGTAAATATTTTTGAAAAATTATATGCAGCTTCGCAGACTCGTATCTCGTATACATTTTGTTTTACAGAAAAACATTGGAAGTAGTAAGTTGTGAAATAAAATAGTGCTCTGAACAAAGGGTATTTTGATTAGTTAAATTTTGTACTACAAGATCGCTGAACATGAGAAATAATCCTCCTCAAGCGGGGTCATCTACATGTTCAAGAAGGTACTATAGAAAAGTATAAGACTGTGACAACCACACCAAAGAAAGACATGGAACGTCAGGATAGCTGAAGTGGAAGTGAAATCACCGCCATTTGTGATAGGAACATCCGATATTTCAGTCTCCCAATCCGAAGGAAAATTTGATATCGCCGACGGAACAACAGCAACTACCAGATTTAGTTAAATGAAACTATATACGGTCCCAGAGACCGTTTCAGGTCTCAAATATCAATTATGTATATATGCAGACTGAAACGATGCATTAAAATTTCGTGCCAAGGCCGGGATTCGAACCCAAGTATCCTGCTTATTAGGAAGATACGCTAACCATACACCAGCCTGACATAGCATCTTCGCATAATGGCAAGGAGTACTTCGAGTACCAGTCCGCGCAACTGTGCAAAGCCGCTGTGGCAGGGTAGAGTGTGGTTAGCACATCTGCCTAGTGAGCAGGATACCTGGGTTCTAATCCCAGCCCTGGTACAAATTTTCATTCTTAACTTCAGTCAGCATATATACAATACCAAAATTAATTATTTAATAGCACAACTACAGTCACGACTGGTCGAACACATCTGGGATCTGATCGCCAGTTCCTAGTCAAAATATTCGTTAATTAAAAATAAGCTAATGAAATAGTACAGAAGAGTGAAAAACATAAAATAAAAAGATTTGTCTTCGGAAACACGTGAGATAAAATATCCTTAAAAACATCTAATCATATTCAAATTATTCCTAAGGAAAGTGTACATAAAATGACTCTCATTGCAGATCGAATGATGGAAATACGATCAGTTAATGAATTTCAGTCAGTTCCCTTACAGAAGTTGCCATCAGCTGTAGATTCTACGTTAGAGTTTTGAAGCATTACCACACTATTACTCATAGAAATCTGAGATCACCAGCAAAACTCTTACCACTGAATCTGTCTGGGCAAACTTAAAGTAAGACATGTAACAACGAATTAAAACACATACAGCATAACAGAAGTGAAGAATTACAAGACGTACTAAATGACATGCTGTAAAATTGTCCATTCCTTAGGAACGTTTTCAAGTGGTACATATTGACCTAAAGGATCTTCTTCCACGCTTGGATGGATCTGCCTACTGTTTAACTTGTATAGATACATACAACAGCTGGTCGTAAGTTGTGCGCCCTATAAAACAGTTCTACAGTAATGGAAATGCATGATATGATTTCTATGTTCTCACGTCACAATGAAAGCTGAGTTTTCGTCGTTCATTATCGAGTTGAAGAAAATGATGAATCACCTGAAACCCGCAAAGTGCTCTCATAAAGCCAGAGAAACTCCATTCATCATTGAGCCACAATGCTCGTAAGCTTACAAATAACATATTCACTACAATTGTTGCCGGCCGCAGGTGGCCGAGCGATTCTAGGCGCTTCAGTCTGGAACCGCGCGACCGCTACGGTCGCAGGTTCGAACCCTGCCTCAGGCATGGATGTGTGTGATGTCCTTAGGTTAGTTAGGTTTAACTAGTTCTGAGTTCTAGGGGACTGATGACCTCAGATGTTAAGTCCCATAGTGCTCAGAGCCATTTTAACCATTTGAACTAGAATTGTTAAAGAGAGGTCTCTCAAGCTATGTGAAGGTTAATGAACTGACTCAATGTTTGCTGAAGTTGTACACCATAAAAATATTTGGCTAAATTAAATTTCTTACTGAAGGATTGTTAAACGTAAGGAATAATCTTCCTAGACTGCGTTAAACAGAACACAGTGATTGTCTTACCTTAAGATTGTGTGGAACCACTGGTGATAAGAATCAGCTGATTATCATTCTCGTAAATCGCAAATGTGAAAGGATTGTGTGATGATAGAGTTAAACCGCATGTTACCAGAGGACATAATCCCTCGTCACGGAAATGACATAACCACCGGAAGAGTAGCTTGGAATCATGCAGTTTCTCTGTGGCTGTTTCGCTAAAGTTACTCGTAATCCTAATGTATTTACAGATGTGATTCTCAAAGGTCAAATAAATTAATTTTAGCAGCGGCAGGATTTATCGCTAAGTGACCTGAACCAGAGTCTCCAATATTGTTTTCTGCGAAGCGTGGTGATAGCTCGCTGCCGCTAATGACGCCGTCACTGCCTTGCGTCATTCTCTTTCTGCATTAAAAACATGCGACTAATCTCATGAGTGAGGCGCGACAGTCAGCTGAAAGAGAGATAACACGCGGTCGGCGAATGACCAACTCTGTCTCTGGCAGATTTAAAGGGCATCGTGTTTCCAAAGCTACTAGCATTGAGCTACATCGATTTCATTCCAGCGCGATTCATTGTGGATTATGCAAAAATCTATTAAACACCCCAGAAATTTTTAAATTATAGAGTGCAGCAATCAGTCGTCCTTTAGATTTTATTACGCAAATCCAGATTTCTGCTAGTGGCTTTTCTATTCCCGATGCATGTAAGTCTCTGTTGTTCGGGTGTTCGTCACATTTCTTTGAATACTGCTTGAATAATATTCAAAGAAATGTGACTGAAGCCCGAACAACAGGGACTTCCGTGCATACTATTCAAGCAGTATTCAAAAAAATGTGACGGACGCCTGAACAACAGGGACTTACCTGCATCAAGAATAGAAAATAGTGCACTGAGAATGGCTAACCACTAGCCGAAATCTGGATTTGCGTAATAAAATCTAAAAAAGGACAACTGATTGCTGCACTCTATAATTTATAAGCCACATAACAGTCGCTGAGTGCACCCACTTTCCGAATGGAAGGTAACCTGACACCAGAAATTTATTCGATAGAATAATAATAATAATAATAATGCATTGAGATACGTACTAAACAGCAAGCGGTAACCAGACTCAATGTTGAAAGGCATAATTAGTGGGACCATGGTGATAACAAAATAGTAACAGAGTTTGGACGTTATTCAAAATGGTTCAAATGGCTCTGAGCACTATGGGACTTAACTGCAGTGAACATCAGTCCCCTAGAACTTAGAACAACTTAAACCTAACTAACCTAAGGACATCACACACATCCATGCCCGAGGCAGGATTCGAACCTGCCACCGTAGCGGTAGCGCGGCTCCAGACTGTAGCGTTTAGAACCGCTCGGCCACTCCGGCCGGCGAACATTATTCACAAAGCACGTTGCTAGTCCTACTGGTAACGTAAGGTCCTAACGAAATGTAATGGACCTGAACGAGGCAAGAATAATAGTTGGTACTAATCTATGGGACCATTCGAGAAAGATGAAAGAAAATAGGTTTCGCATCTAGTACATGAAGTGGTGCGAATAAATTCACGCCCACGATGTGGAAAGGGATTCTTCCAAAGCTGACCAGTCTTCTATTTCTACGATTGTAGTATGTAGGTGCAAATGTTCTCTAGAGGACCCGCTGCAATCGCTGTTGACGATTAATATGCCAGACACCGTACCACCTGGACTACATTTACCAAATAAAAAACGTATGCCTTATCAAAAGCTTTCTCATAGGCAATAAAGTTTGTTTGTGTGGGATAATTGCATTCTCTGTGTTTTTCGGTAACTTCTCAGTAACTTAGCAGTCTATAGGAACACTCTCTAAGTAAGATCTTCCCTTCCGAAACCCATTCTGTTTTTCACTAACAAAAGTTTCCGAAAGTACCTTTAGCCTATTTGCTATTAATTCTGCATTTATTTTGAGTCCAGATTCCGAAGGCTTATACCTGGTCACATTTTCTGCGATTATTTTCTTTTTAAAAACGGGTAACTACTGCTGTTTGCTAATCCTCTGGTAAGGTGCTGTATTTCCAACAAGTATTTACAAAATCCAATAGTTTTATGAGTAATGATTCCGAAGCGTGTTTAAATAACTCCACATTAAGGTTGTCTCCCCCCGAGAATTTTCTATTTCTAGATGTTTTGAACACGACTTTTAGAGATTCCATTGATATAAGATCAACATGCGCCTCACCAACTGCAGTTTTTACATTTTCCTCATCATCCATCAACAGATTTTGGAAATAATCCAGCCACTCGTTTTCTGAAGTGGGGTAATTTGGACCATATGTCTCTCATCTTTATTAACGTGTTTCAGCACCCTATAGGCTTTAGTTTGTTTCCCACGTACATCATGCTCCATTTCACTCACGCTGTTTATTTATCTCCACGATGGGTTCCAGATGTTGAAAGACAATTTCTATTGAAGTGAATATGCTGTGTCGTCCTAAAACACCGCTCGTATTGCCACCGTATCTGTGAAAATAACATCCCTGAACGTCGAATGAAACAACAGGTTTACTGCTACCATTTTCCACACACCATTGCTTCACAGATGCTGCTTTGTGACAGGGTACACTGTCATGCTGGTACAGTCATCGCCTCCTGTAGCATTTAGCATTTGCTTAAGGGTGACAAGGGGACCACGAAAGACACCTCCATACCGCAACGCCACCTTCTCCGTAATTCACAGATGGACTACACATGAAGACAGTTAACATTTTCTAGGCACTCGCCAAATCCAAACCCTTCCATCGGATAGCCACAACGATCACTCCACATCATTTCCTGTCATCCACTGCGCAGTGTCGTCGCTCTTAACATCACCTCAATTGTCACTTAGCATTGATTACTGATTACAGAGATGTATAGCTTATGAGGAGCTGCTCGATCATTGCATCCCACTATTTTTTGCTCCTTAAGAACAATCATTATGCTAGCTTGACTGTTCGGATTACTCTGGCAATCACGAATTGTTCCTTCCTCTGATTTCGTGCCATTTTTTACAGACACACTCCGGAATACTCGACGGTTCCTATCCGTCAGTACGCGAGGAGGCCTGTCTGGTCTTGCTTTAGCTGTCGTTCTTTCGCCATGTTTCCATTTCACAATCACATCGCCAACAATCTGCGACACTACACCAGCTCTATCCAGAGAGTCAGTCTGGGAGGCCGCTATGTGCTGCAGACAGAACGCTGAGTACCACAGAGACGAAAGGTCGACTACCGCCGAGAGAAGGAAGACCTCCAGAAGGCAGAGCGGAACGGTCAAACAGAAGATCAACAATCGTAGGTAGAAGAACATTGACCACCAGTAGGCAGCTGGGAACGGGTAAACAGAAAACAATGATAAACACACTTGGCTGGACCTTGCCTGGAGGACGATTTGGAACAGGAGCGTGTTGCTTGTCAGAAGCAGTATAGCACATGGAGAGCGGTTTCAGTAAAGCAGCTTGTGTTGTCCAACTACTGGAGAACTGGGGTTACATTTTGAGCTCTGTCTGTGTGTGTGTGTGTGTGTGTGTGTGTGTGTGTGTGTCTGTCTGTCTGTCTGTTGCAGGCAGCTCTTTCTAGGCTTTGGCGCATGTTATAAGTCTTCTTGTTGTACGGAGTGTGTCAAATGGTTCAAATGGCTCTAAGCATTATGCAGCTTAACATCTGAGGTCATCAGTCCCCTAGACTTAGAACTTCTTAAACCCAGCTAAGCAAAGGACATCACACACATCCATCCTCGAGGCAGGATTCGAACCTGCGACCGTAGCAGCAGCGCATTTCCGGACTGAAGTGTCTAGAACCGCTCGGCCACAGCGGCCGGTGGGACGGTGTCTTATTCACAGGGAGTAGAAGGCATAACTGTATGGCGGATCAACACTGATCAGCCAGAACATATTAGCACTGACATACTATCGATATAAGCCCATCCAGTCTGTAACAGCGTCCCCTGGAGAGGAATCACTGCTAGTCGGACTCACGCATGTAATATCAGTGCTGTCCCTGAGTAGAATGGAAAAGGGGCGCTCTATCTGAGTTTGACCGAGAGCAGGTTGTGATGACCCGTGGGCTTAGCACGACCATTTCAGAAACTGCACGACTTGTCGGATGTTCGAGGGGTATTGTGGTGAGTGTCTTCAACACGTGGTGAAACCCCCAGACGTAGTGGGGTCGGGCGGCCATGCCTCATTACAGATGTCTAACGTCAGACGTTAATGCTGAGCAGAGCACAAGTGCGTATGAACACACGGTGCACCGAACACTCCTAACAATGGGCATCCGTAGCCGACGACCCAGTCACGTGCCAATGTTAACACCACTACATTGGCAGCTACGACTGAAATGGGCACGTGACCATCGACACTGGACATTGGCGCAGTGGCAGAGCGTTGCATTGTCTCATGAATCCCGACAACTTCTTCATCGTGCCGATGGGAGGGCGCGTATCCCTCATCTCCCAGGGCAACAGTTCCTTGGCACCTGCACTACGGGACGGAGACAGGCTCGCGGTGGCTCCATTGTGATCTGGAGAACATTCAAGTGGGCATTCATGGGTCCAGTATAGGTCGTGGAAGGTACCATGATGGCCAAGGAGTATGGTATGCGGGTTTCAGACCAGGTACATGTGGTGTCAGGTCCCTCCAGTGGCCTACGAAGGCCCCTTTGCTTCCAACCCACGACACGTCGTCGCCGTTCTCCGTGCCAAAGGTGGACATACCGGCTATTAGGCAGGTGGTCATCATGTTCCGGGTGACCAGCGTATGTAATCGGTCTGTGTGCATTGGACTATATTAATTTACACTGATATTCAATGTTTATGGGACCGATTTTGAGCAGAAGCTTTAAACTGAATAGTAGATTTACGTATAGGTCACAATGAAGGAGACGAGGTGCAGGCAGAAGTAAGGCTGTGAGCACGGGACGTGAGTCGTGCTTGGGTAGTTCAGATGGTACAGCACTTGCCCGTGAAAGGCAAAGGTCCCAAGTTCTTGTCCCGGTCTGGCACATAGTGTTAATCTCCAGGAACCTTCAGGTGCTCATTAATTTAAGTTTTTTTCCCTCTCTTACTGTTGCTTATGTACCTGAGTAATAGGCTGTTAGACATATGTCAGGCATATTAATCATTCAGATTAATTCGCAGTGTATAATTCATCCCTGCTGCGAGCCGTATTAACTTGTGCTGAACTTCCTACGTTCTCTGCACGCTAATTTCATTTGCTCCTCTACTTTTATTTCCATTCGCAGTACAAGTGTAAATTCACTATTTGAATATTAAATATTGTAATTATTACTTTGCGTTGCGTATTTTGGACGGTGGTGTCTCGTTAAGCTTTTGTTTTTAGGGTTGCGTGTCTCAGTCTGTAAAAACGAAACCCTTACATGTTCTCTTTGTTGTCCGCCCGTCTCTCTGTCTGTCTGTCTGTCCGACCCTTAAGAACTCTTTTTCTCTGGGACGAGCATATGTATCAATTTCAAATTTATATCATACATTAAGGTCTCTAGTCCCCTGGTGGGGTAAAAATTTTAAGCTTCTAAAACAATCCAATCAAAAGATACGGCCATTTCGGACACGTATTTTGAAACTCGAAAACCCACTCATCAAGACCTATGCGTTGCTTCCCGCTGACTTAGAATCATGAAATATGGCAGAAAGCAAGGTACCACATGGCAAGTAAAGAAAAAAATCCGAAAACTGTTAATTCGTAATTACGAGGGTGAGTCAAATGGAAACCTTAAATATTATTTATTGTACAGAAGTGGTACAAAGCTGTATCACTTTTCAACATAATCTCCCCCACGCTCAATGCAAGTCCTCCAGCGCTTACAAAGTCCATAAATTCCTGGAGCAAAAATTTTTTCGGTAGTCCGCGCAACCACTCATGCACCGCGTGGTGTACCTCTTCATCAGAACGGAACTTCTTTCCTCCCATTGCGTCTTTGAGTGGTCCAAACATATGGAAATCACTTGGGGCAAGGTCTGGTGACTATGGTGAATGAGGAAGACACTCAAAATACAGGTCTGTGATTGTTGCAACTGTTGTACGGGCAATTTGGGGCCTTGCATTGTCATGTTGCAAAAGGATACCTGCTGACAGCAATCCACGTCACTTTCATTTGATTGCAGGCTGCAGATGATTTTTTAGGAGATCTGTGTATGATGCACTGGTGATAGTGGCCCCTCTAGGCATGTAATGCTCCAAAATGACGCCTTTTTCGTCCCAAAAGAGAGTCAGCATAACCTTCCCCGCTGATGGTTCTGTTCAAAACTTCTTTGGTTTTGGTGATCAGGAATGGCGCCATTCCTTGCTCGCTCTCTTCGTCTTCGGTTGGTGGAAGTGAACCCAGGTTTCGTCCCCAGTAACGATTCTTGCAAGAAAGCCTTCACCTTCTAGTTCAAAGCGCCGAAGAAGTTCTTCATAAGCATCAACACGTCGTTCTCTCATTTCAGGGGTCACCTGCCGTGGCACCCATCTTGCAGACACTTTGTGTAACTGGAGCACATTATGCACGATGTGGTGTGCTGACCCGTGACTAATCTGTAAACATGCTGCAATGTCATTCAGAGTCACTCGGCGGTTTTCCTTCACTATGGCTTCAACTGCTGCAATGTTCTGTGGAGTCACAACTCGTTGTGCCCGACCTGGACGAGGAGCATCTTCCACCGAAGTCACAGCATTTGCGAACTTCCAACTCCATTCGTAGACTTGCTGCTGTGACAAACATGCATCACCGTCCCGAACCTTCATTCGTCGATGAATATCAATAGGTTTCACACCTTCACTACGCAAACCAAATAACAGAACGCTATTCTTCCCTGGTGCAAGTCGCAAGTGGGGCGGCCATCTTTATACTGATACTGCGACGATATGTGTGCATATGCACTATGCTGCCACCTACAGGCCATTCTGCACGCTGTTTGTAGCACGCTTACCAACTTACAGGATAACGGGGTGAAATTTCGGTTTGTTATTACAAATTTAAGGTTTTCATTTGACTCAATACGAACAAATATTTTTGTCACTTTTTATTAGTGTGACTTTTTGTCTGTCCGTTTGGCTGAAAAAGTTTGTCGTATCACGTTAAAATTTATGCCACATACAAAGGTCTGCGGTCCCTCGGCAGTGCAAAAATTTTAAGCTTCTAAGTCAACGCAGAGAAGAAAGATGGGCATTTATGTCACATATTTTGACACTCTCAAGCTCACTCCTCAAAACCTATAGCGTACTTCCCTTTGACCCACAATCATAAAATTCGCGAGGAAGCAAGGTTTCACAGTGCAAGTAAAGGAAAACATTCGAAATTGTTAATTTGTATCAATATCGCACGAAAAAATATGTCTTTTGTTATCTGGTACCCAACTTGAAATCAAAACATTCTCTTAAGTCTTGGAATCCCTGGGACCACATCTCGTCGGTGTGACAATGTCGATAACAGGCAAAATTCGTCAATATTCTCGATTCCCGAAATGAATGAACTGTCTGTATACGTAATTAAATTTTTTCGGAACCCTCAGTGAGCGATTCCTACACGCAAATTGGCAGTTTCTTTAATAAAATAGTGTAAATTCATTATCAAATTTTAATATTTTTGACTACTATTTTTGTCCTTTGGCGTTGTGCAATCACTGTGGTGTATATTATTTGCTATTAGCTATGCGTCTGGCTTCTGTTGAGAGAGCGTTATCTTGTCATTACATTCTTGTCGTCGCCCTGGTTATCCAGATGATTAATTCGAGATTAAACCTGTTTTGAATGAAATTTTGCAACCTGAGATATATGTGGTTAGTAAATAAATGGTTAAAATGATATGTTCACTCATAGCTCGACGCAGTCCTATCCCTCCCACTACTATCAACTACAAAAAGGAACAAATCAAAAAAGAAACCAGCGTTCCTCCCTCCAGAAGATAGTGTTCATAATCTAAACAGATAAAAATGTCAGAGCGTTTGTAACTGTTTTCCAGAAATATAATTGTTTATACTGACTCCCGCAAATCAAGATGATAATTGGTGAGTTAATGTCCAAATAATTCCATCTGCCGAAGTGGACTACGGATCAGCCACTTTACTCTCAGAGGCCAACTGTCGTCCTTGTATATCGGGAAGAGAAAATGTTAGTGTGTTATTAGCAAACTGAAGGTTCATCTATGCTATCACTGAATTATTATCTGTTATTAAAAGTGATAATACCCACAGTATAGATTCAGAATCAAGATTGAAACAGGAAATAAGTCACAGCGAAATCCTACATCAAATTAAATTACATACATCGCAAGAATACATTAGATACCAACGGTGTTGGTGCATTTTTTGTCATTAAGAGCTCAATAGTACCTAGTGAAATTATTAATGACTTGAATGCGAAATGATCTGGGTAATGTTAAGCACCAGAGGTGGCTCAGACATGGTATTCGGAATTTTATATACGCCAGGTGCATTAGCCGCTGTAGTCGCTGAGTGATTCAGAGGAACTTGGAGAATATCGCGATTAAATTTTCTGATGACGCTGTTGTAATGAGGGGAGAATTTAATTTGCCACCCATAGAAAGGGAGAGTTGCTAGTGTGATTAAAACGGGTGCCAGAGATAGGGATTTATGTGAGATTGTTCTCTATGTCTCATGTGAATATTACTTCGAAGAAATGGGCACCCAATTCGTGAGAGCAATGTGCTAGACCTTCCAGCAGCTGAGAGACTGGAACTTTTCAAATCAATTAACGTTTAGGAGGGTATTAGTGATCATAAGGCTCTGAAAGAATCATTGACTAAGGTTGTTACAAGAAATATTAAGAAAGTATAATATTCTTGCAGAGCCGCCGTGACACAACTACTAGATCACATCTGTCTCGATTCCATTGTGTGTGTCGCAACTTCCCATTTCCTAGTCTTAAATACTGAGTCAGCACTCCTCTATTAATATTGAGATGTTGCGTTCAAAAAGAAGATAAGATGTTAGGGCTATACTCGTACATTCCAGAGTTTTGGGAGTAAGGTTTGCCAGAAAATAAAAAAAATAAAAGATAAAAATTAGAAAAAAATATTGTGAAAGTATGACGTAAAATAAGAGATGGAATATTATTATTAGCATTATTACGATTTACTTCTGTTACATGTTTTACAAATTCCCTGCTCTGTGTCATCTAAGTAATCCTTCAGTGTACAGAATGTATTACTTAACCAATACTATTTAGCTGCCTTCCTAATAAAATCTTTTCAATTTCCTTAGGCAGTTTATTATACAGATTCATTCCTTGGTAAAAGAAAATGCTGTTTTGAATTTTATGTTTATTCTAGCTTGGTATATGTAAGTGTAATCTAGTTGATACATAGAAGTGAACGGAGCTGTTTTGCAGTAATTACCAGTGTTATTTTTATGTACATAACTGACTACGAAACATACTCACATTTTCTTTTTTGTCGGCGTGGTTATTGACGGACTTCACGTGGTTAATTTAAAGGGTGGCCGGATGCCTTTCTCTCGAGACCCCGTAACCCCAGGAAGGAAAACGTATGCCCCAAAAATGGTTCAAATGGCTCTGAGCACTATGGGACTCAACTGCTGTGGGCATTAGTCCCCTAGAACTTAGAACTACTTAAACCTAACTAACCTAAGGATATCACACACATCCATGCCCGAGGCAGGATTCGAACCTGCGACCGTAGCAGTCGCGCGGCTCCGGACTGAGCGCCTTGAACCGCTAGACCACCGCGACCGGCCGTATGCCCCAGTTGTGTGCGGGTAGTGTCGTTCACGGGGAAGCGAGCGAAAGTTATCTAAATGTTTGCGAATCCTGTAACCGAGGTGGGACATGGGTACAGCCCGGTATTCACCTAGTCGTGTGTGAGAACCCTCCTGAAAGCCAAACCGAGGCTTGCCCGCACACCTACCCTCATCGTTACAATGCCCGGTGCATTCGATCCGGGGCCAGCACATCCTTCCGTTTCTAAAGCGGCGCTTTAACACACACGGCTATCCGAACGGATCAGTAAATTCACTTCCACGATGTAGTTAAAATATGCTTTGTTTTTAACACATCCTTATAATGAACTCTACCGCTTTTTTTTGTTGCTATTTTACTGTCCCTTTTCTGTAGCTGAAAACCGTGGTTACATTTTGCGCACTTATTTCTCGGATATGAATTCCACAACTAAGAATTAAGAGTACTTATGAATAGTACGTTACTAAAAACACTTGCTGTTATACTCCGACGACATGAACCAAACGGCATAACATGCTGATGCTGTTGGAGTATTTGAAAGTGACAGTTCGTTAGAGGCCTACCACCGCAGTTCACAGTGACTTTTTTGTCTGAGTCATCAGTCTTCTCACTGGTTTACTGCGGCAGTTCACGACTGCCCCTCCCGTGGTCACCTCAGAGAATCACTTGCTCTGCGGGAGACACTGGGCCAACAAAACAAGTGCTACTTCCATTTCACAGCCTCATATGCCCGTAAGGAGGCTGCTTGAATAAGTTTTTAGTGGCACCTAAGTACATGTGACGAACCCTTGGTCTAGAGCCAGTGTATTTTACTAGTAGTCAAAACGCCCTGGGCCTTGGTTGAAAGATAGGTACTGCTTAAGTTTTGAATGAAAAGCATCGGTAATGGTAACCGAAGCCTATTCGCATAAGAAGGCATCCTTGTTCCGCTTAACGGCATTTACAAAAAGGAGCAGACAGAGGTTCAGGGCACTCTCTTGCTGTTAGGGCGGGAAATAGCACCTAAAAAGCGGAAGAATGAGCAATAATCAACGGCATAATGTTGCTGAAGGCAATGGAAACCACTGCATGGTGTGTATCGCTATAATTGAAAAAGTGTTGTGATGATGCCTCCATTGGCAAAAGAATCCGAATTAATTCCCAATTCGGATACTGAGAGGTGACTACCAAGGGGAGGGGACATTTAGAAAAAAATGTGATAACAGACAAAAGGGTAACACACTACACGTCTGAGAGTGGATTGTCAGAAGTTTGATCGTAGTAGGAAAGATAGAAAATCTGAAAAGGAAAATACAAAGGATCAATAAAGGTATAATGGGGGTCGTGGAAGTAAAATAGAAGATAAGGATTCATGATTCAAATGGCTCTGAGCACTATGGGACTCAACTGCTGAGGTCATTAGTCCCTTAGAACTTAGAACTAGTTAAACCTAACTAACCTAAGGACATCACAAACATCCATGCCCGAGGCAGGATTCGAACCTCCAACCGTAGCGGGCGTGCGGTTCCAGACTGCAGCGCCTTTAACCGCACGGCCACTTCGGCCGGCAAGGATTCATGCTCATAATATACTGGGTAACATCAACAGAACTGAAAATTGTGTAGTGGGAATATGATTCGTTATGAATAGGAACGTAGGGTACGGAATGGATGACTGTGAACAGTTGAATGATAGAATTGTTCTCAACAGATTCATCAGCAAATCAACGCCGAGCGCGATAGTTCCGGTGTGTATGACGGCGTCGCAAGCAGAAGATGAAAAGATAGCGAAATTATGAGGATACTGAACTTGTAATTCCGTACATAAAGGGAGCGGAAAATCGAATATCCATGGATGATTGGATGGGCTTGGTAGCAGTAATGTGATGGGAGAAAGACTAACTGCGACGAATTTCAGCTAATAAGTAAGAATTACATGGAATTCAACCCGAAATGGCTGCAGGAGAATGGTGAAAAAATCGAAAAATAACTGATCGTAAGAAGGACTGATTCACCAGTCAAAACAACATTTGGTAAAAGGAAAAGCAAGGGAGTCAACATTAAGACAGCAATGCTAATCCCATAGTTAAACGCAGAGGACAGAGTGGATAGGTGGAAAAAGTACGTTCAAGGTCTGTATGACGGAGAGGAACTGTCTGCTGACGAGACAGAAGAAGAAATTTGAGACTGTTATCAGAGAAATGGGGTAGCTAGTATTACAGTCAGAATTTAAAAGATCTGTGGAAGACTTAAGATCAAATAAGGCAGAAGGAATAGATAACATTCCATCGGACTTCCTTAAATCGTTGGGGGAAGTGGCAACAAAACGACTATTCAAGTTGGTGTGTATAATCTATCAGACAGTGAAATAGCATCACACTTTCGGAAAAATATCATGCACACAATTCCGAAAATAGAAAGAGCAGATAAGTTGTGAGAACTATCTCACAATCAACTTGACAGATCAAGCGTCTAATTTGGTGACAAGAATAATATACAGAAGAATGGAAAAGAAAATTGATAATCCTTTAGATGACGATCAGGTGGGCTTTAGGAAAGGTAAAGTCATCAGAAAGGTAATCCTGACGTGGGCGCTTGATATCGAAAGAAAACTGAAGAAAAATCAGGATACGTTCATAGTATATGTCGACCTGGAAGAACCGTTCGATAACGTAAAATGGTGCAAGCTGTTGCGATAAAAATAGGAGCAAGCTATGGGAACCAATGGTAACATACACTATGCACTAGAACTAAGGGGGAACAACATGACTGGAAGACCAAGAACAAAGTGCTCGGTTTGAAAATGGTGGAAGACAAGGATGCAGCCTTAGTCCCCTACTGTTCAGTCTATACACAGAAGAAGCCAAGATGGAAATAAACGAAAGGTTCAAGAGTTGGATTAAAATTCAGGGAAAAAGTATATGAGTGATATGATTCGCTGGTGGGGTTCTTATCCTGAGTGAAAGTTAATAAATATGGCAGAATCTGCTGACGCGAACGAATAGTCTAATGAGTACAGCATATGGATTGGGAGTAAATCGAAGAAATATGAAACGAATGAGTAGTAACAGAAATGGGTATAGCGAGAAGCTTAACATCAAAATTGGTGATTGAAATGTAGGAAGCGAGGAGCTAGGACCAGAAGTTGCCAAATCAAAAACAAAAAATAATTTCCCAAAAACAACCAAAGTTTTCTTTACTCAGTTCATCTCTCCTTTATTCCAATAATAAGCGCTAGTAGTTTCCGCAATGGCTACAATCAAAACTACATTGTGCCAAAGAGACAGAAAATACGTTACAACAGTTTGGATAATCCATATAACCAGAAACTGGCCCCTGACCCCAGTACTGGTCGTACACTCGCCCAGTTCCCTGACTAAGTTGCCACAGTACTACAACAACCGAAACACAATTCGTTGAACCATAGGCATAATAACTAACACAAAATAAACGGATCGAAACCTCTCATAGACTCTTAAGCCCCAGAATTTTCTAAAAATAAATCATCAATAAACAATAATAAAACTGCCTCATCTTAACTAATGCAATCAACAGGGTGATTAACCATCGGAAACAGTAATGGGATTACAACTTTGACCTTGGGAAAACGAAAGGAAAAGTCAAACAGAGTCTTAAACTGAATACATACAGCAAAATTAATGAAATAAGGATTTTGAATCTTAGAAAAACACAAGGTAAAGTTAATCTGTTTGTCACGCTCTAAAACACAGCACAGACCTCAGTTAATCAACGTTCAAAGGCCTTCACTCTAACAACAACGAAGGCTTGCCGAGCTTTCTAAATTAATATGAGAAACAGCCGTTGGCGGAGCGGATCAAAAACTGATTAAGATGAGTATCAACAGGCATGGTTTAGGGAACGCAGAGAAGTCAGAAGCAAATGTTTGGAACGTGCTCTCACCAATTTTATGGTTCAAATGGCTCTGAGCAATATGGGACTTATCTGCTGTGGTCATCAGTCCCCTAGAACTTAGAACTACTTAAACCTAACTAACCTAAGGACATCACACACATCCATGCCCGAGGCAGGATTCGAACCTGCGACCGTAGCGGTCGTGCTGTTCCAGACTGTAGCGCCTAGAACCGCTCGGCCACTCGGGCCGGCACCAATTTTATGCCAGAAGAATGAGTTCCAGAGGACAGGTCGCGCTGTCTCATGGGATATGGCCAAATCCGTTGCTGGAAAACTCCCAGAGATAATAATGTATAACCACTACCGGTACTAGTTGGCAAAGCTCAGTCTTCCCCCTTAAACTAAAACCACTTGGAGCGGGAGAGGGGGTCGGAGCTTATAGTAATTATATATAGTGTCCATCTTTAGCCTGCCTTGAGTGAAGCGACGTTGCAAGATCCCACAAAATGTGGTAATAACATATGTGAAATTCTCTTATCCCTCTAGCCTTGGGCTACAAATTTCTTGGTAAAGATGGGCTCCCAGGTTCAACTTGGTAGGACGCCGACTTCAGTTATAGCGCTCAGGCTCCCTCTGGTGTGTGAGGTCAGTATTATTTTAGGCATGCCTCCAATTCCTCCAGATAATATCAGGGTTAACCAGCTCCAGGAGGGGCGGATTAGTAGACCATACGTTGGACACAAGAGCGTTAAGAGTATAAGCAATCATCCGAGCAGCCGGGATTGCCTTGTTGTCTCATGGGTAGCAATATTAAAGGCCCAATTCAACCAAGGTAAAGATTTGTCTTACTTAGTATAAGTGTGAGAATGAAAATTAATGAAAGTTGATTTAAGATTACGATTCACCCATTCAGCAAAGGATGGAATGGTTGTTACGTGAAATATGTTGTTGTTGTTGTTGTGGTCTTCAGTCCTGAGACTGGTTTGATGCAGCTATCCATACTACTCTATCCCGTGCAAGCCTCTTCATCTCCAAGTACCTACTGCAACCTACATCTTTCTGAATCTGCTTAATGTATTCGTCTCTTCGTCTCCTTCTACGATTTTTACCTTCCGCGCTTCCCTCCAATACTAAATTGGTGATCTCTTGATGCCTCAGAACATGTCCTACCAACCGACCCCTTCTTCTAGTCAAGTTATGCCACAAACTCCTCTTCTCCGCAATTCCATTCAATAGCTCTCATTAGTTATGTGATCTACCCATCTAATCCTCAGCATTTTTCTGTAGCACCACATTTCGAAACCTTCTATTTTCTTCTTGTCCAAACTATTTATCGTACATGTTTCACTTCCAAACATGGCTACACTCCATACAAATACTTTCAGAAACGACATCCAGACACTTAAATCAATACTCGATGTTAACAAATTTCTCTTCTTCAGAAACGCTTTCCATTCCATTGCCAGTCTACATTTTATATCATCTCTACTTCGACCATCATCAGTTATTTCGCTCCCCAAATAGCAAGACTCCTTTACTACTTTAAGTGTCTCATTTCCTAATCTAACTCCCTCAGCATCACACAACTTAATTCGACTGCATTCCATTATCCTCGTATTGCTTTTGTTGATGTTCATCTTATATCCTCCTTTAAAAACACTATCCATTCATTTCAACTGCTGTTCCAAGACCTTTTCTGTCTCTGACAGAATTACAATGTCATCGGCGAACCTCAAAGTTTTTATTTCTTCTCTATGGATTTTAATACGTACTCCGAATTTTTCTTTTGTTTCCTTTACTGCTTGCTCAATATACAGTATAAATAAGATCGGGGAGAGGCTACAACCCTGCCTCACTCCCTTCCCACCCACTGCTTCGCTTTCATGCCCATCAATTCTTATAACTGCCATCTGGTTTCTGCACAAATTGTAAATAGCCTTTCTCTCCCTGTATTTTACCCCTGCCACCTTCAGAATTTGAAAGAGAGTATTCCAGTCAACATTGTCAAAAGCTTTCTCTAAGTCTACAAATGCTAGAAATGTAGGTTTGCCTTTCTTTTATCTATTTTCTAAGATACATCGTAGGGTCAGTATTGCCACACGTGTTCCAATATTTCTACGGAATCCAAACCGATCTTCCCCGAGGTCGGCTTCTACCAGTTTTTCCATTCGTCTGTAAAGAATTCGCGTCAGTATTTTGCAGCCGTGACTTATTAAACTGATAGTTCAGTAATTTTCACATCTGTCAACACCAGCTTTCTTTGGGATTGGAATTATTATATTCTTCTTGAAGTCTGAGGGTATTTCGCCTGTCTCATACATCTTGCTCACCAGATGGTAGAGTTTTGTCAGGACTGGCTCTCCCAAGGCTGTCAGTAGCTCTAATGGAATATTGTCTACTCCCGGGGCCTTGTTCCCACTTAGGTCTTTCAGTGCTCTGTCAAACTCTTCACGCAGTATTGTATCTCCCATTTCATCATCATCTACATCCTCTTCCATTTCCATAATATTGTCCTCAAGTACATCGCCCTTGAATAGACCTTCTATATACTCCTTCCACCTTTCTGCTTTCCCTTCTTTGCTTAGAACTGGGTTTCCATCTGAGATCTTGATATTCATACAAGTGGTTCTCTTTTCTCCAATGGTCTCTTTAATTTTCCTGTAGGCAGTATCTATCTTACCCCTAGTGAGATAAGCGTCTACATCTTACATTTGTCCTCTAGCCATCCCTGCTTAGCCATTTTGCACTTTCTGTCAATCTCATTTTTGAGACGTTTGTATTCCTTTTTGCCTGCTTCATTTACTTCATTTTTATATTTACTCCTTTTACCAATTAAATTCAATATTTCTTCTGTTACCCAAGGATTTCTACTAGTACTGGTCTTTTTACCTACTTGATCCTCTGCTGCCTTCACTACTTCATCCCTCAAAGCTACCTATTCTTCTTCCACTGCATTTCTTTCCCCCATTCTTGTTAATCATTCCCTAACGCTCTCCCTGAAACTCTCTACAACCTCTGCTTTAGTCAGTTTATATAGGTTCCATCTCCTTAAATTCCCACCTCTTTGCAGTTTCTTCAGTTTTAATCTACAGTTCATAACCAATAGATTGTGGTCAGAGTCTACATCAGCCCCTGGAAATGTCTTACAATTTAAAACCTGGTTCTTAAATCTCTATCTTACCATTATATAATCTATCTGATACCTTCGAGTATCTCCAGGATTCTTCCATGTATACAACCTTCTTTCATGATTCTTGAACCAAGTGTCAACTATAATTAAGTTGTGCTCTGTGCAAAATTCTACCAGGCGGCTTCCTTTTTCATTTCTTCCCCCCAACCAATGTTCACCTACAACCTTTCCTTCTCTTCCTTTTCCTACTATGGAATTCCAGTCACCCATGACTATTAAATTTTCGTCTCCCTTCACTATCTGAATAATTTCTTTGATCTCATCATACATTTCATCAATTTCTTCGTCATCTGCAGAGCTAGTTGGCTTATAAACTTGTACTACTGTAGTAAGCGTGGGCTTCGTGTCTGTCTTGGCCACAACAATGCGTTCACTATGCTGTTTGTAGTAGCTTACCTGCACTCCTATTTTTTTATTCATTATTAAGCCTACTCCTGCATTACTCCTATTTGATTTTGTATTTATAAACCTATATTCACCTGACCAGAAGTCTTGTTCCTCCTGCCACCGAACTGCACTAATTCCCACTATATCTAACTTAAACCTATCCATTTCCCTTTTTAAATTTTCTAACCTGCCTGCCCGATTAAGGTATCTGACATTACATGCTCCGATCCGTAGAACGCCAGTTTTCTTTCTCCTGATAACGACGTCCTCTTGAGTAGTCTCCGCCCGGAGATCCGAATGGGAGACTATTTTACCTCCGGAATATTTTACTCAAGAGGACGCCATAATCATTTAAGTATACAGTAAAGCTGCATACCCTCGGGAAAAATTATGGCTGTAGTTTCCCCTTGCTTTCCGCCATTCGTAGTACAAGCACAGCAAGGCTGTTTTGGTTAGTGTTACAAGGGCAGATCAGTCAACACCAACGGCAAGGTCCATGGTTCATTGGAGGGGGGGGGGGGGGGGGGGAGAGGGGGAGGGGGAACGTGAGATTATGCATTCCTAAATCAGAATATTTTGAATTCAATGGAAACAATGTTCGGGCATTTTTACTAATTAAAGTCCTAGGTTGACCGTAAACAGTATAAACGTTATCCAAATGCTGAATGATTAACCCGGCTGTCACCCCTCTGCTACATATCAGCCGCAAAATACGAGAGAACGTATTATACCATTTTGGGTAAGAGGCAGGGGCCCTAATTAATAGTAAACACCCTATCCACGGGCTTATCTTCACAGGTAGAATGAAGACCTCGGCGAGTATTTGGACTCGACTTAGTGATTTTACAGACTTGCGACTTATTAACCACCGTTCTGGTATTATTATTTGTTGTAGACCAGGTGAGGTGCTGGTGCTACTTGATGTCCATTGTGGCGTTATAAATCCTCAAATGTCTCCCAAACAAAGATCCATGAAAATATCGAAAAACACTATGGCTAAGCTCCTTGGCAACGTAAAATTTTAACTTGTTATTTGGTATTTGTTCCCCAGTGAGAATCCGCTGTTTAACAACATCTATGATCAGGTTTTTAATCTGCTTTTCCCCTAAATAATTGTACAACGAAGGTTCCCTGGTCAATGCTACCGAGACCCAGGCCCCGCTCTCGGTATCCTTAAAAACCATCGATTCAGTATTATCGCCCTCAAACATGCAGCTCAAGGCGTCCGGGACCCTATTATCTGCTCCGCTTATATGTTTCACTGGAAAGCAAAGGGCGTAAATGTGCACCGGGACCCTATTATCTGCTCCGCTTATATGTTTCACTGGAAAGCAAAGGGCGTAAATGTGCACCGCCCAATGCAAGATCCTCCCAGTTCTACGCAGCTGAGAAGCTAACTACATGGTTGTCAGTTTCGAGCAAAGACTCCTGATTTTCGAGAACATATTTCAATTTTTTCAGAAATGTAAAGGACCTCTAACGCATCTAATTGATATAGTATCCTTAAAAACCATCGATTCAGTATTATCACCCTCAAACATGCAGCTCAAGGCGTGCGGGACCCTATTATCTGCTCCGCTTATATGTTTCACTGGAAAGCAGAGGGCGTAAATGTGCACCGCCCAATGCAAGATCCTAGTTCTACACAGCTGAGAAGCTAAATAGATGGTTGTCAGTTTCTTGCAAAGACTCCTGATTTTTGAGAGCATATTTCAGCTTTTTCAGAAATGTAAAGGACCTCTAAGGCATCTAATTGATATAGTACTTCTGTTTGTGCTGCAGACAAGGCTTGTAGATGACTCCTTCCCTGTTACCGTCTTGCTCCTGAAAAAGGATCGCAATGATACCAAGATCGGAGACATCTGTTTGAACTATAAAGGCCAATCAAAATGCGGAATCGCCAGCACTGGGACTCTATTTAAGGCAAGTTTGAGAGCATCAAACGCCGTCTGCTGACTATCACTCCACTGTAAAACTTACCCTTTTCGGTGCAGCTGATTCAAGGGGACTGCTATTTGGGGAAAACTGGGTACTAATTTCCTAAAAATATTTATCATACCGATGAATCAAGCTACAACCTTCTTTTCTAGAAGTGAAGGAAGTGTTTGATAGCTTTGGTATGCTCCTGGCCAATCTTTGCTCTGGCGACAGAAACTAAATGTCCTAAAAAGGAAGTTTCCTGCCAGGAAACATTTACTTTAGATCATTTAATCGCCAAGTACGCTCCATGTTTGTTGTTGTCGTGGTCTTCAGTCCAGAGAATGGTTTGATGCTGCTCTCCATGCTACTCTATCCTGTGCAAGATTCTTCATCTCCCAGTACCTATTGAAACCTACATCCTTCTGAATCTGCTTAGTGTATTCGTCTCTTGGCATCCCTCTACGGTTTTTACCCTCCACGCTGCCCTCCAATACTAAATTGGTGATCCCTTGATGCCTCAGAACATGTCCTACCAACCGATTCCTTCTTCTAGTCAAGTTGTGCCACAAACTTCTCTTCTCCCCAATCCTATTCAACACTTCCTCATTAATTATGTGATCTACCCATCTAATCTTCAGCATTCTTCTGTAGCACCACATTTCGAAAAGTTCTATTCTCTTCTTGTCTAAACTATTTATCGTCCACGTTTCACTTCCATACATGGCTACACTCGATGTTAACAAATTTCTCTTCTTCAGAAACGCTTTCCTTGCCATTGCCAGTCTACATTATATATCCTCTCTACTTCGACCATTATCAGTTATTTTGCTCCCCAAACAGGAAAACTCATTTACTACTTTAAAAGTCTCATTTACTAATCTAATTCCCTCAGCATCACCCGATTTAATTCAACTACATCCATTATCCTCGTTTTGCTTTTGCTGGTGTTCATCTCATATCCTCCTTTCAAAACGCTGCCCATTCCGTTCAGCTGCTGTTCCAGGTCCTTTGCTGCCTCTGACAGAATTACAATGTCATCGGTGAACCTCAAAGTTTTTATTTCTTCTCCGTTGATTTAATTCCTACACAGAATTTTTCCTTTGGTTTCATTTACTGCCTGCTCAATACACAGATTGAATAACATCGGGGATAGGCTGCAACCCTATCTCACTCCCTTCCCAACCACTGCTTTCTTTTATGCCCCTCGACTCTTATAACTGCCATCTGGTACGCTCCATATAGATGCACAAAAACTTGCCTAACATGCTGCAAATGTTCCTGACATGTCCTCATAGACACCACTACATTGTCAAAATGCTTACAAACAAATTTATAAATCTAAATAGAATTCAATAAACCCGAAAGAACTGCGGCACCAGTAGATGATCTAAGTCAGACATGACTGCATTCAAATAAATTTCACTCGACACAGACCGTTGTAATGGGCTTAAATTCTTCAGCCTATCTGACGGTAGGCTTGGTTAAGGTACAATACAGTAAAATAACGTACCACAGCAAACCACATAAAGTAATTATTTAAGTCTGGCAACGGAGCTGTTGTTTCTTGCAGTTATGCTGGATTCTATGGCAGAAATCAGAGAATGAAAGACGCAATAACTGTCAGTTAAAAATTGTTTACTTAACTCCAATGGGATGCAGCTGACCACAAGTGCATGCAAGTCCAGTATGTGATCCAGAAGAATCCACGACCGTTGCTTAGTCCGTATTATGCTGTAGTATCACTAGAGATGCTGAGTATCTACAGGAGTAGAACACAAAACAGAAGAGCGACGATCGCTTGCATTGGCTTCTTGTACTCTTCGGTAGTGGTGCTGCCTACACCAGTTGAGGTGGGCGTGTCCGCGAAGCGACAGTTGGTTAGTAGCCATGGATACTTCATCGCTGCCTCTGACTGTGGTACTCTTGAGCGTCTAATGTCAACTCTGAAGTGGGAACTTGACATGCCCAATGTGGTGAATGACATCGCAGGAACTGACTGAAAAATCAGCTTTCGATTGAGGACACGATAATCCTCTACCGGCCTATAACCAGCACCAGAAGCACAGTGTAAGGTTTGTGACCTAATAAGACAGTTGTCAAGCAGTTTGTCCATCATCTGACACAACTTTATTCGATAATGAGCCTTATCTGCAACTCCCAACCTCTCAATACGTCAGGAAATTGCTTAAGTACCCTCAAAAGTTGTTCGGCCTCCCTTTGCTCCAAATGAGCAACATCACATTAAGATCTTATTAACGCCTTGGTCGCAACTGTCGTCACATAATCGATAAATCTTGTGCGGCTGATATTTAAAATGGAACTGCCTTTTGGAATAATCAAGAATGAAGTTATTCACCTTAATAAAGTCACCACGTAGCAAAAGATTGGTAGATGATCCGCTGGCAATCACCAAATTTTCTGACCATAACAACCTCTGAATTCTCACAGTTCCCACACACGTCCTCTGTTGACGGAGTGGCAGTTGTGATATACCTATTGTAACTGAAAGAATTTACAGACATCGTGGTAGTTCAAGCACCAGGCAAAATCCAGGACAGAAACACTGCTCCCTGAGTCTATGAAGGTTTATACAACTTCATAATTCTGAGACGCTCACACAAATGAGAGAATTTTCTTTAACCGCCGTGATCTTATTACAACCTTTCTGCGGCAACCCACTCTTGTGTCGGCTCGTGTTTCTTTGGCGTCAGCTATCCCAAAATTTCTCTCGTCCAGTTGGACATTATCGAATAAAATGCCCTGGCCTTCCACAACGTTAACAATTTCTGCCCACTTCTTGTTTACGTAACCACTGAGTCTTAAAAATAGACTCGCGAACGTGAACCCCAACTTCATGTTTCTCATCACGAATGCGAATGCTGTCTATACTTGCCACAACTTTGTCAAGGTCAGCAAGAGTATTAGCTTTCTCAGTAAATAATGTACGTGAACAATCTTCAGACCGCATTCCCTCCTAACTGTTACTTACGGCTTTCGCTTTGGTAACTTTCAAACTTAGTGCCAAAATTGTACTTCGAATCTGCTCAACACAATGCACAAGCGTCTCATCGTGAGTGTGTAGCCAAAATAAATTCTGATTACTAAGTTCGTTCCAGACTGTAGACAGACTCTCTTGTGCAATATTTTACTGTAAATCCTTTAACTTACCTCTGTTATGCAAATCTATAGCAAAAGCTCTGCCCTAGCAGCCCCAATTTAAAGGATATATCATTTGATGAAACTGAATGAACAATCCACATGATGTTCTGACTGAATGGAGCACCATAAAGGCTAAATAATTTCTCGACCATTCTCAAAGCACAGACCACCAGTGACTTGAATCAAGAGCAAAATGAGGTTAAATAACTTACTAAATTGTTGAGATAGCTAACCACCACTATCCTTCAACATCCTGCCAGCTGCATTTACATATTCAGTCGATGAAGAAGTTTCCTAGTTATCAAAAGACATGTCCTGCCATTCTAATTCGCAGAGTCTCACTTGCAGTTCCATGACATTATTTTGTAATTTGTCCATTAGCAGGTCCGGCTCATTACTCGTATTCAGGGGCTGTGAGTCATGTTCTCGGTTGCACAAATGAGGATTGGAACATGCACTCTATAAATCTTAGCCTGGGAAGGATCACTACACTCCAGGAACACAGCATTTTCCTGCACATCAGACAGAACAGCAGAACAAGCACTCAGGGTGGCACTTACCTTGCGACCATTGAATGCAATGGCATCTAGCACGCAGCCCAGGGCCCACGCAGTTCGGTGACGCTCCATTCCCAAGGTTAGCCACGTATCTGTAGCTTGTACTCGAGCTGCCCCTTCTTCTTCTTTTCTCTCTCTCTTTTTAATGAGAGATCCCCAGCACTCATCTTGGTTCCATGACAAGTACGAATGACAACAGCATACCTAAAGCACATACATAAAACAACTTAACTTAATAATGATGCCTTAAAAAAAAACATATTCTGCTACCATTGAAAATCCGAGAGTGAGGAGTTTGGAGCGCAAGTTGCCACGTCTTCCGCAGAAGAAAACAAGATTTTATTTACTCAAGCCAGCACTGCTTTATTCAAATAACAAGCATTGGAAGTTGTCGAAAGGCTTACAGTAAAAAACAAATTATGCCAAAGAGACACCAAATACGTTTACAAACGGATAGCTAATCCATACAAATACGAACTAGCCCCAGCTCCAAATACTGCATGTGCACCGTGTCCCACTTCCCGACTCCCGCAGTAACTGGCTGTAATACAACAATCAAAAAACAAGTCATTAAAAACTAGGCATACCCATTTTATGCTAAATAAACAGTGAGAAAACCTTCATGACATCTAAAGCGCTAGAAGCATCTAAAAATAAAACATTAATAAAATGAAACCCAGCCAACGGCCTCGAAGGCGGAAAGGAAGTCTGATTTAATTTCCAACGGTGGAGAGAACGGAAGAGCCTAGTGGAGTGATCCAGGAAGAAGAAATCAAATTACTGACTAACAATCCGATCTTATCTCGGAATTCAATTCCTTACTTTGAATGTAATACAATTTCAGTTGTAGTATGGAAAGCCCGCAAAAAGAATGCACTGCCCCACGTGGAACTCGAGAGAGAAATCCACCATTGCACCACGCAATGCAATGCAATGGGACTAAAGGTTCTGGGGAGTCCCAACAATTTCAATCAGAAGGTTGAATCGGAGAAAACTTGGAAACCTTGTAAAATAAAATTCAAAATGAAATTCTTTCAAGGCACTTTCAATGTAAATTCCCTAATCGAGACTGGTAGACATAAAGAACTAGAAATGCTTGTAGAGAAAAAAATTCAAATTTTAGCAGTTCGAGAAACAAGGTTCCTAGACGAAAATGTAGCAGATACTTGTAACTACAGAATCTTCAAAGGCAAACCAACAATTAAAATTATGAATCAGATGTCATTATTGGGTACAGCTTTCTATATTCGTAAAGGTATAATAGGGAATGCTACAGAATTTAAATCCACCTCAGAGAGAGTATCTTCCCTATCAGTTAAATGCAAAAACAAGATATACACACTTGTTAAATGCCATGCACCAATAAATGAAGACAACAGGAAAAATCCACAAAAAACAAAGGAATACTGTCATGTTTTTTTAGAAACTGAAATATCTAAATTTCCAAAGATGAACACTCTATTGCTATTAGGCAAATTCAATGCACAAATAGGCAGAGAAAATAAATTTAGAAATGTAGTAGGAAACTACCCAGCTCATAGAAGAAACAACGCAAATGGTATGATGGTAATCAGGTTGTGTCAAAGCTCTTACCTAAAACTAATGTCGGCCTTCTTTGGGAAACTCCCAAGAAGAGCAAAAACATGGATATCTTCCAATCCAATGTTAGCAGAATTTCAGTTAGATCATGCGGCTATTTCGCTAAAAAGTACAATGTAAATTATGAATGTGAAAGTAGTAAAGAATGGTGAATTTAACTCTAATTATTACCTGTCTAAAATTCAAGTAAACTCCTACCCAATAAAGAACAAAGAAAGTCACAAAGGTCAGTAAAATATAATTCAGGCAGGCTTACTATAGCAAAAGAATCAATTAAAAACTATCAAGACGAATTTAAAGTGGCTAAACTTGGCAACTGGCAAGAAATATCCAAAGCAATTAATAATGCTGCACAGAAAATATTTGGGTCAATAGAAAATAAAAGGAAAATATGGTGGAATGAAATATGTGAAGAAGACATAGCAGAGAGAACTAAAATGTGGGAAAAATGGAAATGCTCAAATGAAATTGAAGATTATGATCAATTTAAACAACAAAGAAAGGAAACAGCCATGCTAATCAGAAATACCAAACGACCCTTTGAAAAGGAGAAAGTTGTGGAAATAGACAAACGTTTTATAAAAAATAATTTCAGAAATGAAAATGGCAAAACTAGGTTACGTAATACCGAAAATTGTGAAAAACTAGTAAGCTATTTTCATCAGCTTCTGGACTGTTGTGAACCGAGTCATAAATTGGAATTCTCACACATTAACGAAAATTTGGAAGAAAATTTACCACCAACTATAGAAGAAATTCAAGAAGTAATTAAGACCCTCAAAAACAACAAAGCTAGTGGAGAATATTCTATTACTACTGAACTTTTGAAACGGTCCTTGCCAAATATAGCAAAGGAGCTAAATTTACTCTTTGAGGAAATCTGGAAGGCAGAAAAAAATTCCAGAGAAGTAGAAAGTTGCCTTGATACACCCATTCCACAAAAAAGGTAATAAACAGGATGTAAACAACTACAGAGGAATCTGTTTGCTGCCAGTAGCGTATAAAGTATTCGCAAAGATTTTGTTAAGCAGAATAGAAACAACACTAGACAGTCATTTATATGAATGTGAAGGTGGTTTTAGGAAAGGAAGGTCATGCTCAGAACAAACATTTAGTCTCAAGTCAGTAATTCGCCACAGAATTCTTAATTCAAAGGATATTGTAGTTATGTTTGTGGATTTCAAAAAGGGTTTTGATTCTGTTGACAGAGAAACTATAAATAAAATAATTCGAGAATTTGGCGTTCAGTCTAAACTGGCAAACCAAATCCGTGAAACACTTACAGATACAGTCAGTAAAGTAAAATTTATGGGAGAATTTTATAACCTTTCAAAATAAAAACATGCGTACGACAAGGTGACAGCCTATCCCCAATTCTTTTTAATAGGGTCTTAGAGAAAATAGTAAGAATTTGGAACGAAAAACTTATTGAACTCAACATCTCACCTATAAGGCTAGAAAGAGGAAGCAAAAAGATCGAAATCAACTGTCTTGCATTTGCAGATGATTTTGCTACACTTTCCGAGAATGTGGCATCTGCTGTAACACAATTTCAGCATAAAAGGAAAATTTGTAACAAACGTTAAGGATGCTCCAAAATTTCTGAAAACAGATGTCAAACAGAGAGGTAAGAGAATCCAAATATCTAGGGGAGATAAGCCAAGAAAATGCTTTGGAAACGTCTGCAACAGAGGAAAGACAACATAAAATGAGGAGAGCATATGGTATCCCCAAAGACAAGTACAATAAAAAGTACTTATCCAAAAATGCAGAAATAAGGCACTACAATACAATAGTGAAGCCAGAATGCCTATATGCACGTGAATTCCAGGCATTAAACTAGAATTTAGATAAATTATAAGTACTAGGAAGGTGAATTATAAGGAAAATATTAGGACCCCAAAACACGGCAAAAGGTTGGAAATTACGAAGTAATGTTGAAACATACCAAAATACAGAAAATTCAAACGTAATGAGAAAGACAAGACTCATGTTTTTTTCACATCTATTTCAGATGCAAGACAGTAGATTAACTAATAAGATTTTTAAGTATTTGTGGGGTAAGACGCCCACAACAAGCTGGCTCAAAATGGTCTGAAGTCAGAAAGAAGAAACATAGTGAATAGATGAAGGCATACAGAAAGAAGGTGGTCCTCAGAAGCGCTACTCCCAGTAAAAAGAAAAAAAGCCTTATCTTGTCTCTGTCATTATTAGGGCGATTAACCTGTGATAAACATCCAGCAAAATTAATGAAATTACGATTTCGACCTTAGGAAAACACAAGATACAATCAGTCAGTCTGTTAACCTCCAAACCACCCAGAAAAATTACTCAAATAACAATTTTGACTTTAGGAAAACACAAGGTAGGGTCAGTCATTTGGTTAAGATGCAAAAATTCTGAAAAATGAATGAAATAACCATCTTGAGGCTTGGGAAAACATGACGTAGAGTTAATCCGTTTGTCAAGCTCCAAAACACAGAACTTCCCTCAGTAATCCATGTTCACAGGCATCAATTATAAGGCAGTCTCGGGCTCCTAATATAATATTAGAAATAGTCGTTGCAGCAGTTTACGAAGCTTGACAGCCCAAACACAACTGGCTACGATGAGTGTCATCAAGAACGGTTCGCAGAATACAGAGACATCGGAAGCAAGTGTTCAGAGACGTACTCATCAATTTTAAATCCAAGGTGATGGCAGGCGATGCATGAGATGTACTCAGCATCAGTAAGTTGCTCTGTCCGTTCAGCGTCTGCCTGTCACTAATCGGCGTCCTCAGACTACCAAATATTTTCGCAGAATAGAGTCCTACCAGAACGTCCGATTTCTCTTGTGGGTCCGCACAGTCCAAGCATACGTCCCTAGGCACGGGCTGCCTTGCCCATTCGCTTCAGTCCTGGAACCGCGCGACCACTACGGTCGCAGGTTCGAATCCTGCCTCGGGCATGGATGTGTGTGATGCCCTTAGGTTAGTTAGGTTTAAGTAGTTCTAAGTTGTAGGGAACTGATGACCGCAGATGTTAATTCCCATAGTGCTCAGAGCCATTTGAACCATTTCGCTCCAGTCCGCGTGCCAAAACAGAATGAATTCCAGCGTACGTGGCGAGATCGATAGGAGTATCGTAGTTGGACAAGTCGGACCCTATCCTGGGGCTTACCCTAACCCATTCCTGCGTAACTACCGCAGGTAACAGTTGACAACCACTATTCATACGAGCTGGTATGGCTCAGCGATCACGAAGTATACAAGTTAAGGAATGGTGCTACCCTGGAAGTGAGTTAACCAATGGTGGTCGAAGCAAGAAGGGGATAAAAAGCAGACTAACACAGGTAAAGAGAGCGTTCATTGTCAAAAGAAGTCTGTTAGTATCAAACATAAGCCTTAATTTAAGGAAGAAATTTCTGAGAATGAACGTTTGGAGCTCAGTACTGAATGGTAATGAATCATGGACAGAGGAAAAACAGCGAGAATCTAGGCATTTGAGATGTGATGCTACAGAAGAATGTTGAAAATAAGATGGACTGATAAGGTGAGGAAATAGGTTCTCCACAGAATTGACAAAGAGAGGAGCATACGGAAAACACAGACAAGAAGAAGGGACAGGGTGGCACGACGTGTGTTAAGACATCAGGGAATAACTTCCACGGTACTAAACAAAACTGAAGAGGGAAGCAGAGACTGGGATGCAACCAACATCCTCAATTATTTTCTGGATGCAGCTGCTACTCTGAGATTAAGAGACTGATACAGCAGAGGAATTCCTGGTCGGCCGCGCCAAACCACTTAGAAGATTGATGACTCAAAAAAAAGAAAAAGATTAAGTTCCTACCACGAGAAAATACAACATGCGTAAGTGACCTGCATAGATATCTCGGCGGGGCGTGTCTGTATCCCCCCTGCCTCTCCCAACCCTCTCGTCGAGTGTCTTCTGCCTGTGTTCCTCCAGTCTTTTCCCTTCTCACCCCTCCAAGATAACACATCTCTGATCCACCAAAGTGGATCCGACACTTGCTTTTCCTCTCGTCTCTCTTCCCTCGCCCTGCAGTCGCAGCTGTGGTGCCACTGTGACGTCAGACCCTTCCGTACGAATTTTTGTGGTCCCTCATAAATCACTGTCCTGCTGAAGCCTAGATCTGCTAATACGAGAGATAGGGTGCTCGATCTTGGATTGGTGTGCTAGTCATCACGTCCTGGTTTATCTACGCACTGATCAAAAGAAGGCACACAGGTGATCAATCGACAGATTTCCGGCTGTGGATACTAAATTATGAATAGCCATATCGTACGAGTTAGTTGCGAGTTGTTTTGACGTTACAGACACACGTCGAGTAACCTTTCCTTTCCTTTTTCCTCTCTATTAAGCCACCCGTATTCTTCCGCATTTTGGCGCAAAAGGCCGCATCGCGCATCACGCTGTGCGTGCGCAAACCGACGCAATGTGCATATGGATTTGCCATGCAGATTGCAAGACGGCATGTATTCAGAACCTGCCCCCCTCCCCAAAACAAAGGGACCTGTTAAAAAAAAAGCACCCGGGTATACATGTGTATAAACGGACGCACCACTTACAGCTGTTAACAAGCTTACTGCTGTGGAATGGTTACGCCCAGTCAATGCAGATCATAACTGTTTTCGACATATCACTCAAACACAGAACACTCCAAGCTCCTTTGCAGTTCAATTGCTCCTCCTGTTCACAAAGTAAATACAGCTTTACCTTAAATTCCGTCACCCTGTACCTATAATACTCCATTAACTTCAGACAAGAGTTGTACATCCTGTTTGTACTATACTTATCCAGATAGCCATAGGATGCTTACTCATACAATGAGCCGTTATTTACGCAACAAATAACCCCGACTACTACAACAGCATTCACCTTTACTCCGATCTAATACAGACCAAACTTTTCAAAACTCAGCCCCCCTAATGTCCAGTATTTCCGGTTTACACAATTACCAGGTAAATGCAACCTAAGGTACGTTTTACGCGGCAAGGAATCAAAGCCGCTGCTGTGCGTCTACGACCTGGATGCGAGACCATCGCGATCATCAACTGTCACCATTACACCGCCGAGGAGAAACAACGATTTTGCTAGTACCTACAATACAGCAGTTAGGAAAATAGTATACCAAGTTCATCACCTGCAATACCGCGAAATTAGGAAACAACTGCTAGGCTTTTACGCTTTTGCATAGACCCAAACTCATTACAACCTCCCTTGCACCAGAGAGCAGTAATGCTCTTACCGTCCTCTCTAACATTACGAACCGTTCAGATGGAATTTATGTATGCCTCTCAACACCAACTAACTTTACCATACAAAGAGGCGTGTGCACTAATAAAAGATTTACAGAGAAGACTACGACATTACTGTTTCGCTTAATCACTACCACTCTCTCTTGTATTTATGGTATTTATATTGTTTACTGATACGTTTACTATTTTTTCTTCATACGATGTTATTGCCCATGTACTTTACGTTCTTGGCGGTGCTATGCCTAGTTCCAAGTACTTCATTGTTACGTGGTTCATGTCACTGTCCAACCCACTACCATCACTGACCACCGTACTTTACCGCCGAGACTTAATCGGAGAGTAGAGAGGAGACTTGGAAAGACTTTAAGTCCGAATGTCACTCGCACCCCGCAGCTGACGCCAAATGAAGTTATGAGTGATTTTTGTGTCCGGATTGACAATGAGAATCTCCTCTCTGAATTCACTTCTTGCAATGGCGTGGCTGTTACCTTGAAACGATTTGTTCCCTTCACTGCTACCATTCGCAGAGATTTGCGTTTGTAAGCCTTTTATACGTACATACTGTCTAGTCCTAGATGTTTGGTCGATATACCTGTGTCTTTGTCTCCACAGAGCAGCATACTGGTCTATAGAAATTTAATGTTGATATTACCCCATTCAGTGACCCCTTTTTGAGAAATAGAAGAGTCTGGGATTTTCGAATTTGTGAATTCTGATTTCGCCAGCCAATCACCAGCCTACCAATTTACATGCGCCCCATTAACCCCTTCAAATATTCAAAGAGTTTCTTGAAGCCTAGTAATTCCTCAACCGCCGTAATTTTCATCATCTTACTTAAATGGTTCAAATGGCTCTGAGCACTATAGGACTTAACATCTGAGGTCATCAGTCCCCTAGAACTTAGAACTACTTAAACCTAACTAATCTAAGGACATCACTCACATCCATGCCCGAGGCAGGATTCGAACCTGCGACCGTAGCAGTCGCGCGGTTCCGAATTGAAGCGCCTAGAACCGTTCGGCCACCACGGTCGGCATCATCATCTTAAGACTGAACAGACAACCTCCGCAGTGCGCAATGTGAAGGCTACCCTGGTAATCGTCGATTGAAGATAAAATTACATGTTTCCCATTTGTCTAAAACATCCTTCCTCAAAGGACCTATGCCTTCCTAAACTGCACCTCCGATTAAGCCTATCGCCATCCTGTATCGAAGTGAGACAATTTTTATGTGTAACTAGATCTGTCTATTCCAATTGTATAGCAGAAACCATTTTTCATCGAGATACATACAACAAAATCACACATCTGTCCTACAGAGAGGGTCCCCGCCATTATAACTGCACCCTCTACTGCTGAGAGATTGTTTCCCTTTCCACATTACGTATTGTAACGTTGTATATTTTGCCTTCCTCGTCACGTAGACGCCAAGCCAGGCAGTTGAATATTCCGTGTAAGCTTTGTTCGTTTTTCCTGCCAGATTAAGTTTTTTTTCGAAAAACAGGATTTCCATGCTGATACCTGTGAGTAAATGATGCTGCCCGCCATCGGGACTTCACACGAGCCTTTGATGTTCAAAGTCTGCAGATGCGGTTACCTGCTACTGCCCAACACGTCAACAAGAATGTTACCAACTTCATTCTGCGGCGTGGAAGGTTTTATAGGAATATGTTATTTGGTTAACTAGCCCCTTTTCAGCAATAAGTGGGCAAATTTAACAGTTGCATCTACGCTAAGGATTACTACTGTATAGGCCTTTATATTAGTTTGAATACAGCCAGTGCGAAATGGCACTTTTATTAGCGGAAACCGCCAATTCTTCTCGTACCCAAGTTGTGTCAGCAGTTGGTCAGCCAGTTGTTATCCTTGTTCTACTCATAGATAGTAGGTGGTTATATTCCATGCCACTGTCACCCTACATAATTCTATTCCCATCTTCTTGTTTTGAATTGTAATACTTAGAATAATTATTTCCGAGGCATGGACAACCACCCATAGTACAGAACTTAGTTTGTAAGAAAAAGATATCAAATGTCTTGTTAATCATTTTGTATCATTTCTACGGCCTTTTAAGCCATACCATGTATTTTACCTACTTAAATCAAACTCTGCCTAGGTCAGTCCTCTAGAGAATTTTGTGAACTTTATTTTGTTACCCCAGTGTTATGTACTCCTTTTATATTTACCCCTTTTACTTTTGTAAGCGCTGTGCCAGGGCCCACGCTTTAAACCCACATTGTTAGAGAGCTCGAGTCGATACATTGTTACCTGTGACGCCTGTGAGCTCATTGACGAAAGCCGGCCACCATTACTGTGCTGTGGCTGTGCCTCCACCGCTACCCCAGCGTCGGCTAGCCCTTGAGTCCCGTCTCACAGCCGTGCTGCCTTCAAGGGCAATGACCCTCAAGGGCGGTAAGGTCAGCCGGCCATCCGTCGTGCAGCAGTAATTACCAAATATCAATTTATTGTAAACTTAGATTTACTGGCTACCCTTTCAAAGTAACTAACCGAAAATAAAAAATAGAAAAAAAGGTTCAAATGGCTCTGAGTACTATGGGACTTAGCTTCTGAGGTTATCAGTCCCCTAGAACTTAGAACTACTTAAACCTAACTAACCTAAGGACATCACACACATTCATGCCCGAGGCAGGATTAGAACCTGCGACTGTAGCGGTCGCGCGGTTCCAGACTGTAGCGCCTAGAACCGCTCGACCACACCGGCCGGCTAAAAAGTAGAACCTTTCCCTTATTTTAGTCTCTAATGCCTCTATGCGCAACACCACCCTGTCTGAGGGAGTCACTTCACACTTCTTTAAATAAGTTTTAACTGTAATTGTTGCTCCTGTAGGAGTAGTATCGATACCTAAGAAGTTGAGATTATCTTT
This sequence comes from Schistocerca americana, assembly GCF_021461395.2. Taxonomy (NCBI): domain Eukaryota; kingdom Metazoa; phylum Arthropoda; class Insecta; order Orthoptera; family Acrididae; genus Schistocerca; species Schistocerca americana. The sequence continues at coordinate 462,883,241 of NC_060123.1, forward strand.
GCCTTGTCATCATGTTTATCTATGTATTATCATCTTTAGGAATCAGTAGTGTACTTGAAAATGGGCTTATAAACCGAAACCTAGGTTGTGCAATAACATTAATAATAAATTGTGAAACAAGACTAAAAACAGTGTTTGTTTAGTTAATTTACAATGTTTCACCAAGAACCCACAGTTGATTCAATTAAAATGGGACAGGTTTTACACATCTTACTACGAGAATGATGGTTTCAGATGTATACTTACCCCACAGGAGTCTAAAGAATTACCGCCTACATTAGTGATAGACTGTACAAAGCAGAGCAAGGTGGTGAAGACTGGACCGCTATATGTACGTATTGAACTCTAATCATTGCATAACTATCTTGCAGGCACTGCAGTGTATCTACACTCCTGGAAATGGAAAAAAGAACACATTGACACCGGTGTGTCAGACCCACCATACTTGCTCCGGACACTGCGAGAGGGCTGTACAAGCAATGATCACACGCACGGCACAGCGGACACACCAGGAACCGCGGTGTTGGCCGTCGAATGGCGCTAGCTGCGCAGCATTTGTGCACCGCCGCCGTCAGTGTCAGCCAGTTTGCCGTGGCATACGGAGCTCCATCGCAGTCTTTAACACTGGTAGCATGCCGCGACAGCGTGGACGTGAACCATATGTGCAGTTGACGGACTTTGAGCGAGGGCGTATAGTGGGCATGCGGGAGGCCGGGTGGACGTACCGCCGAATTGCTCAACACGTGGGGCGTGAGGTCTCCACAGTACATCGATGTTGTCGCCAGTGGTCGGCGGAAGGTGCACGTGCCCGTCGACCTGGGACCGGACCGCAGCGACGCACGGATGCACGCCAAGACCGTAGGATCCTACGCAGTGCCGTAGGGGACCGCACCGCCACTTCCCAGCAAATTAGGGACACTGTTGCTCCTGGGGTATCGGCGAGGACCATTCGCAACCGTCTCCATGAAGCTGGGCTACGGTCCCGCACACCGTTAGGCCGTCTTCCGCTCACGCCCCAACATCGTGCAGCCCGCCTCCAGTGGTGTCGCGACAGGTGTGAATGGAGGGACGAATGGAGACGTGTCGTCTTCAGCGATGAGAGTCGCTTCTGCCTTGGTGCCAATGATGGTCGTATGCGTGTTTGGCGCCGTGCAGGTGAGCGCCACAATCAGGACTGCATACGACCGAGGCACACAGGGCCAACACCCGGCATCATGGTGTGGGGAGCGATCTCCTACACTGGCCGTACACCACTTGTGATCGTCGAGAGGACACTGAATAGTGCACGGTACATCCAAACCGTCATCGAACCCATCGTTCTACCATTCCTAGACCGGCAAGGGAACTTGCTGTTCCAACAGGACAATGCACGTCCGCATGTATCCTGTGCCACCCAACGTGCTCTAGAAGGTGTAAGTCAACTACCCTGGCCAGCAAGATCTCCGGATCTGTCCCCCATTGAGCATGTTTGGGACTGGATGAAGCGTCGTCTCACGCGGTCTGCACGTCCAGCACGAACGCTGGTCCAACTGAGGCGCCAGGTGGAAATGGCATGGCAAGCCGTTCCACAGGACTACATCCAGCATCTCTACGATCGTCTTCATGGGAGAATAGCAGCCTGCATTGCTGCGAAAGGTGGATATACACTGTACTAGTGCCGACATTGTGCATGCTCTGTTGCCTGTGTCTATGTGCCTGTGGTTCTGTCAGTGTGATCATGTGATGTATCTGACCCCAGGAATGTGTCAATAAAGTTTCCCCTTCCTGGGACAATGAATTCACGGTGTTCTTATTTCAATTTCCAGGAGTGTATCAATACTACATGACTGTCCCATAAACTCATGTCCATTATAATTATCCGGGCTGTTATGCCGTAGTCGGTTGATGGATTCTGTGTCGCTTCCCAACGTTTCTTCTCCGACTGCGGGAGACATCTTCAAGGGGGTCCGTAGCTCGATGGAAGGTCCAACACACCCACTGGCTCGAGCCAGTGTGTTGGACCTTCCATCGAGCTACGGACCCCCTTGAAGATGTCTCCCGCAGTCGGAGAAGAAACGTTGGGAAGCGACACAGAATCCATCAACCGACCACGGCATAACAGCCCGGATAATTATAATGGACATGATATTTCCAGCCGTGAAAGTCTACATTTTAGTATGTCCCATAAACTACTTGCAGCTAACAGAAGTTGTACACATGTTGTACAAACGCAGAGGTATAACACAATACATCTCAATGTGTAATGATCATCACAGACACACAACGGTTCTACTATGAGTGTGGGCAGTTTTTGGTTAAAGACGTTACATTCATTTCATTCTCTAACACTAGACAAGTATTAACGAAGTATTCCACAATCATTGCTTTACTTAAAGCACATACTGCAGTATAGCGTACTAAGGCTCATTGAACCGTAGTTTAGCTAGTGCGCAGTCACCGTGGGAAGCGATGGGGTGCTGAGGGTGCATTGTGGAAAAATGTGGTGACGTCACTCCCAACCTACGATTATAAAGACAGCATAATTTACATAAAAGACCACGAAAAAGTTTTAGGTTATGTAACATCTCCAATAGTGCATCAGTGTTGGTTAGACCAACAGTGAGGCAGGTCCTTGGGTTCCTGCTGCAGATAAGGCAAGTAACCATTCGTTTCTGAATTATTTTTATGAGCTTCAAACAGAAGCGAGTTATTCTCAATTATCTGAATTCGTACTAGTTTAGTTTCTTATGCGTTCATGTGCTTACCATGCACAGTCTAGCATTCTAATAACTGTAGAGTGTACAGTTTTACCGTCTTTGGTTGCGCCGTCGGCGGCGTGTCGAGTCTAAAGTTCTAACCTAACCTAACCTAACCTAACCTAACCTAAAGTTCAACGCAACGTCTGCGGCTCACGTACTGCGAGGTCAGAGGAGTATCTCGGTGTTGTGGAAATGTTGTAATCACGATCAGGTAGAGATAGCCATGCTAGCATCTTCTACAAACAAAACACGATGATCAGCTCCTATCCTACTTCTGTGTGAGCATTGATCGTTATACACTGACGGTAATAAAAATCGCAACACGAAAATATAATTAATTTAGAGTAATGAAATTTCGTGAATATGTTTGTCTATGTACCATATTTAAGTGATTAACATTGAAAGATCACAGGTTAATGTAACTACGAGCTAAACTATTGCAAATCTGAGATGCTGGTATATTAATAGCCAGTGTAACCGGCAGAATGGTGAAAGCAAGCATATTAACGTGCATGCATACTGTTGTGCAGCTGCCGAGGGTCAGTTTTTGGGATGGAGTTCCGTACCCGTTACAATTGGCCGGTCAATACAGGGACGGTTGATGTTGTTTGTGGATGACGCTGGAGATGTCGTCCGGTGATATTCCATATGTGCTCTAATGGAAACGGGCTTGAGGATCGAGCAGGCTAAGGTAACATGTCGACACTTTGTAGAGCATGGTGGGTTACAACAGCGGTATGTGAGCGAGCGTTATCCTGTTGGAAACACCCTCTGGAACGCTGTTCATTAAGGGCAGCCCAATGGGTCGAACCACCAGATGGACGTTCAGATTTGCAATCAGGTTGCGAGGGATAAGTGCTTCTGCTGTCGTACAAAATCGCAGCCCTGACCATAACTCCAGGTGTAGGTCCAGCGCATCTAGCACTCTGACAGTTTGGTTGCAGGCCATCAACTTGCCTCCTTCCAACTGTAATGTTATCTCTCTAGACTGGGGAACAAATATTAGATATCATCAATTATTTTATATCAAATTATCACACGTGTTTAAAAACCTGTGTGGTCTTCCTGTTTTCAATAGTGGACCACAAGTCCCCGTCAGTCGTTCACTCTATTGACAGAGCATAAGAGACTTAAATATTTCACAAGAGAAGGTAACTTCACTGTACGAATACGAAATAATTTAATTATCTTACCTTGAATACTCGTTGTTGCTTGCTCGTTGCCTAGTAGTAACTTCTGGATTTGCTGTAATTGTTACTACAAGGGGTCCTTGGGTTTGTAATATGCTACGTAAAAACTGATACTGTTTAAAGCTTTCCATATTATATATTTTCGTAATATCATATTCATAACAATCAGTAGTTCACCAATATAAGCTTTTCCAACATCGTTCGTTTCTCACGACTTCTCAAGACTCACTGTCTCTTAGACTCACCAAAAAGCGACTGTCCCCTAGCCTCACCCGGTAAAAACTGTTTCTGCATTAACAGTCAAAGACCTTACAAAGTACAGAGGTTTGCCAACATGAATTGAGCACAGATATTCTATACATCACACGTATACACTTATGAAAACAGTACGAAAATTGAATAGAGTTCCCAGATAGTTCTGCAGCAATACATAATAACGATTGTCCTGCAAATTATTATTTTTTATACTAAAGTGATAATATTTCAGTTTATGTTACGTAATTAAACTTCACTGTAATTTTATATTAATATAATTGTTCATTCATGTCTATTCACGGCACCGCATTCTCGCCAGCCGATGGTATCGATAGTTTCAGTACTCCGTTACATTACACAACCAATACATGGCAATCACTGGAACTGAGACAGAAACAGCGTTCAGCAGAAAATGCGACAGATCTTCATCATCCCCTCAATGAGTTTTCACTTCACATCACTGAAGTCGCAAATGGCGGTGGTCTGGGCCCAGTGGAATGCACGCTACACGGCGTCTGGCTCGAAGCTGTCCTTGAAGCAATTGATTTGTAACAGGTCACTGTGTCACTGCGGTGCCAACTGCTGCTCGAATTGCTGCTGCAGATGCAATACGATGCGCTAGAGCCACATTTCAAACACTATGGTCCTCCCTCTCGGTAATTCTAAGTGGCTGTCTGGAGCTCGGTCTTCTTGTGACTGTACGTTTTCGTGACCACTGCTGCCAGCAATCATTTATTGTGACTACATTCCTGTCAAGTCTTTCCGCAGTATGGCATAAGGAGCTTACAGCTTCTTGTAGCCCTATTATGCGACCTCGTTCAAACTCAATGAGAGCCGGCCGGAGTGGCCGTGCGGTTCTAGGCGCTGCAGTCTGGAACCGAGCGACCGCTACGGTCGCAGGTTCGAATCCTGCCTCGGGCATGGATATGTGTTATGTCCTTAGGTTAGTTAGGTTTAATTAGTTCTGAGTTCTAGGCAACTGATGACCTCAGACGTTAAGTCGCATAGTGCTCAGAGCCATTTTGAAACTCAATGAGCTGTTGATAATGGCGTCTTTGTCGCCTTAAAGGTATCTGTGACTGACACCAACTCACTGTGTCCATTCTCGAAGGTAAGTCATACTCATGACTGTTACAGCGTGTATTTAAAGCAAACCTCACTTGCATCCTCGTAGTGGAGTTGCTAGCGTCACTATTATGCGGCTGCTGCAAAATCTGAATAGGCATCATCTTTCAGATGCAGATACACACTTACCAATTTTCCTTTACGTCGCGAAACTCCTTCTTGGTGCTGCGATATTTTTGTTTTCGGTGGAGTACTACTATGAATCAACAATACCACTTTGATAGCCACGATGCCACTGCTAAGTGCGCTCATTTATCAGATGTTGTCGATGATCAGATCATGGTTTCCCTCATAACCAATTTACAGGAAGGTGGTTGTCACCTAGATTCGCAATTCTCAACCCAAAGTTCATGGAGTTCTGCATCGATTGTGGAGAATCGGATACGTAAGTAGTATTACTTCGACCTCTTCTACAGATAATTTCTTTTTTTAACGCGCACATGTAATACTTACGATGTTTATCTTTCTTCTTGTTCTAGACGTACTCATTTATCATCGTTGAAACACGACATAGGTATTAGAAATATTAATGAAAGATGTATGTATCTATTCTGTGTGTACACGATATTTATCAACAGCGCTTTTTTGGAGCAGTGGTATTGATGTCTTATGCAGGAGGGATTACAACAGCACGAATGGATCCGATCATGATTCATCTGTCATCATCCTCATCACAGCCAAGAATGTCAAATTGGCTACCGCAAATACCGAGTCATCACGTACAACAGCCTCGTTTCCTCGGCAAAATTTCAGGTCTAGCAGTAGCAGCAGCAACAGTCCAATGTCCCACCTTGTTAATGAACACCAGATAAATCGCGCTGCTGCATTCAGTCACTCCGCAGTTGCCGGTGCTTGTGGGAATAGGATCTTGCAATCTTACATTGATAATGGGGGCTATCAAGATCCAGCTACTTTCCTTCATGATTATTGTGCGGTGTTGGAAACTGAACTCACTAAAACCATCAAAAACCAGCGGTATCTGTGCCCACTCCTCGTAAAAGATTTTAATGGTGTAGGGAAAAGTATTGTTAAAATTTCAGGAAATGATGGCGTGATTTTGTCATCCATCTCCTGACTGGTTTGACATGGCCCGCCATGAGTTCCTCTGTGTGCAAACCACCTCATCTTAGAGCAGCACTTGCAACATGCATCTTCATTTATTTGCTGTACGTATTCCAGTCTCTGTCTTGCTCTACAGTTTTTACCCTTACAGCTTCCTCTAGTACCGAGGAAGTTACTCACTGATATCTTAACAGATTTCCTAGCATCCTGTCCCTTCTTCTTGTCAGTATTTCCCAGACATATTTCCTCTCCGATTCTGTGTAGAACATTCACTACCTTATCAGTTCACCTAATTTACAACGTTCGTCATTACCATCACATCTCAAATAGTTCGATGCTCTTCTGCTCCGGTTTTCCCACTGTCTATGTTTCACTACCATTCGATGCTGTGCTCCAAACATACATTCTCAGAGGTTTCTTTCTCACATTAATGCTTATGTTTAATATTAGAAGACTTATCTTGGGCAGGAATACGCTCTATGCCAGAACTACTCTGCTTTTGATGACCTCCATGCTCCATCCATCATGGTTTATTTTGCTGCCTAGGTAGCTGAATTCTTTAACTTCCTCTATTTCATTGCCATCAATCCTGAAGTTTCTCGCTGTTCTCATTTCTGCTACTTCTCATTAATTTCGTCTTTCTTCGACTTACTCTCAATCCATATTTTCCACTCATTGACTCTTCATTCCATTCTGCAGACGCTGTGATTCTTCTTCACTTTTACTGAGAATAACAATGTCATCAGAGAAACTTTTCATTGATAATCTTTCACTTTGAACTTTAATTCCACTCTTGAACCTTTCTTTTATTTCCATCATTGCTTCTTGGATGTACAGATTGAACAGTAAGGGTGAAAGACTACATTCCCGTCTTACACCGTTTTTAATCCGAGAGCTTCGTCCTTGGTCTTCCACTCTTACTATTCCCTCTTGGCTCTTCTAAATGTTGTACATTACCCGTCTCACCCTATAGCTCACGCCTTTTTCCCTCAGAATTTCGAACTTGCCGCACTAATTACCATTGTCGAACGCTTTTTCCGGGTCGACAAATCCTATGAACGTGTCTTAATTTTTCTTTATCTTCCTTTCATTTTCCACCGCAATGTCAGAACTGCCTCTCTGGTGCCTTTACCTTTTCTAAAGCCAAACTGATTGTCGTCTAAAACATCCTCAATTTTCTTTTACATTCTTCTATATGTTACTTTTCTGTATGTTCTTCTGTACGTTACTGTTGTCAGCTCTTGCAGTCTTCGGAATTATTCTGATTGTCAGATGGTATATCGCTAGACTCATACACACCACACACCAACTTAGTCATTTTGTTGCCACTTCCCTATGATTTTAAAAATTCTGATGATATGTTACCTATCGCTTCTGCCTTATTTGATCTTCGGCATTTCAAAGCTTTTTTAAATTCTGATTATAATTCTCGATCCTATAAAGACACCTCCGAAAAATGTTCCCTTTCACAGAGGCCTTCAGTGTACTCTTTCTACCTATCCACTCCCCCTCCGTATGTAACAGTAGGATTCCCATTGGTTTCTTAATGTTACAATCCTTGTTTTTCATTTCACCGAAGGCTGTTTTGACTTTTCTGTATGAGGAATCAATCCATCCAAATGTCATTCCTTTTTCGATTTCTTCACGTTTTTCATGCAGCCATTTCACCTTAGCTTCTCTGCACTCCCCATTTATTTCATTCCTAAATGAGTTGTGTTTTCGTCTTCATGAATATCCCTGAACATTTTAGTGCTTCCTTCTTTTATCGACCAACTGATGTATTTCTCTTTTCTCTTGTTACTCATGGTTTCTTGGCAGTTACGTCCTTAGTAACTAAGTTATTCTTTCCAACTCCTGTGATTGCCCTTTTTACAGATCTCCATTCCTCTACAACCGAACTGCCTACTCAGTTATACCTCATCGCAGAATGTATCTCCTTAGAGAACCTCAAGTGTATCTCTTCATTTATTAGTATTTCCATGTCCTATCTCTTTTCGTAGTGATTCTTCCTGACTAATCTCTTAACTGCAGCCTATTCTTCAAACTTACTACATTGTGATCTGAGTCTATATCTGCTACTAGGTACATATCACAATCCAGTACCTGATTTCGGAATCTCTGTCTGACCACGATGTAATCTAACTGGAGTCGTCCCGTATGTCCCGGCGTTTTCCAAGTATACCTCCTCCTCTTGTGATACTTCAACAGAGTATTCTCTATTACTAGCTGAAATTTATTGCAGAGCTCAAATGGTCTTCTTCCTTTCTGATTCCTCCCATCAAGCCCATATCCTCCCGTAACTCTTTCTTCTACTCCTTCCCCTATAACTGCATTGAAATACCCCTCGATTATTGATTTTTCATCTCCCTTTACGTACTGAATGACCCGTCCAATGTTCTCATATGCTTTCTCTATCTCTTTATCATCAGTTGCGACGTCGGAATCTATACCTAACTCTCGTTGTCGGTGTTGGTTTGTTCTCGATTCTTATGAGAACATACCTGCCATTAAACTGTTTACAGTAACTTATTCTCTGCCCTACCTTCCTATTCATGCTACTTCAAATGGTTCAAATGGCTCTAAGCACTATGGGACTTAACATCTGAGGTCATCAGTCCCCTAGACTTAGAACTGCTTAAACCTAAATAACCTAAGGACATCACACACATCCATGCCCGAGGCAGCATTCGAACCTGCGACTGCAGCAGCAGCGCGGTTCCGGACTGAAGCGCTCAGAACCGCTCGGCCACAGCGGCCGGAGAATGCTACTTCTGTTACACCATTTTCTACTGCTGCTGGTATTAACCCGTACTTACGTGACCAGAAATCTTTGTCTTCTTTCCATTTCACTTTACTTGCACTGTGCCAGAATTGCCGCCTACGAGTGTCCACGTGTCTTAGCCCTGATAAAATGTTCAGGCGTCGCCCCAACCCAGTACCAGAGGAAATAGGGAAAAACATCATATATACACCCAATAAATTGCTAATAATTCGTGGAGAGGCGTAATAGATCTCAGTCCAACCTCTCAGAAGATAACATGGGTGTGTGTGAATCTTATGGGACTTAACTGCTAAGGTCATCAGTCCCTAAGCTTACACACTACTTAATCTAAATTATCCTAAGGACAAACACACACACCCATGCCCGAGGGAGGACTTGAACCTCCACCGGGACTAGCCGCACAGTCCATGACAGGAGATAACAGGTTCTTGAAAACACTGTAAGAGCAGTTTAGAAAACAACTAGCACTCGTATACCTGATCGATTTAGTAAGTAAGCTTTATAACACTTTAATATTATAACATTCCCACGGATCAAAAACCAAATTGTTCAAATGGCTCTAAGCACTACGGGACTTAACATCTGAGGTCATCAGTCCCCTAGACTTAGAACTACTTAAACCTAACTAACCTAAGGACATCACACACATCCATGCCCGAGGCAGGATTCGAACCTGCGACTGCAGCAGCAGCGTGGTTCCGGACTGAAGCGCTCAGAACCGCTCGGCCACAGCGACCTGCTCCCACGGATCTTTTTAAGTTAAGGTCATAAATAACTATAGAGATCAACACGGCACAAACGTGAGTACCGTACAAATTACTGTTAATGAAAATTATGCGGGATAGTCGTACTCTACCACGTAACATTGACACTACTTAACTCGTTAAATGTGCGAAAAGTTCGGCAATAAATTATTTTTATATAGCAGGTGTCGTCACAAGCCAAAGATGTATTCGTTACTACGGAAATAAGCAACAGTTATTTACATTGTCTGATTAGCGGTACCTCTGTTACCTGTAATAAAGTTTAAATATAGTCTTTTGTACTAAATCAGTATTTGCTAGTAAGTAAATTTTTGTGTATTGGTTTATAATTGTCAGTATATTTTAACTGTAAATCTAGTGTTACCTTTCAACAATGTTGCGTCGTTAGACTTTGATAAAATACTTCTCTGCTTCCTTTTTAATGACTCGTCATTCGTTTATTTCTATTATATCCTTGACTTGAGCGAGCTTGCTCTGCTTGTAATAGAAATACAAATAAAATAAAAGAAATACAACATATCGTCGGTTAGACTGTCAGCGAGAGCGCACCCCTAGTTCCTGCTACTAATAAGGAGAGTACACCGTTTGTTTGTTACATATTTTTACGAGCTTCAAACAGGAGCGACACATTTTCAGTTATCTTTGTAGTTACTAGTTTACTTTTGTAATTTCTTGCGTGTTCGAGTGCTTACGAGGCACAACCTTTTATTTCAATAACAGTGTAGTGTACTGTACAGCCGTTGCTATCGACCATTGTATCGACCCTCGTATCGTAATGGCTTCTGTTTGTTTGGTTAGAACAGCTCAGTGTCAGTTAGACCATCTGTGAGAGATCACTTCGATTTCCCACTGCTAATAAGGCGAGTACACCGATCGTTTGTTACATATTTTTATGTGTATTTATATTTGACTTGCGCCATCGCGTGGTGGGTTTCCGGGTTCCGCTTAATAGGTCAGGAGTCCACTACACACAAGAGGCGTCTACACGGGTAGCGGGGGCTGTGTGGAAGGGACTGGGCGATTTTTTAGGTTAAAGGGTCTCAGGGAACCATAGAAGGGGAGTCCGTCTAAAAGTGAGTAGGTAAAACACAGTAAGGTAGTTGTAGAAACGATTGGTATTGTAGTTGTAAATTGTCATAGCTGTGTTCGCAAAGAACCAGAGCTCCAAGCCCTAACAGAAAGCACTGAAGCTCATATAGTTGTAGGTACAGAGAGCTGGCTAAAGCCAGAAATAAGTTCAGCCGAATTTTTTTCAAGCGATCTAACAGTGTCCAGAAAGAATAGATTAAATACAGTTGGTGGTGGAGTATTAATTGCGTCAGAGGTAGTTTGCCTTGTAGCGAAATTGAAGTAGGTATTCGTACGAAGTAGTATGGGTACAGATTATATCTGACAATCGGACTAAAGTATTAATTGGATCGTTTTACCGACCCCCCGACTCAGAAGATGTAGTTGCTGAACAGTTCAAAGAAAACTTGAGACTCATTTCAAATAAGTACGCCGCTCATACAATTATAGTCGGTGGTGATCTCAATCTACCATCGATATGCTGGAAACATTATACATTTAAAGCCAGCGGCAGGCATAAAACGTCATCCGAAATTGTACTGAATGCTTTCTCAGAAAATTATTTTGAACAATTTGTTCATGAGCCCACTCGAAGCGTAAATGGTTGCGAAAGCATACTTGACCTTTTAGCAACAAATAATCCTGAACAAATAGTGAATATTGTGACGAATACAGGGATTAGCGTCCAAAAGGCAGTTGTTGCTAGGCTGAATACTGTAACACCTACAACCATCAAAAAGAAACGCAAAGTATGTCTATTTAAAAAAAGCTGATAAAAATGCTGTTAACGCCTTTTTAAAGAGACAGTCTTCACTCCTTCCGATCTGATCATAGAAATGTATAAAAGTTGTAGAATATTTTCAAAGAGATAGTATCGACAGCAATTGAGAGATATATACCACATAAATTAATAAGTGATGATACTGATCCACCATGGTACACAAACTGGTCACATCGTTGTTGCAGAAGCAACGAAAAGAGCATGCCAAATTTAAAAGACCGCAAAATCCCCAAGATTGACAAAGTTTTACCTTAGTTCGAAATATAGCGCGTACTTCAATGCGAGATGCTTTTAATAATTTCTACAACGAAATTTTGTCACGAAATCTGGCAGAAAACCCAAAGAGATTCTGGCCATACATAAAGCACACCAGTGGCAAGACGCAATCAATACCCTCACTGCTCCATAACAACGGTGAAGTCACTGATGACAGTGCCACTAAAGCAGAGTTATTAAACACGGTTTTCCGAAACTCCTTCACCAAAGAAAACGCAGTAAATATTCCTGAATTCCAATCAAGAACAACTTCCAGGATGAGAAACATAGAAGAAGATATCCTCGGTGTAACAAAGCAGCTTAAATCACTTAATAAAGGCAAGGCCTCCGATCCAGATTGTATACCAGTCAGGTTCCTCTTAGAGTATGCTGATAAAATAGCTCCATATTTAGCAATTATATACAACCACTAGCTTACAGAAAGATACGTACCTAAAGACTGGAAAATTGCTCAAGTCACACCAATACCCAAAAAGGGGAAGTAGGAGTAATACGGTGAATTACAGTCCTATATCACTGACGTCGACTTGCAGTAGGGTTTTATAACATATACTGTATTCGAACATTATGAAGTACCTCGAAGAAAACGATTTATTGACATATAGTCAGCAAGTATTCAGAAAATATCGTTCTTGTGAAATACAACTGGCCCCTTATGCTCATGAAGTAATAAGTGCTGTCGACAGGGGATGTCAAATTGATTCCGTACTTTTAGATTTCCAGAAGGCTTTCGACAAGGTTCCTCACAAGCGTCTTCTAACCAAACTGCGTGCCTACGGAGTATCGCCTCAGTTGTGCGACTGGATTCGCAATTTCCTGTAGGAAAGGTCACAGTTCGTAATAAGAGACGGAAAGTCGTGGAGTAAAACAGAAGTAATATCCGGCGTTCCCCAAGGAAGTGTTATAGGCCCTCTATTGTTCCTGACCTATATTAACGACATAGGATATAATCTGAGTAGTCGTCTTAGATCGTTTGCAGATGACGCTGTCATTTGGCGTCTTGTAAAGCCATCAGATGATCAAAACGACTTGCAAAATGATTCAGATAAGATATCTGTATGGTGCGAAAAGTGGCAATTGACCCTGAATAAAGGAAAGTGTGAAGTTATTGACATGAGTACTAAAAGAAATAAGCTAAATTTCGATTACGCGATAAGCTACACAAATTTGAAGGCTGTAAATTCAGCTAAATACTTAGGGATTACAATTACAAATAACCTAAATTGGAACGATCACATAGAGAATATTGTGGGTAGAGCAAACCAAAGACAGCGATTCATTGGTAGAACACTTAGAAGGTGCAACAGGTCAACTAAAGAGACTCGGGAGGACGACGGTTCAATCCCGCGTCCGGCCATCCTGATTTAGGTTTTCCGTGATTTACCTAAATCGCTCCAGGCAAATGCCGGGATGGTTCCTTTCAAAGGGCACGGCTGACTTACTTCCCCGTCCTTCCCTAATCCGATGAGACCGATGACCTCGCTGTCTGGTCTCCTTATCCGAAAACAACCAACCAACAACTAAAGTTTCCAGAATGAGATTTTCACTCTGCAGCGGAGTGTGCGCTGATATGAAACTTCCTGGCAGATTAAAACTGTGTGCCCGACCGAGACTCGAACTCGGGACCTTCGCCTTTCGCAGGCAAGTGCTCTACCAACTGAGCTACCGAAGCACGACTCAGGCACGGTACTCATAGCTTTACTTCTGCCAGTACCTCAACTAAAGTGTTTACACCACGCTTGTCCGCCCTAATCTGGAATATTGCTGTGCTGTGTGGGACTGACGGGTGACATCTAAAAGATACAAAGAAGGGCAGCTCGTTTTGTATTATCGCGAAATAGGGGAGATAGTGTCACAGACATAATACGTGAATTGGAGTGGCAAGCATTAAAACAAAGGCGTTTATCGTTGCGACGGGATTTTCTCATGAAATTTCAATCACCAGTTCTCCGATTGCGAAAACATTCTATTTCCACCCACCTACATAGGGAGAAATCATCATCACGATAAAATAAGACAAATCAGGGCTCGCACAGAAAAATTTAAGTGCTCGTTTTTCCCGCGTGCCGTTCGACGTTCGAGAGTGGAACGGTAGAGAGACAGCATGAACGTGGTTCATTGAGCCCTCTGCCAGGGACTTTATTGTGAATAGCAGAGTAATCACGTAGATGTAGTAGATGTAGATAAAACCTACGCGCCACCACTACTTTCAAGCTCAACTTAAAATCAGATTTTCAAAACTCAACCACATGTTGGTTCCTCGCTTACCCACTACAAATCTAATTGGTCACTCGTTACATACTACTAGAATAACGGTACCAGTTGGATTTATCATCTCCAAATGGCTCAGCAAGGGCAAGGGAATCTCTGTAAGTGCGTCACCAACAATGAGCACGAGGTTAATTCTCCGGTAATCACAATTCACTTTCGATTCGTTTGTTCCTGTACTTGATCCTACGATAAAGAAAAACTCGAGAAGGACGCTCGATATTAATCCATTGTATACAACAAGTTACTACCTTATAGTAACACTATCATCCACAAATCTACACAAACAGCTAACACTGAGCTACCTTACAGTGCGCTTATCCCAAAATCTTCACGCTATAAGCAACACCCAAATCCTTTGGCGAGTGCAACAAAGTATTACAGGCAACAAAACCGGATCTCGTCAGACCGTTATTTAGCGTTGTATCTACGACACATATATACCAGCCTTCAAACTAACACAGCGAACGAGCAAAGCTACACTAACCCTGTCGTTCAAAGATCGCTTGACCACCGCTCAAGTACAAAACAAAATTACAAGGAGCTACATTCCAAAAAATTCATAAAACAGTTCCACTGATTGTGCCCTAGTATCGTTATTGCATCATTTAATCCTGCATTTAAACTCTAAATCCAGTCAATAGCAGCTTGCGAAACCCTTCCAACAAAAATCACGGAAAATATCCAACTGTCTAGATAGTCGATAACAAAAACTGCGTAGTGGTAAGGAACACTTATCCAGAGCTTCATACAGGGCCATTTTTCCGATATGCAGGAAAGAGGAAGACGCTCGGCCGTGGACTCCACCTTGATATATACTCTCATATCATTGATCCAATTGCAGCGCCGAGGACGAGGGCAACGAGCTGTATTGCATTTGAAGGGGATAAGACAGCGGCCGGTGACCAAGTGTCTCCAAGACGGCAGGGGATCACAGCACTGACGTTCGGGGCGATGGGACAGCAGCGGAGGCAGCGGTGACAACAGCGAAAAAACGTGAGCTAAACAATTTGATGAAGATAGGAAACGACGACAATCAAGGTGGCAGCTGTCACACTACTACTAGAGAGTGGCCCTAGCCAGTTTAGAACATAAGAGCAACAAAGCAGGAGAAGGAGAACAACAGGGTCGTGGTTGTCAGTCTAGCCCTAGAGAGTTGCGCAGGAGCGTGGGACTCCATGCCGTAGATGCATTAATCATTTTTTCTTTACTGTTATTTCATCCTCTTCACAGTAAATGGACGAGGGGCGGGCTGCCAATGGTACGATGTCCCGCTCTGCAGTCAAAAGAATTACAGTATAAACAAAGATATGGCAACAACATTTAAGGATGCAATGTTAAAAAACCTTTCTAAAATTTATAAGAAGACTGAACTGAATGACACTGCTTAAGTAATACACAACGTTTTCCTGCCTTTCTTAAAAACTGAAATATAAAAGACTAACAGGTAAAGGTGAAAACAAAAATAAAGATATATTTAATACACACTTGAAAGGACAGGAACAATTGGAAATGGCAGGAACACATATAAAGAAAATAACAGTTGCCGGTGACTTGTTTGTTGCTGTTAGAAGTGGTTGTAGCGAAACTGAAGAAGATAGTTCCTGTGAGTTAGTATGGGCAGAAGTAATTGTAAGCAACCGGAATAAAATAATAATTGGCCCCTTTTAACGACTTCCCGCTTCAGAAGATACAATTGCTGAAGGGTTCAAAGAAAACTTGAGTTCAATTTCAAACACGTATCCGACATATAGAATTAAAGATGGTGGTGACTTTAATTTACCATCGATATGTTGTCGAAAATACATGTTTAAATCCGAAGTTACGCATAAAACATCATCCAAAATTGTGCTAAACGTATTCTCTGAAAATTATTTCGAGCAATTAGTTCATTAGAAAACACGAATAGTAAACGCTGTGGAAACACACTTGACCTCTTAGCAACAAATAATACTGAGCTAATAACGAGCATCAAAACGGATACGTAGTTAGTGAACACAGGATTGTCGTAGCGAGAGCGAATATTGTAACCCCCCAAGTCCTTCATTAATAAACGAAAAAGGTACCTATTCAAGAATGCAGATAAAAATTCACTTGGCACCTTCTTGAGAGACAATATCCATTCCTTCTAAATTAACAATGTGAGTGTACACCAGATGTGGTTCAAATTCAAAGAAATAGTATCGACAGCAACTGAGAGATTGATACCAAATAAATTAACAAATGACGGAGCTGATGCCCCTTGGTACACAAAAGTGGTCAGAGCACTGTTTCAGAAACAACGAACAAAACATGCCGGGAATTTAAACGAACGCAAAATATCCAAGATTTCCGACGTTTTACAGAAGCTCGTAATTTAGTTTGGACATCAATGCGAGATGCTTACAATAGTTCCCACAACGAAATCTGGCAGAAAATATGAAGAGATTCTGATTGTATGTAAAGTACACTAGCGGCAAGACACAGTTACTTTGAAGAGAAATCACAGTCAATACGGATTTAGAAGAATCGTTCTTGTGAAACACAACTAGCCCTTTACACACACGAAGTGTTTAGCGCTATTGACAAGGGATTTCAAACTGATTCCGTATTTTAGATTTCGAAAAGCTTTTGACGTTGTACCACACAAGTGGTTTGTAGTGAAATTGGGTGCTTATGGAATATCGTCTCTGTTATGTGACTGGAATCCCGATTTCCTGTCACAGTGGTCGCAGTTAGTAGTAACTGATGGAAAGTCAAGGAGTACAACAAAGTGATTACTGGCTTTCTCCAAGGTAGTGTATAGGCCCTCTCTGTTTCATATCTATGTAAAAGATTTAGAAGACAATCCAAGCTTCGGTCTTAGGTTGTTTGCAGATGATGTTGTCGTTTATCGTCAAGTAAAGGCATCAGAAGATCAGACAAATTGTAAAACGATTTAAAAAAGACGTCTGAATGGTGCAAAAGTTGGCAGTTGACACTAAGCAATGAAAAGTGTGAGGTCGTCCACATGAGTGCTAAAAGGAATCCATTAAACTTCACTTGCACGATAAACCAGTCTAATCTAAAGGCCTTAAATTCGACTTAATACCTAGGAATTACAGTTACGAACATTTTACAATGAAAAGAACAGGTACAAAATGTTGTGGGGAAGACAAACCAGAGACTGCGTTTTATTGGCATAAGACAGAATTTGTAACAGATCTACTAGAGAGACTGCCCACACTACGCTTTTCCGTCCCGTTTTGGAGTACTGCTGTATGGCGTGGGATCCTCACCAGATGTAGTTAACGGAGTATATCGAGAAAGTTCTACGAAGAGCTGCACGTTTTGTACTATCGCGAAATAGGGGAGGGAGTGTCTCGGACATAATACAGAATTTTTGATGGACACCATTAAAAAAAGGCGTTTTTCGTTGCGGCGGAATCTTCTCGTGAAATTTCAGCCACCAATTTTCTCCTCCGCATGCAAAAATATTTTATTGAAACCGACCTACATAGGGAGATCGATCATCATAATAAAATAAGGGAAATCAGAGCTCCCACTAAAAGATCTAGGCGTTCGTTCTTTCCGCGCGCTGTTCGAAAATGGAATATTAGAGAATTATTGAGAAAGTGGTTCGATGAACCCTCTTCCATGCACTTGTGATTCGCAGAGTATCCATGTAGATGTAGAAACAGGAGCACTGCATATTCATAGAAAAGCTGAATCACCTGCAACAGGGAAAATGGTTGAAGGAGGATGAAAATAGTTGTTCTATGGGGAGAAAGGATGTGGATGTAAAAATGTACCCTGCTAGTTGCTATGTGTCAGGGGTGTTAGTCGGAAGATGGTGGGACAAGACTGTGGTATCGAGAGGGGACGGAATGGACAGAGATGGAGAGGGGAGAGGAAAGGGGACCCTGATGTACAGTGTGTGGATAAGCATCACGGCTGACATCGTTCTTCGAGAGCGAGTCAAATAGGAAATGGAGTGTGTGTAAATGAAGGGACGGTGGGATGTTTATATAAAGATGCAGTAGCGTACCAGGTTCGTGACCTGAGAGGAAAAACTGGATTATTGGAATCTAGTTTGCAGGCAGTCTAGGACATGCGGAGGTGTTCGATGAGAGTGAGGAAGGATGGAAATTTGATGAGGCGATAGAAGATCGACGTGGTGAAAGGTAAACGGATGAGGAAAGCTCGACAGGGTTGGATGGATAGGATCAAGGTTTTGTAGATGTGGAAAATAGTGGAAGGGTGCAAACCCCAAGTTTTGTCAATTAGTAGTTCTAGTACGTAGTTTTAGTCTACTAAGGTCTTCCTGTTGAATGATTAGTAGAGTGGGTAACGTGTTAGCTGGCGATCAATGGTAGTGTCAGGTATATTAGTGTATTAGTTAACTGGATATGACAGTTGTAAAAGGTGAGGTAGAAGTCATGGAGGTTGAAGTTGTTGGTTACTCACCTGTAACTACTACGTTGTTTTCGAGTGATCGATCTTGAGGATCCACAGATTACTCCAGGAATTAAACTAATTTGGGTGGATTCAGAGGGATCGTTGGGGACGAGGAAAGCGACACCATCAGCATACTAAAGGAAATGAAGTGGCGGAATTTGTTACGTCATATCGGCATTGAAGCGGAGACAGGGTAGAGGAGAGATTACGGGACCCTAGGACGAGACTGCGGTAGGGTAGTATGTGAATTGCTATTGTTAATGGTGACAAAGAATGGGCGTTTAGATATTATATATTCAATAGGGCGGACATAGTTAACTGTAAGAGCAAAAGTCTGGAGTTTGAAAAGGAGGCTAGAATGCTCTACATGGACATATGCTTTCCACAGGTCGACGGAGACAAAAATAGACGATTTGCGGGAGTTAAAAATGAAATGACTGTGCGTCATTGTTGGCCGGGAGGCCCCATATGGAGAAGTTCGGCCGCCGAGTGCAAGTCTTATTTCAGTCGACGCCACATTGGGCGACTTGTGTGCCGGTGAGGAGTATGAAATGATGATGAGGACAACGAGTTTGTGACATACGAGATGAGTGAGGAGAAGGAGTTGCTCATCAGAGGAGAAGCTAGGACGGAAGCCACAGTGGTTAGTAGGAAGGAGATGGTTTTGGTTAAGATGCTAGTGGATGTATCTAACTGGAAAGCACGATGTGGATGGATTTTTATCCACTGTTGACACGGTATATCTCCTTAAAAATGATAGACGAAGTGCCGAAGGCAACATCCACACATTATATGATAACAATCGTTGACGCAAATATAAACAAATCGGTCAACGTTCCCGTGATATTTCACGAGATCCGCAGCCTTCGCCGGCGTGACAAAATAACGTGGTGGGTGAATAATAATAATAATGAAAACGAATAGAGCTCTAGGAAACAAAACAATGGCGGCCGAAAAACTGTGTGAACCTGCCTATAAAAATACAAACAGTGACCAGGATTGCACTTTGAACGAACACACTTATCGTGCATTTTGAAAACTAATTTTGACCTAAAGAGTAACCCCAACGTAATGATCGAGAGCAATGTGAGGTGCGCAGATACTGACGTCCACTTATTACGATATACTGACGATATTGATTTTCAAGCGTTTCCTGACAGTTGTCTGCAGTTAGAACAAAACGATAAGCGATCGGAAATAGCTATTCAAATTGAAAGAATCGACACAATGGCAGTTGTTGATCCTGAGGCGAAAATGGGACCGCTGCGGTCGCAGGTTTGAATCCCGCCTCGGGCATGGATGTGTGTGATGTCCTTAGGTTAGTTAGGTTTGAGTAGTTCTTAGTTCTAGGGGACTGATGACCTCAGAAGTTAAGTCCCATAGTGCTCAGAGCCATTTGAACAATTTCTCTTCCTTTCTGATCAGAAAAATTATTGAGTCTAAGAAGGTAACGATTTTACCTTCCATATACGCAGAAATCTAGGTGCAGTAGACACGTATAGCAAAGTTACAAGCCTGCCTGGAGGTAAAACTTCAGGAACAGGTTGTGTATTACACCTTCCAAATAGTCCACAACCTGGTTGCCAGTTACATACTAGGCGTCTAATTCCTTGTAGAAACAGACACTATAATACACTTTTCTGCGGGTATATTAGTTTATATATAGCAATATATATATATGAAGGAGGGGGGGGGGGGGGGGAAGTAAGCGTAGTGAAGTGAGTGCTTTGGTTTTAATTAGCAATCCTGCAGAATTTTCTGACTGCAAAGAAAATATAAAGATGGGAGAAGTTATGGAATGGTCTCTCCGAAATTTTCCAAATCCAGAACCCCGGATTGTAGCTGCTAGGCTTTTTTCATTCAGGAAGAACAGAAGGACTTCGCCCTACCAAGATATAAAACTACTTTATAAGTGGGGACCTGAGTTTTGATTTGCATTTTATACATGCTACTATAAGTGTTTTTTGTAATGATTATGGGAATCCACAACTGTTGCTGACTTGGACAATTCATGAGTGTTCTGTGCTACAGGACGAAGTTTTCGGTGGCTTCATAGTCATATTCTTTTGTTGTTATATATGTGAAATGTTGGTCAGTTACTGTTATGGACTGTTTCACAACGGTTTACTGCCCCGTCTGGATCGGACGTGATTATGCCCTGTCTTTTTATGTTTTTTAAGGAAAAAACTCTGTGCAAAGTTTGTCTGTGACAGATTGACAGCTACACAAGAACAATGAGCCATGATTGTCCGGTTCAAACTTCCCAGAATGTAACAAGATAATTAATGACGTTCTTCCTAATGAAAATAAACATCGTGTGACCTGCGATCACCGAGATTACCGATTGAGAGTTAGTCTGAGTTAACTTCATGTACCTAATTCTTATTAGTTCACTTTATTATGTTATGTTATGTTACACTTTAGCCAGGTGAACGTACACTATGTGATCAAAAGTATCGATGTCGGTCGGTGAGGCCTGGCACGAAGTCGGCGTTCCAAAACATCCCAAAGGTGTTCTAAGGGATTCAGGTCAGGACTCTATGCAGGCGAGTCCATTACCGGGTGTTATTGTCGTGGAACCACTCCGCCACTGGCCGTACGTTATGAACAGGTGCTCGATCGTGTTGAAAGGTGCAACCTTCGTCCCCGAATTGCAAGAAGGTGCTTAAAACATCAATGTAGGCCTGTGCTGTGATAGTGCCACGTAAAAAAACAAGGGGTGTAAGCCCCGCACCCTCCATCCCTCCTCCCCCACATGAAAAACACGACCACACCATAACACCACCACTTTCGAATTTTACTGTTGGGACTACACACGTTGGCAGATGACGTTCACCGAACATTCACCATACCCACACCCTGCCATCGGATCGCCACATTGTGTACCTTGATTCGTCGCTCCGCACAACGTTTTTCCACTGTTCAATCGTCCAATTTTTATGCGTCGTTTGGCATTTACCGGCGTGATGTGTGGCTTATGAGCAGCCGCAGACCATCAAATCCAAGTCTTCTCATCTCCCGCCTAACTGTCATAATACTTGCAGTGGATCCTGATGCAGTTTGGAATTCCTGTATGGTGGTCTGCATAGATATCTGCCTACTACACGTTACGACGCTCTTCAACTGTCAACAGTCTGTCAGTCAACAGACGAGGTCTGCCTGTATGCTTTTGTGCTGTACGTGTCCCCGTTTCCACTGCACTATCACATCAGAAACAGCGGAGCTAGGGATGTTTAGGAGTGTGGAAATCTCGCGTATGTCATAAGTGATACCCAAGCCCCATTCCGCTCTTTTACGATGTCTAATGACTACTGAGGTCGCTGATATGGAGTACCTGCCAGTAGGTGGCAGCAAAATGCACGTAATACGGAAAACCTATGTTTTTGGGGATGTCCGGATACTTTTGATCACATAGTGTATAATTTAATACGCTTTTCGCTGTAGACTAAACGTTTCTAATAAGAAACCAGTGTCTAGGGTTGTGATGTTTAAAATACCCTGTCAGTAACAGTTTACTACACATATCAGTACCGATGTAAAATCATGCCGTCAAAGTACTTGACAAGGCATAGCAATGGAAACCATTCACTATGACCTATTCTTTCTAATTTCAGTTTCTGCGTATCTTATGCTCATTGTCTTATGCACTGTCTCCTATCCGAAACTTGTAAACAAGTACAGAGTGAGTGAAATACTTTATGTGATTATTGAATGAATCAAATAATGAAACGCTGTCTGTTTGTCATTGAAATGCCGTGTAGCATTCTCAAAAGAATACAGTTTGATGTAGGGTATTATCAACTATGTTTCTGCAGTGTCAACACTTTAACCCTATGACTTCTTTGTTCCTTATAAACGTAGTATCTCTATTTTAGAGACTCTGCAAGTCTAAGTAAATGTTTACGTCACTTTAGTGCGGCAATTTTAAGAGTTTTGAAATGTATTAACTTAGAGAGTTTTAGCTTCAGTTATTACGGTTTTAATCTATTAAAATTCATGAAAGAAAGAAAAAGACGATTCTGTAAGAGTAATTTCTGCGTACGTTGGGGGACGCGTAATACCTCATTATTTTGCCGCCTCCGGCATAGGAAAAGTCGGACTCGATACGGCTACAAAGATATATATTTCTCTCTCCTCTCTGTCCTCCTCTTTACGCACACGAAGACGACGCCAGGAGATAAATTTTGTTTCGTCTTTGAAATAACCAAGAGATAATAGCAATTTGTTCCAGCATTACATAGAAGAGGTGTCATGGCAGTTGTCGCCCTTTCGGGCGGCTATTATGATCAAGTATTAGTAAATAATAACGTTCATACTCAGTATTGTGTTGCAAGAAGAACTAAATCAATCAAATGTAAAGGACACTATATGTATCGTGTTGTCTGAGTTCTTAATGAAACGGACCTTTCATGCTCCAGAGCGAGAATCTAAGATATTTACGAGGACTGGTGAATGAAATGAATATCAAAAGTAATTAAATTGCTGTGGAATAACTCAACATCATTTTCTCAAATGAACTAGTACCTACTCTACAGCCTGATCAAACAGTATAAGAAATGAAAGAATAATCAAAGACAACAATAATCATAAATTTAAAATATCCAAGGGGAAATACGGCGTATGATAGCCATGATGCACTCTCTGTTCTATACGTAAATAAAAACTTCAATATCTACAAGGCAAGGCAAGGGAAGGCAAAAAGTTCAGTGTCCACCCAGTAAGGATATCCGCTATTAAAACTTCCGTATAGTGCAATGCCCCTCATGTAGGATAAAAAATTTGATCATTCCTACTTTTTACTAAAGCCCTAAGACCGTTCGTATTAGATCACTGCTTCTCCTACTGCAAGTCCTGCAGTAGCTATGCTAGCTTTGTTGTAGATAAAACAAAAAATGATTTCTTTTGCTGCAAAATTACTGTTAATTGTTCTGTAATTCTTATAAGAGAAACTGCGTGCGTGTGTGTGTGTGTGTGTGTGTGTGTGTGTGTGTGTGTGTGTGTGTGTGTGTGTATGAGTGAGGTGGGGCAATAACATTGGTTCAAATGGTTCAAATGGCTCTGAGCACTATGGGACTCAACTGCTGAGGTCATCAGTCCCCTAGAACTTAGAACTAGTTAAACCTAACTAACCTAAGGACATCACAAACATCCATGCCCGAGGCGGCAATAACATTGCACCTACTCATGGCGTTTACCGTTTGTGAATAATTTAAGATGTAAAAGGGAACTCAAGCATGTCCGTATACCATGTTCCTGTGCCCAAGCGTGCATAGAGCAGAAAACACGCACCATACAGGACACGTATGTAGAATATCGACGCCACACAAGCGTTCAGAAACTGGAGTAATGCGCGCGGATTAAGCACTGCCTAACTGAGAGGCATTGTACACTACTGGTCATTAAAATTGCTACACCACGAAGATGACGTGCTACAGACGCGAAATTTAGCAGACAGGAAGAAGATGCTATGATAAGCAAATGATTAGCTTTTCAGAGCATTCACACAAGGTTGGCACCGGTGGCGACACCTACAACGTGCTGACATGAGGAAAGTTTCTAACCAATTTCTCATACACAAACAACAGTTGACCGGCGTTGCCTGGTGAAACATTGTTGTGATGCCTCGTGTAAGGAGGAGAAATGCGTACCATCACGTTTCCGGCTTTGATAAAGGTGATATTGTAGCCTATCGCGATTGCGGTTTATCGTATCGCGACATTGCTGCTAGCGTTGATCGAGATCCAATGGCTGGTAGCAGAATATGGAATCTGTGGGTTCAGGAGGGTAATACGGAACGCCGTGCTGGATCCCAACGGCCACGTATCACTAGCAGTCGAGATGACAGGCATCTTATCCGCATCGTGCACCCACGTCTCGATCCCTGAGTCAACAGATGGGGACGTTTTGCAAGACAACAACCATCTGCACGAACAGTTCGCCAATGTTTGCAGCAGCATGGGCTGTCAGCTCGGAGACCATGGCTGCGGTTACCCTTGACGCTGCATCACAGACAGGAACGCCTGCGATGGTGTACTCAACGATGAACCTGGGTGCACGAATGGCAAAACGTCATTTTTTTGGATGAATACAGGTTCTGTTTACAGCATCATGATGGTCGCATCCGTGTTTGGCGACATCGCAGTGAACGCACATTGGAACCGTGTATTCGTCATCGCCATATGGTGTATCACCCGGCATGATAGTATGGGGTGCCACTGGTTACACGTCTCGGTCACCTCTTGTTCGTATTGACAGCACTTTGAACAATGGACGTTACATTTCAGATGTGTTACGACTCGTGGCTCTACCCTTCATTCGATCCCTGCGAAACCGTACATTTCAGCAGAATAATGCACGACCGAATGTTGCAGGTCCTGTACGGGCCTTTCTGGATATGTTCGTCTGCTGCCTTGGCCAGCACATTCTCCAGATCTCTTACCAATTGAAAACGTCTGATCTAGGATAGCCGAGCAACTGGCTCGTCGCAATACGCTAGTCACTACTCTTGATAAACCATGGTGTCGTGTTGAAGCTGCATGGGCAGCTGTACCTGCACACTCCATCCAAGATCTGTTTGACTCAATGCCCAGGTGTATCAAGGCCGTTATTACGGCCAGAGATGGTTGCTCTGGGTACTGATTTCTCAGGATCTATGCACGCAAATTCCGTGAAAATGTAATCATATGTCAGTTCTAGTATAATATATTTGTCCAATGAATACCCGTTTATCATCTGCATTTATTCCTGGTGTAGCAATTTTAATGGCCAGTAGTGTATAAAGTATGAGGACATACAGAAAGTTACTAGCATGTCTCGACGTTTGGACAGTGTTATTAAGAAGACAATAGTCACTAGATTAGTAGATAAACTCTTTAATAGAGACATTCGATTTCCATTAAACAAGACGTGGAATCACGTTTAAGACGTATCGCCTCACAATATTTGAGACACGGTTGGTAACGTATCAGAGTGGCAAATGTCTGGATTGCGATGTATCGCTCCTTCTCTAACGGTCCTAACTGCTATCTTCATCTAATGTACTAGCACACAAGTTACTGGGTCAGTTAAGACCGTTCCACAAAAAAATAATTAAGTTCGAATATTGCTGACGTAAGCCAGTAAACGTTCTGGTGTAACTAAATAGGGCAGCCAAATGCAGTAGTCTGTCTACACAGATAGTAAGAGATAGCTACAGGCCGGCCGGTGTGGCCGCGCGGTTCTGGCGCTGCGGTCTGGAACCGCGAGACCGCTACAGTCGCAGGTTCAAAAAATGTTCAAATGTGTGTGAAATCTTATGGGACTTAACTGCTAAGGTCATCAGTCCCTAAGCTTACACACTACTTAACCTAAATTATCCTAAGGACAAACACACACACACCCATGCCCGAGGGAGGACTCGAACCTCCATCGGGACCAGCCGCACAGTCCAGGACTGCAGCGCCTTAAACCGCTCGGCTAATCCCGCGCGGCAGTCGCAGGTTCGAATCCTGCCTCGGGCATGGATGTGTGTGATGTCCTTAGGTTAGTTAGGTTTAAGTAGTTCTAAGTTCTAGGGGACTGATGACCTTAGAAGTTAAGTCCCTTAGTACACAGAGCCATTTGAACCATTTAGATAGCTACACCATCACCAGCAGCTACCAATTTAATGCACAACGTATCCACATCGAAACCTTTCTAATTAAAGCTACCCTGAAGTACCACATCCAGGTTTCACCGATTCAGTTTAACACAGAATACCTCAAACGCTAATTAATATGTGTATGGAGTGGTCTTGAGGCTAGCTATCCTCTCACGACAGACTGGGACGAGCAAGGCAACACGTTCACACACACTCTTACTAATATTTAATGTTAACAGGCCTATAGATGTACATAGATATAAACATACATCCATCAGAAGGTCTATTGTAAAGATACTTACTAAGAAGTTAACTGTTTGTTATTGAAACGGCTACCTGGTTAAATATATCAGTTATGTCTGAAGTAGTGAGCAGATGTACTCTACCGATGTTTATTAGCTGTTCAGTGCCGCATAAGATATTCAGTTAGAATGAAATAACAAAATGCAGACTATTGTAAGTGTCGGTTAAGTGAGAAGCTTAACTAGAGTTGGGCTATATTGGTATAGAGTGACACTTATTACACTAATGACAAGCGCTTCTGAACAGGATCTAATATCAGGATTTCTCTCAATTCAATGTTATATTTGGTTACATATGTCATGTTAAATCCCGTCTTTAAACTCATATGTTTAGCAAAAATTACTGTCAGGGTTTTACTTTTACACCTCTCAAATAATAATCAGCTAAACTATTTCAGTAATGACTAGTCTATTAGATAGTAGGCTGGGAGCTTCTACTTTTACAGCTCTCTCAACTGAGCAAAACTCTTTCAGAAATGACCAGGCCATTAGATGGTCGGCTGCCGTGGTAAAACATGAAAATTCATACACAAGCTTCTATGTTTACTCTCGTCCCGTTACATTGTACAATTTCAAGATTCTAACTAGACAGAGAGAGTTACATGCTGCTAATACAATAGATAGTCTATGAAACATGGTTAACTATTTCTCCTAAGGAATTCCAAAGTTGTTCTTCTGGTTTAGTCCAGGCTCACTTATTGTTCGATACAAGATTCTGTTTTCACACAATTTAAAATAAAGATGGAGGTTGCCTGATAAACATTAAATCACAGGTACGACTCATCGTGTGTCGTACCTTGAATAGTAAGACTACTGTAAGCTACTGTAGACTACCATAAATAAGTGTCGACTGCGGTAGTAGCTTTGGTCAGTTAAGATTGTATCCACATTACCTGTACATTGGAGGTGTTGCATACCCACCAGGCGTTACCTCATAAAGATCGCTTAGTTTAGGTAAGCGACCAGTGTCTATCAGATTCCCTTAAAAACTGAAAGCGATGAGCCATCGACAAACTGAGTTAGGACAAACAAAGGGGCAGGTAACTTTAGAACATTTTTGTTCTGTATAGTTATCTTGTGTGTTGCTTAAAAATAAACAGAATTTATTATAAAACTGAAACTGACGATGTTTAATTCAGGTTTTATACGAAAATAGTTGATTTGTAACATGAAAGATAAAATAAAAAACGCAAAACAAAAATATGTCAAACTTCAGTACTTCGTCAAAGTTATATAAAACATGTTTCTTTTATTCAAAACAACTTTCATATTTACCAATAATAACAGGAAGAGTTTGCCTTTGACCATGGTGAAGAACGTTCTATTGATTACAAAATAATTAGTTTGGTTCCATGAAAGCGCAGAAGTTACTCGATCAGCTACTTTTGGTTACTTATAAAAATGCAGTTTATATTTTGTAAGGATATAAAATATGATGGACTAATACTAAATGATGTGCAGTTGTAATTTAAGGAACAAAAGAAAAGGAAGTTGTCAGCTCCTGTTTTCTCTCTTACACATTCATTTATGTATCTTTCCCCACCAATTCTACCAATACTACTGGTAGTCCTACCATTTACTACATCATTTATGTTATGTACCAAAACTACCGAAGTGTAGTTGGAGGAGGCTCCTATTCAATGAAGATTGTTGGACCACGACATAATGACGGGTGTTATCTTGCCACTTTGAAAGTTAACTACCAAAATTAAAATAAAATCTCCGTGGCTGCTCCAGCATGATACACTGCTGTAAAACGCACTGAAAACTTTAAAATTGTTTCTGGCTACAACTGGATTATGTTGGTAGGTAAATATTTCGAACATGGCCTTGCAATCTCAACAATGACATCTGCCTAACTAATTGGTTATATGGAATATCATCTGTTTTATCAATTCTAATTAAAAATAATTGTGGCTGTGGCCCTTACATGGTTAAATCTCACTCCTGAAACAATTTCAGTTCATCACATGAGACGATAACAGTGGGTTTCCACTTTTATCACAGTCCACAGAACTGGCAAACTTCACAATCTCCTTCCTATCTAAATTAACACAGAAAATAACTTTGCAGGCTGCTCAAAGAAATATTGGTGCATTTGCATTCTCTTGATGATATTGCTTCAGGTACTAGATTTTTCTAGATATTGTCCGCTTTTCCTTCTCAACGTTTTGTGTAATTATCCTCGAATACAGTTTCTCTCTTCTAATTCTTGGTTCCTACCAAGGATAATAATGGCGGAGAATCGTTTTCCATAGGGTTCTGAGGTCTTCTAGTTTCTTCCCACAAATTACTGCTTCCTCAGTCTCGATACACTGTGTCTGTGATCTTCCAAACTTCTCTACTTTCTGAAACTATTGAAACGGTTCTGCCTTCCACCAGAATAATTAATTTTTTCACTAATTAACTTCGCAGTGGTGCCCATCCATCCAATTACACCAGAGTCCTGCCATAGACTCCTTTGTTAATTGTTACTACTGTGTTAATATTTTTTTTTTTTTGTAGATAAAATGTTTCTCAGTGATGTAATACAGTTCTTGAGTCTGTTCCCTCCAGTCTGGCATGCGACATCTCAGAGTACCATCTTCTGAGAAAACGGTTAACAGCAGTTGCACATGAAAGTGTTCTTACACTCAATGTGTACCTTCGTTCCTGATTTTTGTCTTTGAGTTAATTTTGCCACAGATATCTGATGATGATTACTCGAAGCGCGTCGTAAATAAACTACTTGAGATCAAGAAGATCCCAAGGGGTTACTACATGCCAAGTCTGAATGGTCCCATACCTTAAAAATAGATGACTTCATCAGTCACATGGAAGAGAAGCATTCTTTAACATTCGATGTTACGTATACACAAGCGCAGTCTCTATTCGTGAGTGACTGTTCGATTTTGTGAATGTACCAGTGAACATGGACCAATGCACTGCTTGATTCACGCACATTCAATATTTATTGGCTGGCCGCTGTGGCCGAGCGATTCTAGGCGCTTCAGTCCAGACCCGCGCTGCTGCTATGGTCGCAGGTTCGAATCCTTCATGGGGCAAGGATTCGTGTGATGTCCTTAGCTCAGTTAGGTTTAAGTAGTTCTAAGTCTAGTGGACTCATGACCTCAAACGTTAAGTCCCAAAGTGCTTAGAGCCATTTTTTTTCATATTTATTTTTATTTACTCATTTATTCACACCAAAATATTAGCCACATCAGTCCCTTACAAATTCTGTAAATGAATGTTTATGTATGTCTATCTTATTTAAGGGAAATCAGTTGTCAGTGTTAATGAGTTATCTGCTAACCTACTCTCTATAACCTCCTTAATAACATTTTCCAAATAGCGTGACTCGCCAATAACTTTTTGTGTGTCTTCATATTTCATCCAGTATCCCTTGGTTAAGCAGTATTCAGCCGAAATGGATTTCTCTGATTGTTAAACTCTTCTGTAGGGACGATGCTTCACACGCCGATCCTGGATGTACGACCTGTCTGCTCTGCGTAAGCTTCGCCACAGGAACACGAACTTGGACACGCCTGGCTTTCTGAGTCCCCTCTTCCGTACAAGATTTTCATTGTTCCTAAAGAGTAAAGCCAATGATAGTCACAATGTTAGTGCCATTACCTGCCGCTTACAGTAAACTGCGCACTGACGCCTAGCTGCCCCGCCACTCGGCGCCTGTGCTGCCGGCAACCTCAGCCCGCGTGACACGTGTGGCGCGGGTAGCCGCTAGCCGCGCTGCCAGGGGAGAGGCGAGACGCATGCCCATTAATAACGCGGCAGCAGGCGTAGCACTGGCAGCGGTTGCGGCGGCCCGGAAGTGCACACATTAGTTCCGCCAGCAGCCGCTGCGTGGCGCCCCGGCCGCGCCGCCTGCTGCGCTCACACACTCGCAGTTCCGCACTGCGTAAACATTCAGCCACTACCGCCGATAAGCTGTTTTGTACTGACGCGACTAATCTTTCGCTTGCATCGTGTGCAGCGATGAATACGGGTCCATCCGCATTTAGCGTTTTCTTAAACACAATAAGCCGATTACATCGCATCCACGAAAAATTTCGCCATACCATAACATCACCTACTCCGTATCTCACTGTTGGCACTACACACGGTGGTAGCGTTCTCCAGACACTCGCCAAACTCAAACACTTCCATCACACGGCACAAAATAAAGCGTTTTTCATCGCTCGAAATCACCCGTTTACAGTAATGTCCCGTCCAGTGGGGTCGATCTTTGCAACACCTCAAACATCGCTTAACACTGACTACAGAAATGTATGGGTTTTGAAGAGCTGCACGACCATTTTTACCCATAATTTGCAGCTCCCTACGCACATTCACTGTACTAGCTGGACTGCCGATAGCACTTTGGCACCAATGAGTGATTCCTTCCATCGATTTCATGAGATTTTTACAAGCACCGTCCTCAACGGTAGACGTTCCCTGGCCGTCAGTACACGAAGTCTGCCTGGTGTTGGTTTCGTTGTCGTTGTTCCTTCGCGTTTCCACTTCACAATCGCGTCACCAACAATTAACTTGTTGAGCTTTAGAAGTGTTGAAATGCCCCTGATGTCTTGGTTGCTCAGGTAACATCGAATGACTACTGCACGTTCCTACTGTAAGTCACAGAGCTCTCCTGAGCGACAAATTCTGCTGTTACCGCTTTTCCGCTCACAATATCATCTTCCACGCCTCTCTTGTCATCTAGTGGTCAATTCCGCATTACAACCCGGTTAAACCAGTAGAGGAGAGGGTTAAATCTAGAAGATCGTGTACCCGGGAACACACGACATTTTCCGGCTTTTCTTTTAATCTAGTGACTAATTATAGAATCACACGAAGGACTGCACACTAGAAACCGCCATATGCAGTTTCTGTCATTTTCTACTGTTTCTGCTATTGTGAGACAAGAGGTTTTGTTTCGTGCAGCTTTCGTAAATATTACAAATTTTACATATATACTGGAGTGACACTCATCTCCTCTCTCTCCAGCTTAACTCCCGTCGCTCTGCCATTGTCTCACTACACATCGAAAAGGCTTACGACCGTGTATGGCATCCCAGTCTCCTGTTTAAACTCCAGACCTACGCCCTTCCTATCGATTATGTCCGTCTGATTGCCTCCTTCCTCTCCCGCCGGTCCTCGAGGATTACCATCCATAACGCCGATTCCCGCACCTTCTATCCCCCCACAGGTGTGCCCCAGGGCTCTGTCCTCTCCCCTCTCCTCTACCTCCTGCACACAGCAAATATGCCCCAACCCCCTCCCCCCCCCCCCTCCAGTCCACCTCCTACAGTTTGCTGATGACACCGCATTCCTTGCCCTCACTCCTACCCTTCGACGGTCCCAACGCCTTCTCCAGGATCACGTTGAACTTTTTGCCGTCTGGTGTGACCAGTGGCTCCTCAAATTCAATCCTTCCAAGACACAGGCAATCATCGTAGGTCATACCACGCGCTCCTTCTGGATCCTTGATTTTTCCCTTATCATCTACGCCTGTCTGCCTCTCCCCCACTCTCACCTACCTTGGACTCACCATTGACCATCACCTCACCTGGATCCCTCATCTCCGCTCTATACAATTGAAAGCCCACAACAGCTTCCATCTCCTTAAACTCCTCTCTGGCTGGACATGGGCGTTGAACCCTCTACCATCCTCCACACCTACAAATCCTTAATCCATCCCATCCTCTGTTATGCTAACCCTGTCTAGATATCCGCCCCCCCATTCTATAAGTCCCTCCAGATCCTCGTTTTTCTGCCTCTCTTTCTGTATATGCCTCCTGTCCCCCATGCAGATCCTATATGACCTGATTCCTTTCCTGCATCTGCTCCTTTTCCTAGAACATATCCACATCCTCTACACCTCCCACCAACTTGACCCCCCTCATCCCCTGGTTGCTCCTCTCCTCTCCAACCCACCCACTGCTGCACCTTCACCGTTGTGTCCCCTCTACCCTCCACCTTCACACCCTTCATCTCCTTTCCCGAGGTGGCTTCCATCAACTCCCCCTCACGGACGATGCCCTCTCTCCATCAACTTCGATCCTTACCTTCCCCTCATTCCCTCTGTCCTTTTCCCAGGCCCCCTCTCCCTCCCCCTTCCATCCCGTTTTTTCTTCACCTACCCAATCCTTGAATCCCATTCTCTCCCCCCGAATCCTTTTTCTTTCCCCTCCACTGTCTTCCCCACTCCTTTTCTCGTGTCTGCCCTGCTCCCCCCCCTTTTTCTGTATCCTCTCCATCCATTGGCTCCCCCCCTTTTTTGCTTCCCTACCCTTTTTCCCCTCATCCATCCAGGTTTTACCCCGCCCCCCATCTGCTTTCGCCTGTGGTGTGTTATCTTCGTCTCTAATCTCTGGTGCACTGTTTGAGTGTTCAGTATTGTGTGCCCCATTTTTAAAGTGTTGTGAACAAAAATCATACTTCCACCGTGTTTTATAATTCTGCCTGTGTACTTACTTGTGCCTTCATAAGCGTAGTCAACTCCGTACTTTTTCTATTTTAATTTCCACAACTTTCCACCATTTTACTGTTTCAACAAATTCACCGCTTTATCGCCTTTACATATTGCTTGTCATCTTCCCATTATGTTTTTTAACTCTTCTATCGGCTGTAGAGTGGCGTATTAAGCTGCTGTCAGCCCGCCCCCGCCCTCTGGGGAAGGGAGAAATCGAAATTCAATAAAGGAAAAAAAACCTGAGGTGACAGAAATCGTGGAATAGCGATAGGGACGTAAACAGATCTGCGGTAGTATCGCGTACACGAGGTATAAAAGAACAGCGCACTGTGATTCATGTGATGAGGTTTACGACGTCATTATGGCCGCACGACGGACGGATTGGTAGTTGCAGCTAGACGCACGGTACATTTCATTTCGGAAATCGTTACGGAATCCGGTACTTCGAGGTCCACATTGGCAAGAGTGTACGGAGAATATCAGATTTCAGGCATAACCTCTCACCAAGGACAACACAGTGGCTGACGGCCTATACTTAACGACAGAGAGCAGCGCCGTTTACGTAGAAGTGTCAGTCCTAACAGACAAGCGGCACAGAAATCATCGTGGAAAGTACGACTGAACGTCTTCAATAAAATTCTTCAGGGTATCAGACCGCATCGTCATAATTTTAAAATGCGCCAACGTTTCGGCCAGCGTTGCAGCTAGTCTTCATCAGGGCCTTACGTTAACTGCTAAATGAACACACTTGGTTCCTTAAATAGCTGCACGAGGAAACCGTGTCGTTACTTGATTGGCTGTAAAAGGAGGAGGAGGAGGGGTGAAAGGTATGCTTTATTGGTGTTTCCTTTATTATCTGTCATTGGCTGAAATAGCTGTTTTCTATTGGTCTTTATATTAATCCACCCCACTGGAGGAGACGGACGAATAGCGAACAGGTGATGGCTGTGACGTCACACTGTTTCCATGCTGTCCAGAAGCCGGCTGCGGCGCGCCATTGCCCCGTGTGCCCGCGACCACCACTGCGGCTCTCCGCGCGTCTGCACGGGCCGCCACGGCTCTGCCGCCGCTCCGTAGCCCTGCTATTGCAGGCAGCCAAGACCTCGGAAGCTTGTACCCGTCCTCTCCTTATTGAAGAAGACAACGGCCGCGGAAGCCTACGCTTACATTTACGACTGAACGTGTCTGTTAGACAAAATTTGGCATAAATGGCTATCACAGCTAATGATCGATCAGAGTACCTTTGCTCACAGCTCGACATCGCCCGAAGCGCCTCTCCTGGGGTCGTGACCATATCGGTTGGACCCTAGACGACTTGAAAATCGTGGCCTCGTCCGATGAGTCCAGATTTCAGTTGGTAAGAGCTGATGGTAGGGATCGAATGTGGCACGGGCCCCACGAAGTAAAGTGCCTAAGTTGTCAACAAGGCACTGTGCAAGCTGGTTGTAGCTTCATAAAGGTGCGGGTTGTGTTTTCATGGAATGGAGTGGGTCCTCTGGTCCAACAGAACCGATCATTCCCTGAAAACTGTTATGTTCGGCTATTTGGAAACCATTCAAATGGTTCAAATGGCTCTAAGCACTATGAGGCTTAACATCTGAGGTCATCTGTCCCCTAGACACAGATCCATGCCCGACGCAGGATTTGAACCTGCGACCGTATCAGCAAGGCGGTTCCAGAATGAAGCGCCTAGAATCACTCGACCACAGCGGCCGGCTGCAGCCATTCATGATTTCATGTTTCCAAACAACGATGTCATGTCACTGGGCCACAATTGTTCGTGACTGGTTTGAAGAACATGCTGGATAAATCGAGTGAACGATTTGGCCATCCAGATCGCCCGAAATGAATCCCATCGAACATTAACGGGACATAATCGAGAGGTCAGTTCGTGTACACCGGCAACACTTTCGCAATTATCGACGGTTTCAGAGACCGAATGGCTCAATATTTCTGCATAAGACGTCCAGCGACTTGTTGAGTCTACGTTACGTCGAGTTGCTACACTACTCAAGACAAAAGGAGGTCCGACATGATATTAGGAGCTGTCCCATAACCTGTCACCTATTTGCATGTAAAGCTATTTGGATGACATCGTTTATTCTTCAGTTACAGTGGTTTTTGGTGAGTAAAATTCTATTTTTAAAATATTTACATCAAGTAAGAATGATTAGACATACTTCGGCAGTTGTGCGCCATCTTTTAGCATGAAACGGAAAAATGTCTTTTACCACGGAACACGCGACGTATACAAATGAACTGACTTTCCGTAATGTCTTAACAACTTAACTGTGTGTTACTTGCCAACAGATTTTTTTCAAAATGTTTATAACTTGTAACTGATTTCTTATAATACTTCTTCTTAAACTGATTTCACTTACTGTTTATTGGTGTGTAATAGTGTAATAATGTAACAGATAGACCATTAAATGCATTACTGACAAAATCTCCCCATTACAACATTCAAATTTGCATGAAATATTTGTTCCTAGGTAAATAACCATGTTGTATCTCGGATCT
This sequence comes from Schistocerca americana, assembly GCF_021461395.2. Lineage (NCBI taxonomy): Eukaryota > Metazoa > Arthropoda > Insecta > Orthoptera > Acrididae > Schistocerca > Schistocerca americana. Next base: position 462,918,854 of record NC_060123.1, read on the forward strand.
GTTTTTCACTTTTGGAAAAACCTTACTTTCGCCGAGTAATTTTTGCAGCGTCGGCAAAAAGACTGCGGCACACATAAAGTGAATGCTGTCATTTCGAAATGAAGAAAGAAAATATATTAAACTTCTATTATAGGGCTGACTAGACGTGAAAGTCTGAAAACTTTTTCAAGGTACAGTACTCACCCCTACATTATAAAAACGGTATGCGTACTTACAGAAACCTCAATTAGTGAGGAACTCCGCAGTTCATTTGGATACAACGGTTTTCCTGCATAACAGGCTATCAGCTTACCTTTAAATTATATGACACTGTATTTGATTCGTATGACGCACGATGTGAAGTCGCATACCACTGGAATAAAAGCAGCAGTCCCAGATGAAGCTGGGTAGTTTCATGGAGTCTTGGCCCCAGGTGCAAGCATAGACCTTGACAGCTATAGATGTGCAGATTTATCCAAATGGCGCTGCATGTTTTTTTCCTATCATGAACGTTATAACAGTGATGCAGCAAGATATTTCAGTGAGTCTCTTATTGTTTTTGTATTGAAAAATTAAAATCAAATACTTCTCACAGTTTTGTTGGTTACTGATAAAATAAAACCACGTGAAACAAAAAGACTGGATCTGTTTGGCTGAAAAACTTAACAATCATCTATCACAAAATAAATACATTATGTGATCAAAAGTATCCGGACACCTGGCTGAAAATGACTTACAAGTTCGTGGCGCCCTTCATCGGTAATGCTGGAATTCAGTATGGTGTTGGCCCACCCTTAGCCTTGATGACAGCTTCCACTCTCGCAGGTATACGTTCAATCAGGTTTCTTGGGGAATGGCAGACCATTCTTCGCGGAGTGCTGCACTGAAAAGAGGTATCGATATCGGTCGGTGAGGCCTCGCACGAAGCCGACGTTCCGAAACATCCCAAAGGTGTTCTATAGGATTCAGGTCAGGACTCTGCGCAGGCCAGCCCATTAAAGGGATGTTATTGTTGTGTAACCATTCCGCGACAGGGCGTGCATTGTGAACAAGTGCTCGATCGTGTTGAAAGATGCAATCGCCATCCCCGAATTGCTCTTCAACAGTAGGAAGCAAAAAGGTGCTTAAAACATCAATGAAGGCCTGTGCTGTGATAGTGCCACGCAAAACAACAAGGGGTGCTATCCCCCTCCATGAAAAACACGACCACACCATAACACTCCGAATTTTACTGTTGGCACTACACACGCTCGCAGATTACGTTCACAGGGCATTCGCCCCACCCACATCCTGACATCGGATCGCCACATTACGTACCGTGATTAGTCACTCCACACAATGTTTTTCCACTGTTCAGTCTTCCAATGTTTACGCTCCCTACACCAAGCGAGGCGTCGTTTGGTATTTACTGCGTGATGTGTGGCTTATGGCCAGCAGCTCGACTATGCAATCCAAGTTTTCTCACCTCCCGCCTGACTGTCATAGTACTTGCAGTGGATCCTGATGCCGTTTGGAATTCCTGTCTGATGGTCTGGATAGATGTCTGCCTGTTAGACGTTACGACCCTCTTCAACTATCGGCGTACGTGTCCATTCACGTTTCCACTTCGCTATCACATCAGAAACAGTGGACCTAGGGATGTTTACGAGTGTGGAAATCTCGCGTACAGACAAACGACGTAAGTTACACCCAATCACCTGGCCACGTTCGAGGTCCGTGGGCTCCACGGGGCGCCCCACTCTGTTATCTGACGGTGTCTAATGACTACTGAGGTTGCTGATATGGAGTACCTGCCAGTAGGTGACAGCACAAAGCACCTAATATTAAAAAAGTATGTCTTTAGGGGCGTCCAGACACTTTTATCACATAGTGTAAGTCGATAGGAGTTGTGAAGTTAAGAAATTACACTATTAGTGTGGTCTTATTTTAGTGCTATTTCAAATTAACACATGTGGATTTCGTAATGCATGCATTCAGATCTTGCCAAGTGTTATCGTTCCCTACAAATCATGGTGGGACATGTGCTCAGCCTCACTTTCAGTGACCGTGCAGTTAGAAGCACCGTGTCGCGGACTGCGTCGCCCCTCGCGCCGGAGGTTCGAGTCCTCCCTCGGGCATGGGTGTATTTGTCGTTCTTAGCATAAGTCAGTTTAAGTTAGCTTAAGTAGTGTGTAAGTCTAGGGATCGATGACCTCAGCAGTTTGGTCCCTTAGGAATTCACACACATTTGAACGTTTGAGTATCCGACTACCTTCTCTCATTAGTAGCCTCTACCAGCTCAGAAAGCTCACATCCCTTCTCCATCTCTCATGAACTTGTTACCGAACACCTTGTAGTGCCGTCCCCTCCCCCTTTCCCTCCTTTAGCAGCCTGGTCTACTACTGCGTCTCTGTCAACACATCCCACGCTGTCTTAAACTCTAAGCTCTCGCTTTTCAACCCACTTTCTATCGCCTTCGCTCCCAGACCACAAACACTTTCATGAAATTTGTCTATAATTAACTTACCCTCACGAGGAAGGCTCTGGTACACCTTTTCCGTGCCCAGGTCGAAATTCCGTTCATCTCTTGATACTCATATCCCACTTACCAGTTCCTTTGCACATAGATATCCCACATCAAGTACCATTTAATGTTCTCCTCAATACATCCGGCAACACAATCCCCACTCATAGTTTCCAGGCGCCTACATCAAGTTCATAATGAAGAGCATTTCGCATCTTTATAATTATGTCGTAAATAGCACCATTTTATTTTATTTTATTTTGTGTTTGTATAATAAATGATGTAATACAATGGTTGATAAGTAGCACTTTAGCCAGTCCCCAGTAGCGAGAACGTAAGTAACAGTTTAATAACTTTTCTTTTAAATCAGATACTGTCAGTCGGTACTGCAGCAACAAATAGTCACATACGTTTTAGGGAACTTTGAAAATTAAATTCCACTTCTGGGAAAACCAGGTATCCGACCAAAGAAAAACGACAAATTAAAGCTCAGAATCAAGTATCTCATCGCAAATTTTCTGGTGTGTGTGGAATGCGGAAACCGCTGGGGCTGCTTAAGGTGCTGCTCTTTGGGTACCGACACAGCAAATAAATCCTGGTGAGAACCGATTCCGCAGGCTAGTTATCGACAATTGGACTGCTGGCATGCCATGTCTGCATTTTGGGCAGGTTGTCACACTTCAGTCAAATTCCGTCCCGTGCCTCAGAAACACGACAAACCAACTTAACAAGTGGAGGACAACAAAAATTGACGCTATTCCACTGTCGTAAGCGATTCCAAGCGTTAGAGGGACTGACGATTCTAGCGCTGCAACAACATCCAGAGGATAAGTTGAAATAAAATAATGTCATTGTTTTAAATGAGAACTTGTAATAATCTGTCACCCAGCCAGAGATGGGGCAATCGCAGAAGAGAGATGGAAGTGCTGGAGAAGCTTCAGTCCCTGCTGTGGGCCTCTCGGGCAGATTCGGCTCAGACAGCTCACCTGGTCGCCTCTGATCAGGCCCTGCTCAGACTTCTTGTGTCGCTGTCTGGTGGAATTAATTTACGGTCCTACTGCCCGCAAAATGCGCTGCCGTAGAAAACAATAAGTACGATAGCAAAACCGCACACGGCGAGCTTCTCAGCAGGCGCGTCATCGCAACTGTGGCGGGCAAAACCTGGCCGTAATGGTTATAAATGGGCGGCCGCCGAGGAGAGGCGACACGAAAACTTTGGCAATCTGCTGGGCACGCAGCAAGGAACGCCGTGGCCGCCACTGGCCATCCAGGCCCCCACCCCCCTCCGCCAACTCCCTCGCACCTAGAGGTCGCAGGCTGCAGGCCTGCGCCAATCTCTTCCCAGGAGGCAGCTGGTGAACCACAGGCTTCAAGCCATTTCTCAGACAACTACACTGTCAGGAAGTAAGGTGTGCTCAGTTTTAGGAGTTCAACACCGCCTAATGTGTAGAATCAAATCATTTACAGACAGGGCCCTTAAAACAAGGTATTTTTCTCTGTAACAAAAGAATGACTGAAACGCATTTTTATTTATAAAGGTCACCGTAAGAAACGTTTATCTTTCCTCGGAGCTACGAACATACACTACCTGATGTAAGACGTGTATATTTCTATTGTCTATTGTCAAATCACAATTTATGAAAGATGTTTATATTTTATTAACAGGATTATGTAGGAATAATTAATATTTGTCATGATATAAATCTGCACCAAAGTATTATTGATATAATTCTAAAAAGGGCGGGAGAAACCGCTTATGGATACATTTTAAGAAAAGAGCGGAAAAGACCGCGCATTGATACATTTTGTAATGGTAGCAGGGATTGTCTGCACCAGAAAGCATTGTTGGCAGGAGAGACCGCACTTCAGCGTTCGTAGGAAGTCAGTAGTAAGCGAGAAGTGAAGCGAGTCGGTAGCAGGTCTGAAGCGAGAGGTTGAGAGGAGCGGTGAGCCTGCCAGCCACCAGCTATGATTTGTAAGAGATTATAAACGGATGTACAGAGACATCAGCTAACTATTATCTTAAGAGGAACTAATATTACAGAATTATATTTTTGAGAAACTCAAGACTACTGAAGGTATGTTTGCGCAATGCTAGTTGTAAGATTATTGTAAAAAAGTAAGTCCCATTTGAACGTTTGTAAAATCATTTCATTACCAACAGTAAATATTTCAAGCGTTTTCAGAATATAATTAATTTTTGCCAGCAATGTTGCATTACTGATTATAATCCATCCCAAAAACTATCAACATAAAACTTTGCAAAAATTTTATTGTTGTCAAGAAAAAGTTTAACTATGAACTACGTAACTTCAGTCAAATTAATTAAAGAATAACGTCAGCTTTGCTATTAAAGAATAACGTCAGCTTTGGTAATAAATACAGCCACTTATTATGAAAGTCCACCAGCAGCTAGTAGAGTATAGTAAAACAGAGTAAGTATATTCATGTCGCAGTTCGATGTAGCAGTCAGATGGCGATCCAGTAACAGTAAAAAAGGTAAGGAACAGTTTTGGGTTATTGCAGATAACGACTGAGGGCAACGTCGACGACACATTCTATGTTTCGTCGAAATAATCAGAAAATCACTTTTAATAAGCAGCAAATAAATTTGTATGCGAAGATTGAGAAAGAGAATAAATTTCAAAGGGAAGATTTCATTTGTTATTATTAAGCAAGAGATAGAAATCCTAAGGAAAGGTTTCATAGTTTATTGTAAAAGGGAAGGTTACCATTAACAGAAGAGGTATAGAGGAGACGGGAAGGTTTCACTGACAAAAAAAAAAGTGAAGCACCTGTAAGACACGTTCGGATTTCAATGTAACCTCGTACACGTACGCACCATCAGCGGATACGTAAATAGTTGTAGCTGGAATTCTATGTGAGAGGGAGAACAGTTACCAGTGTGGATTAGTGTTGTTCGTGTTAAGTGTTATAATCAGACTTGGTAAGGGGCGTGAACAGTGTCCGATGTTGACTGATCACTGTGGTGGACATGGCGAAGCCACGTACTCAATATGAGACAGGGTTATCTACGGGTATGTGAATAATTGTAGCTGGAATTCCTTGTGACAAGAAGATCAGTCACCAGAGTGTATTACTGTAGTTCGTGTTAAGTGTTGTACTCGGGCTTCGTAATGTATGTAAGGGGCGTGAACAGTGTCAGATATTAAGTGAACACTGTGACGGATGTGACGAAGCCGCATATTCGTATGAGACAGGGTTATCAGAACCTGACAGAGTTGGAAAGGAGCCACACTGCAGGTCTCCAGCAGGCCTGCTGGACAAACCGTGCAATATCCAGGGCTTTCTGTTGCTCAGATGTGGCAGGGGCACGATTTCAGACTACATAGGACTTGCACCCTTAGTCCAGGGATGCCGGGACGGTAGCTCAGCGTGTTCGGTCAGACGTTCAGCTGCCCTTTGTAATAAACAACTGAGTGAATGGATCAACAATGAACATGAATGAGCGTCATGGGACGTCCGGCACGAACATAGCTAACAAAATGAGATCAAAGAAGAAACAAAAGAAGTGGGGAGCGGTAGTATCTCTGATTAATAACCAAACCTTTCCGGTTTCTAACCCCAACACAGCTTACATTTTGGATAAAAATCATCAATACTGACGGCCGCAGACTTCCGGCATAAGATGTCATCCTCATTCTGCCAACGGCCGGAGAAGTGGACAGAGGTTCAGGGAACCAAGAGACGGTTGGAAGCTGCCCCTAAAGGCGGAAGAATCGGCAATGATCAATGGCATGAGGATGCAGAAGGCAATGAAAACAACCGCATTAAAGACACGTAATGTCTATCCACAGGTCACATAGCCTGCAAATGAAAAATATCATTATGACCTCTCTACTGGCAAAAGATTCGGGAATAGTTCCCCATTCGTACCTCAGGGAAGGGGCTTCCTATTGGTAGGTGACCGTGAGAAAGAGAGTGAATAACCAACGAACGGATACGATCTACGAGATGGGACTTGGAATGTCAGTAGTTTGAAAGTGGTAGGGAAGCTAGAAAAACTGAAAAGGGAAACACAAAGGCTCAATCTAGATATAGTGATAGTCAGTGAAGTGAAATGGAAAGAAGGAAAGATTTCTGGTCACATAAGTATTGGGTAATACGAACAACAGCAGAAAATTGCGTAACAGGAATGGGATACGTTATGAATAGGAAGGTAGGGCAGAGAGTGTGTTACTGTGAACAGTTTAGTGATTGGGTTGTTCTCATCAGAGTCGACAGCAAACCAACACCGAAACAATATTTCAGTTATACGTACCGACTTCTCAATCTGATGACGAAGAGATAGAGAAAGTACTTGAGAATTCTGAACGTGTAATTCAGTACATAAAGGGAGATGAAGATTTAATAGTCGTGGGGGACTGGAAGTCTATAGTAGGGGAAGGAGTAGAATAAGGTCTTGCTACTAGGAATAAGAAGGAACGAATAAATCAGCCCTGCAACAAATTTCAGAATCGAGCTCTGCAATAAACTTCAGCTAGTAAGAGCGAATACGCTGTTCGAGAATCGCAAGAGGAGGAGGTATACTTGGAAAAGGCCGGGATATACAGGAAATTACCAGCTACATTACATCATGGCCAAGCAGAGATTCAGAAATCAGATACTGGGTTGTAAGACGTACCCGGAAATAGTTATAGATACAGATCAAAATTTGGTAGTGATGAAGAGAAGATGAAGTTTAAGAGATTAGTCAGGAAGAAACAATATGCAAAGAAATGGGACACGAAAGTACTGAGAAATGAAGAGATACGCTTGAAGTTCTCTGAGGTTACAGATACTATGATATCTGTGATAGTTCAGTAGGGAGTCACAGAAGTTGGAAAGAAAACATAGGTACAAAGAAGGCAAATATGAAGAAACCATAAGTAACGGAAGAAATACTTCAGCTGATCGTTGAAAGCAGGAAGTACTAACATATTCAAGGAAATTCAGGAATGCAGAAATACAAATCATTTAGGAATGAAATAAACACAAAGTGCAGGGAGGCTAGGGCGAAATAGATGCATGAAAAGTGTGAAGAAATCGAAAAAAATATGATTGTTGGAAGGACTGAGTCAGCACACAGAAATGTCAAAAGAAGCTTCGATGAAATGAAAAGCAAGGGTGGTAACATTAAGAGTGCAAGAGGAATTCTACTGCTAAATGCAGAGGAAAGAGCGGATGGATGGAAAGAATACATTGAAGGCCCCTGGGTGGGGGGAAGATTTATCTAATGTTATAGAAGGGGAAACAGGAATCGACAGAGAAGAGATTAGAATTAGAATTTAAAAAAGCTTTGGAAGACTTAAGATCAAATAAGATAGCATTCCGGCAGAGTTTCTAAATGACTGGGGGAAGTGGCAACGAAACGACTATTCACGTTGGTGTATAGAATGTATGAGTTTGGCGATATACCATCTTACTGTCGGAAAATTATCATCCACACAATTCCGAAGACTCCAAGAGCTGGCAAATGTGAGAATTATCGCACAGTTAGATAACAGCTTAGGTATCCAAGTTGCTGGCAAGAATAATAGACAGGAGAATGTAAAAGAAAATTGAGTTTGTGTTAGATAACGATTAGTTTGACTTTAAAAAGGGTAAAGGCACAAAACAGGCAATTATGTAGCTGCAGTTGATAATGGGAGTATGACTAAAGAAAATTGAAGACGCTTTCATAGGATCTGTCGACGTAAAAAATGCGTTCGACAATGTCAAGTGGTGCTAAATGTTCGAAATTCTGAGGAAACCAGGCGCAAACTGTAGGGAGAGACGGGTAACACACAACATGTACAAGAACCAATGGGGAATAATAAGAAAGGAATACCAAGAACGAAGTGCTCAGATTAAAAAGGGTGTAAGACGGGGCTTTAGTGTTTCACCTCTATTGTTCAATCTATAAATCGAAGAAGCAATAATTGAACTAAAAGAAAGATCCATGAATGGAATTTAAATTCGAGGTGAAAGGATATCAATGTTCAGATTCGCTGATGACAATGCTATCATTAGTTCACATATTACAGGATTTGCTGAATGGAATGAACAGTCTAATGAGTACAGAATATGGACTGAGAATAAATCGAAAAAAGACGAAAGTAATGGGAAGTAACAAAAATTAGAACATCGAGAAACTTCACATAAGCACTGATGGTCACGAAGTAGACGAAGTTAAGGAATTTTGCTACCTAGGCAGCAAAATAACCAATGACGGACGGAGCAAGGAGGACATCAAAAGCAGACTAGCAGTGACAAAAATGGCGTTTCTGGCCAAGAGGAGTCTAGTAGTATCAAACATAGGCCTTAATTTGAGGAAGTAATTTCTGAGAATGTACCTTTGGACCACAGTCGGACTAGATAATTACCGTCCCATCCACCAAAAACAAACGGCTGCGTTTGCAGTGGCGCCGTGACAGGAAGCATGAACTGCGGATGGGTGGTGTTGCAGAGTTGCAGGGTTTTCCGTGACGGATGGCGTTTCTAAACTCTTCCAGATGATCTTCGACGGCGAGTATGGCGGCAATCTTGGGGAACTCCCATATTCGTTCCGTACTTCAAATGTTTTGGAGAGGTCAGCTGTGTTTTTCCTGGTGTCGTGGTGTGGAGAGTCACTGGGTATGACTTCAGTTAATGGCTGATGGTTACTGCGGGAAATGTGATGGCACAATATGTCACGGACATCGTGCGTCCTCATGTGTTACGACTCGTGCAGCCAGTGTCATAGCGCCATTTTTCAACATGACAGTGCTCGTCCACAAATGTAATGCAGCTCTATGAATGCACTGCATGATGTTCCGGTACTCCCCTGGCCAGCAAGATCTCCAGATCTGTCGCCAATCTGATACGTATGGCACCAGCTCGGACGTCACCTCTGTTCCAGTGCCAGCATCCAGGATATCAATGACTGGTTACAGCAGTTCTAAACCATCTTGCCTTAGCATAGGATACAACGGCTTTATCGTACTCTTCTCAACCGAGTCTTGCATGCATATAGGTCAGAGCGGGGTCAACGTTATACTGATAAGTCGGCTCATACTGCAAAGATTTTTGTAAATTTTATGTGATTTGGTAATCACTGAAATAATATCACATACCCTCTCAATCCTTGAAGGTTCACTTCGTTTCTTCCTTCCATCCCCAACCTCTAGTGCGGTCCGCTTTTTTTGCAGACGCTGTAGTTTATTTCGAAGAGTTACAGACATGTATTATGTTTTTTAAATAGGACATTATTTTTGATATCACGTAGCTAATGTATTTAAACCATGTACAAGTTAATTTAATGCAAATTTCTGTAAATGTTCATGCTCAGCAACGACTTCTAGAAGCAAGTTGTTTGAGACGATACGGCTGTAACAGACGAAGATCAGCAAGAAGTGAGAATATAAGTTTTTGTTTTAGCTGCAATACTAAACATCCTCATGTCATATCGCGATAAATAAATGCAGTCACAAATTCACTCGTACCACATGTTGCCAACAATGGAACTGCATGCGAATGACTTCAATTAGACGGTTATTTTCTGCGAATGGGCCGTCAATAATTTCACTCTGGCTGGCTTACTAAGTGTTATGTCCTCTGAGCAATCCACGCTCACAAATTATGGTTCAGTGAACGATCGGAAGCATATCACTGGGCCACAGAAAAGCTTAGGTGGATACGTCATGTCAGACGCCAAAGGAGGTGGTCCACTAATGTATGGTGAGGAATCCTTGTCTATGAAATCATCGGTCCACATTGCTTCACCGGTGCTCTGAAAGTTGAAATTTATCGAGCTTTCATCGTCGACAGTTTAAGTGTTCTCCGTGAAAATGTCACTCTAGAGATTAAAGGCTTTATGTGGGTGCAGCATGACGGTCATTCAGACCATTCCGCGCAATATTGAGCAAGAGCTCAAAAATTCATGTTATAGAGGATGGCTAGGACACCGTAGCTCACATGGTAGCGCGGTTAACACCAGCAGACTTCTTTTTGTGGGAATGTGTAAATAAACATATTTTACCGAAGCCACATACCCAGTTATTTCAAACTTGTCGCTCCATGACGCCAACACCCTTACATCTCGCTCATAGTTCATTTATAAGGCGTAGTGAGTTGTGCACAATTTAAAACAGGCACTCACCACTTAAATGAACATTCTGCAACCAGAACTTGCGTTTCAACACAGTTAATTATATACAACATGTTGCATCCACCCTTAAAAAGTTGAACGTTTCTCACACCCTAACTAAAATTGGAATAAACTTGATACAAACTGATCTGTAGGCGCGCGGGGTAGCCGCGTGGTCAGGGGCGTCTTGTCACGGTCAGCGCGGCTCACACCGTCAGAGGTTCGAGTCCTCCCTCGGGCATGGGTGTGGGTGTGTGTTGTCCTTAGCGTAATTTAGTTTAAATTAAGTAGTGTGTAAGCTAAGGGACCGATAACCTCAACAGTTTGGTCCCATAAGACCTTACCACAAATTTCCATTTTCCAAACTGATCTGCACAGGGTTTTGATACATCAGCTACATAATAGAGAAAAATTACAGCTCGTTGCTGTAAGTCTCTGGAAAATGCAGAAGGAGTAAGTTTATCTAGATCATTAAATATTCATTTCACTTATTATTTCGGGCACTGCAGAGAAAAATGCCTTTCTGGAACACCCTATATACACTTATACCCTCGAACCACTTTTTAGTTCATACCAGAGGGTATTTTCTATTGTACGACGTATTGAGGTTTCTTCCTGTTCAGTTCACATATGCAGTTTAGGGAGAATAGCTCCTTAGATGGTTCTGTGTGCGCTGTAACTGATTTAATCTCTAAAAATGAATCTTTCACTCTGTAGATGGAACCCCTCCTTTCGCGGACAGTACTCTTACCGTCTTACGTATTTGTCCACGACTCACGACCGACCCTCATGGGAAATTCATTAGCAGCTATACGATAAGATACTTATTAAGTTTCGTCCTAACTGGTCAGCATCTTGTCAACCTACGCTAAATCGTCAGGTGCAAGCTAAATAGTCTCCACATGTCGAAACAAACTTCTTTTGGTGGATAGTCTGCTTATATATGAGGTTGTGTCTCTCATTTTCCTTTCTGGTCAAAAATTTGAGAGGAGCGAAAACAGAACGTCCTAAGAACTACACAACGGTTTCTTTTCGAACTTTGATACCCGAGTGAAATGTAGAAAATGGAAAAACTGGATATCAAATTAACCAGCGTGAGGACAGGCTTAGCAAAGAACGACTTAGATACTTGAAAGTAATAACATGGCATCTTACCTCGGATGAGGAAACCATAGCATTATAGTCATTTCCAGAGTGACGAACAGCCAAAATGCAGTCTCCGCCATGTCATCTACAGTTGGCAAGAACTTTCCGCAGTTTAGGGCGAATATGTGGTAAAGGACAAACACCGTCACCAACTTTCATGGTCGTAGCTTGAGTTTTTTCCAGGTGATAAAGAAAACATTATGTCTAATCATCTCCATCAGTTTGTCCTTCTCTAAGAACAGTCTGTTTGGCAATCGGGCCATTGTCTCCTCTTTGACACATTTCTACAACGGTCGCCGCGTGGAGTGGCCCCGCGGTTTGAGGCGCCACGTCACGGATTGCGCGGCCCCTCAGGACGGAGGTTCGAGTCCTCCCTCGGGCAAGGATGTGTGTGTTATTCATAGCATAAGTTAGTTTAAGTAGTGTGTAAGTCTAGGGACCGATGACCTCTGCAGTTTGGTCCCTTAGTAACTCACACACATTTGAACATTTTTACAACGGCCATTGATATTTTCTGCCTCCACGCGTCGGAACAAACTTCTTTTGGCTTTACAAAGCTTTGCTAAGAAATATTTAATAGGATAATTAACGAAAAAGTTAATTTGTGGTTTGAGGGAAAATTACATAATGGATACTTGACCGAGGACAGGCTTAGCAAAGAAAGACTTATATGCTTGAAAGTAATAACATGGCATCTTACCTCGGATGAGGAAATCATTGCATTATAGTCATTTCCAGAGTGACGAACAGCCAAATGGTGGTAAATGGAGAAATAGGGTATCAAACTGACCAGCGTGAAAGTGCACTTTTGCAAAAATAGTTTAATCACTTGAAAGTAATGAGTATAATTGTAATTAGTGAGTTGAGTAAATTATTTTTATAATTTTCATAACCCGAAGAAGAGTGGGAAATACACAAATAGGATTTCAAACTGACCTATGGGATATGTGACCTATGGAAGGTATAGTTTTTAAAAAAACATTTAATTGCTTGAAAGTAATAAATATAACAAAGGAAAACTTAATCGGTGATTTGAGGGACAATTACGGAGTGGATTTTGTCCGAATTTTCACTGCCTAACAAAGAGTGGGAAATGGGCAAATGGGACAGCAGACTAACCAGCGTGATGTGTAGTTCCGCCGAGAAAAAGATTTAAATGCTTGAAGGTAATCAGGTTAACGAAGACAAAACAAGTGATTTGAAGGGAAAACTGAAATATTACGCGAACAACTGGAGCTATCTATATAAATGACTAATCTGCATTGTAGCAGAATTGAACTAAATAGTTCCTTTGTGCTAGTATTAGTAGAACTTACATTCACCATCCGGGATAAATTAATAACTGGTTCCGTTTACCGACCTCCCGACTCAGATGATACAGTTGCTGAACAACTCAAAGTCTCATTTCAAATAGGTGCCCCACTCGTACAATTATACACCGTGTTCACTTCAATCTACTCTCGATATGTTGGCGAAAATACACGTTTAAGTCGGTGGTAGGCATAAAACATCGTCCGAAATAGTGCTAAATTCTTCCTCCGAAAATTATTTTGAAAAATTAGTTCGGGAGTCCACTCCAAGCGTAAATAGTTGGGAAAACATACTCGACATCTTAGCGACCAATAACCCTGAGGAGAAAATAGGGACCTCGTTGTAGCGAGCTTGACACCTTCCTAAGAGACAGCCTCTGTTCCTTCCGAACTAGATACGTAATTAGAGACCAGATGTCACATAAATTTAAAGAAATAGTGTCGACATCACGTAGAAATTTATAGCAAATAATAACAGATGGAACTGACCCACCCTTGGTACAAGAAACAGTTCAGAACATTATTGAATAATCAACGAAGGAACATGCGTAAATTAAAATAGCGCAAAATCCCCAAGATCGGCGAAGTTTAACAGAAGCTCAAACATCAATGCGAGAAGCTTTTAATAATTTCCATAACGATACTCTATTTCGAAATGTCTCAGAAAATCCAACGAGATTCTGGTAGTATGTGAAGTACACCAGCGGTAAGACTCAATCATTACTTTCGCTGTGTGATGACGATGGTTATGTTACAGATGTTGGCGCCACTAAAGTGGAGTTACTGAATACGGTTTTCCCGACATTCTTTCACCAAAAAAAGACGATGTAAATATTCCAAAATTCGAATCAAGACCTGCTGACAACATAAGCAACTTTTAAGTAGATATCTTCAGTGTAGCAAAGCGCGTAAGTCACTCAACAACGGCAAGTCCTAAAGTACAAATTTTAGACCAATTAGGTTCCTTTCAGAGTATGCTGATAAAATACAACCATACTTAATAATCACTTACAACGACTGACCGACGAAAGATCCGCTCTTAAAGACTGCCAAGCTGCGCAGGTGACACCAATACTCAAAAACAGACATAGGACTAATCCAATGAATTACAAACCCACATCAGTGACGTCGATTTGTAGTAGGATTATGCAACATATGTTGTGTTCGAACATTATAAATTTCTTCAAAGAAAACGATCTGTTGATATACAGTCATCATGGATTCAGAAAATATTGTCCTTGTGGAACAAGACTAGCTCTTTATTCTCACGAAATAATGAATGCTGTCGGCAGGGGGTCTCAGATCGATTCCATATTTCTAGATTTCCAAGATTCATTTGGTAATGTTCGGCGTCTTATCAAATTGCGTGCCTACGGAGCATCGTCCGACTGTAGAAATGATTTCCTGTTAGAAAGATCACAGTTCGCAGTAACAGAAGTAAAGTCATCGAGCTAAACAGAAGTGATATCTGGCGTTCTCCAAGGAAGTGTTGTAGGCGCTTTGCTGTTTCTAATTTATTCAGGAAGAGTCAGGAAGAAAGGTGCATGCTTGGAGTGCATGATAGTATTGGTGATCACGAACATAAAACTTCACATGGACATATGCCCTGTTCCGAATGGTTTCTGAGACAGAACACCCTTAATGTCAGTTTTGTAAGTTTTTCTTGAATAACTCGAAAACAGCGGCCTCTAGTGAAAGCGTGTTGCAGTACAAAATTAAACTACATTAAATTTCCTACAAAAGAATGCCCTGTTCACTTTTTGCCTAGGGCTAATAGTTTGCCCGAGGAGGCTGAGAAAGTATTGAAAATCTCCTTCAACGAGCATGAGCTGCAGCTTAGATAGTTTTTGTAAGCCAATTTGAGGTAGTTTCCTGACTTGATAGACCACAACTGTCCCGTATTAAATTGTTCGTCTTGAAGAGAGCGAGAGAATATACGCCGTAGCGGAAGTATTTTTTGTAGGCCAATTTGAGGTAATTTCCCTACTTGGCAGATGGCAAGTACTCTGTTTCAAATTGTTCATCTCGATTTCCTCTACACTCTAGTGGTACATTGTAACCAATGACAATGTGCTCAGTAATACAGAAAGTAAATAACAATATACATTACACGCGATCCGTGGCTCTGAGCACTATGGGACTCAACTGCTGTGGTCAGTAGTCCCCTAGAACTTAGAACTACTTAAACCTAACTAACCTAAGGACATCACACACAACCATGCCCGAGGCAGGATTCGAACCTGCGACCGTAGCAGACGCACGGTTCCGGACTGCGCGCCTAGAACCGCGAGACCACCGCGGCCGGCCGCGATCCGTGTCGGATACCATTCGGAACAGGGCATATGTTCATATCACTTTTTTGTTAAGAATCACCATGACTCCTCAAATCATGTACCTTACCTCCAGACTCAAGCTGCATAAGTGATTTGGGAAACAATCTAAGCAGCCATCTTACATATTTTGCATTCGATACTGACATTTACCATTTAGTAAAGTCATCAGAAGATCAAAACCAACAGCTAAATGTTTTACACAAGATAAATCTATGGTGCGAATAGTGGCAGTTGACCCTAAATAACGAAAAGCAACCTGTTAAATTTCTATTACGCGACAAATCACACAAATCTAAAGGCGGTCAGTTCAACAACATATCTAGGACTAACAACTATGAACAAGTTAAACCGAAAAGTTCACATAGATAATGTGGGGGAGAAAGTGAACCAAAGAGTGCGTTGTGTTGGTAGAGCACTAATAAAATCCATAGGTCTACTAAATAGAGTGCCTGCGATACGCTAGTCCGTCCTCTGCTAGAGTACGGCTGTGTGGTAAGGGTTCCTTATCAGATAGGATTGACGGAGTGCATTAAATATTCCTAAGAAGGGCGACTCGTTTTGTATTACAGGGTGGTGGTGGATGACAGAGTGTCACGGATGTGATAGGGGAATTGGGGTGGCAGTCACTAAAACAAAGACGTTTTTCGATAGGGTGACATCTTTTGACGAAACGTCTATCTCCAACTTTCTCCTGTGACTGCGAAAACCTTTTGTTGACACCCACCTACATAAGAGAAATTAGCGTTGTAAGAAAATGAAAGAAAGATTGAAGTGTTCGTCTGTCCCACATTCTGTACATCAGTACAAAAGCTTTTGGTCACTTACCTAACAGCATCAAAAGTCTGACAGATAGCCATATAGCAATCAAAAGGAAATCAAAAGAATTTCTGAATGTCAGCTCCTTCTACTCTACTATTAGATGAATTTTTGGATATAGTAAGTGGGTAATTCCTCCCCCCCCCCTCCCCCCCCCCCCACACACACACACAAAAATTGTCATGTAATATTTTGTGTAATGTAATATCTTGTATAGACATCTTTTATTAGCCTGACACGTTCCACATCATTACGAAGTGTCGTATTCGTGATCTATGGAACAAGTACTAATCTAATCTAATCTAATCTAATCTGTTAGATAATGGAACGGTAGGGAAAGAGTAAAACTCAATTTAGTTGATTGGCTGCTTGTTTTCCTTGGCGAATCCGGTTTCCAATTTCGCTTTTACTGCGTCTTCTTTAGCAATGGCTCCCACATATTTACAAGAGAACACAGACCTTACTACTCCAAAATCCAACGTCAAGTCTTGACCCAGTCCTGCAATAATCAAATACTTAATTTTCTCTAATGGTTAAACCCCATTTCTGTTATTCTTTGTCTAACTTCATACCCATGTAGTTCATGTAATTCTCATCCACTGCAAAAATAATTTAACCATAAGCAAAATTGAAAGCGAAGAGTTTCTCACCGTTTACACACGTACACACACACACACACACACACACACACACATACACACACACACCACAACACGAACGTTTCCATAAACTTCAGTCAGAATTTAAGTATATTTGAAGTGATATAGGTGATATCGCACATCCTTGTCGTAAGCCTTTGGTCACTAGAATCTCTCCGGACTTATTTCTACCTACTTTCATTCTACAAACTTCTAAGTTTTTTTAGTCTTAATTTCTTGTCATCAGTTGGTCGCCAAAAAACCAGTATTTTTTAGGTTTATTACAGAAGGCTACCTTAGCACTATCTAATATTTCAACTTATGGAAAATACACCATTAGGACTTGTCTAACGAGTCACACGTGGATCTGGTGACCGTGGCACAGACAGACGTCAGAGCAAAATACAAAAAGTCACGGAGGTAGCGAATGATGGCAATATCTGTGCGTTTGAGAGGCGCGCTTCATAGCTCTCTGAGTGCCCCAGTGATAGCAATAACAAGGGAGGAAAGCGACGCGGGACGCAGGAGGAATTAATGAAATGCGTTATTGAGCTGCGGTCGAGGGATCTGGGTCAAGGGGGCGATTATTGCTTTCCTGCGGCAGCGAACGGATAACCCCTCTACCCCGAACCAAGCCGATCCCTGCCTGTTCCCGTCAGCCGATCACTCTACGCAAAACGCTGTCATTCACGCTCTGGCCTGTGTCATCAGCGACTCAGAAACTTTAGGCTTAAGAGTTGTAAAACTGGCAGTACTGTTTACTGAATTCGACAGATTCACAAAAGTAAGGCGCTTAATTAGTCCCGCTGGGGCAGTGAACTAAACTAAACAGTTGCGTCGAGAATACGCAATAACAGGCAAGGAAGACAACGGCAGGCAAGACAAGTCCGAATCGCAGTCACAGAGCATCTTCAAAGACCGATAGCTGAAGGCAGGTGAGACTGAGGGCACACAGGCGCAACTGGAACTGGTTGTGGATGAGCGTATGGTCGTATAACCAAGCAGAAACTCTAGAGGGCGTTACGCTCGTTTGACTTCTTACTGCACTATACGTGATTACAAAATGTGTCGGTGATGCGTGACTGTTTGTATGCTTTGTAAATGTGTCTCAGTCCCTAGAGAGTCTGTAACGCCGGAAATGCATATCCTCCTATTTCCATCTATTGTACTATTATTTTTTTTCCTTGTTTTGTTACCTCAAGATATGACATTTCTGTCTCTTTATATATTGTAATTGTTTTACTGTTTGTATATATATATATTTATGCACTCATGTCGATGTATAATTGGTTTGTTTCGTAAATATTATTTGTATTTTTACGCTGGGTCTTGCCTAGGGAAAACTGCTATCGAACGATTACATCGATAGGTCGTGTGAAGACTCAAAGTGTGTAGGATCTTTGGTAGTGTTAACTCTGCCGCGTGAAGCGCGGGCAGAACAGAGGGAGTCTGGCGGGAGTAGCGAGTGGAGCAGGTGTGTTGTGTGACGCTCCCGCGAGTTGCCGCGCTTTCGGGGTTTGGCAGCATGTAATTGCGCTCGACTCGCGATGATAGTTTCTGACATGGTGTCGCGGACGGGAAGCATTAGCTGGCGCACATCAAGAGCCCGTTTCGCCTGGTGACCGTGTCGAGAAGAAGGCGCACCAACATCCAGCTTCTGCAACAGCGACGGCCGACAATGAGTGACTGTCGCCACCTCCTCGATCGACGGCTTCGAACCTTCAATCAACCAACAAGGAAGACTGGAAGCACGTAAAGTTTTAGAACTGTATGGCAGACCTCAGCTTTTAATCTTGTTCCATTTGCCTCGCAAAATTACAGCAACTTAGCATGAACCTTTGTTGCTCATTGTCCCAATTGCATTACCAAGCAAGGTCCCTTCCTTTTCCGGAATGAACCCGAGTATCGTTGAAATTCAGACGCCAGCATTAAAGTAACATCATTTCACTGCTTTAATCTCAAAGGTATTCATAGCTGGCTTCAATATTCAGATTACACAAGCACAAATTAAGAGTGCGAGTTTTGTTATCGTATTTTTGCTTACCTGTGACTGCAGCTCAGCTTGGTACGTACTAAATTTTACTATTGTTAATAGTTCAGAATCATTTAATTCAAGTTCAAAGTTAAATCTCTTGTTTCTAAATTGCGTAGAGTCAAGTTGCTTTTGAAATGATTGTTGAGGTAGTCCAAGACTAACCGTATTTTACTGGATTTCGATGTGCTTCAGAAAGAAAGCTCACTATTAACTTCAGTCACTAAATTAACTTTCGATTTTCCGGTTTTATTAATTCTTTTGCTAAATTAAGTCAGAGTGTAGCGAAATTTATTACTTCTGACAAACTTTCAGTTTTCACACTACACGTGTCAACCTTCAGTTGCCACGCTTCTAGTGTTAATTATATGTGTAATAACCTTTCTTTTTCAGTTACTATAGTAATTGTCCTTAGGACTGGCGACCGTGATTTCCCCCAAATCTCAAATATCTAATTGTTGTTGTTGTTGTTGTGGTCTTCAGTCCTGAGACTGGTTTGATGCAGCTACCGCTAGTTAATTGTTAACGTAACGGCCGCACATTTACTTTCTTTATTATCTTTACCCCTTTTCAAAATTAATTTCCACCAGTTTCATTTGCATTTTTCCTTTCATTTAGATGTAACCCTTTCCTCCCTCTTTACCGACAGATTAACTTCGGTGACGATTGCTTTTCCCAAATTTCCATTAGGTACACGCGGTTTAATTTTTCACTGTCATTAAGGTCGATAAGTGAGGGGGAGGTTACACGTGGCGACCTGGTGACAGGACAATCTTCAAATTTGAGGTTGTTCTGGACACGAATTTTGCATTGTGCAAATCCCGTAACAAAGTACTGGTTACGAAATGGTCGATACGTCAGCGAGAATAAGTAGTGGGAGTAATCCTAATTATATTTGAGATTTGGCATTTATATTGAAAATTATTAAAATGAGTGAAGGCAACAATTGCCAAAATTTGGTAGACTTGGATACGGAACAATCGGTCGAACAGTGGGAAACGCGTACCGCGGTACCCATTGTTCAGGGGCAGGCGGCTAGCATGAAAGATGCGACCGCCGAAACGCAACAAAGAGCAGAAATGGAATTCCAGACTTTAGAAAATGTTTCGGAACCGGAAGTGATTAAAGAGGAAGCCGCTACGGAAGTAAAACCGGTAGTTTCCGGGAATGTAACTGATTTATTGAATGTTTTGATTAACGAAATCAAGAGTCAATCGGCCAAGCAAGAAGCTCAGTCTGAAAAATTTGAACGGATGCTAGACAATCAGAACAAAGCTATTAATGTTGTTAACAACAATGTTGGAGTTGTTAACACAAAAGTTGATAAAATCAAAGAAGATATTGTTGTGATTAATACCGAAATCGGTAATCTTAAACAGGAAATGATAGGCGTTCAGGCGGAAATTGCGAGCATAAATACTCGTTTTGATTCCGAAATTAGCAGAATCGAGAAAAGTGTAGGAGACGCAGTTGCTCCGATCATCGAGAATAAGGTGACGGAACAAATTCAATTAGTGAGAAAAGAGGATCATCAGAAGGTGGAAACTTTAAAGGCTTTAGTATCCAAAGTAGATACCAAAGTGACGAAGCAGGCTAATACCTGCGAAGAGAAAAAGAGGGAAGTGGAAACGCTTGCGACAACCACTTGCCAAGTGATTACGAGGGTGTCGGAATTAGAAAGGAAACTTGACGAAAAACAGAGCTATGTGCCAATCTGTGCACATAGTTCGGAATTGTTGACGAAGGAGGAGCGGTTCGACCCCTTGAAAAAAGGCGGTATACACGCGACGGATTTCATTAAAAATTGTGAAAGAGTTTTACCCAGATCATGGACTAATGAGAGAAAAATTAATGCGGTTATTGATGTGCTGGCTGGTGATGCCAAGCGTTGGGGCTTAAACCTCGACATTACGAACCTGACTTTTGACGAGTTTAAAAATTTCTTTCTGGCGGAATACTGGTCAGAGCAAAAACAGCAAAGTGTCTGGCGCGAATTTGTCGTATCGAGGCCTTTCGATGCGAATTCGCGCGGTTCGATGAGGGAGTTTTGTGAGGGCTGGATCCGCAAGTTGGAATATTTGCGTGATCGCCGCACGGAATCCGAAATAGTCTGGGAACTCTACAAGAAGCTTCCAGATGATACAAAACGCTACGTAGGAAGCAATTACAGGACAATCAATGATTTCCTGGAAAGAGTTGAGGACGAGGACAATTGGCGCAATAATCGCGACAGTGGTAGAGGCCGTGGTAACAACAACGGGTACCACCCCAACCATAACAACGATAACCATGGGAATAATGCATACCGCAGCAACAACAACAATGGTTCGGACCGTAATAACAATCGGTACAATGCAAATAATAACAGGAATGACGGAAACCAGTATCATATTAACGTGATACGGGCTTCACAGAATAGTAATAACGCCAGAGGGTGTGATCAGCCGCCTCAGCAGCATCCGGGGAGCGTATCTGCTGGGACGAGACAGGGAAACCATTAGCCGCGCCGGTGAGGGGCCGACCAGGCGTGGAGAAATTTTGGCGGCCCAATAACAGGAGAAAACCCAGGTGTCGTCGTTATGAAAATTCCGTATGGAATAATCAACGGCGGGAGAGTGTGCCAGTATTAGGAGAAAGGAGTGCGCCCACAAGTAGTAGATCAGCTGTAGACACGGCAGTAGAAAATACATTCACTGTCAGTGAGAACAATTTAAGTAGTGTTCCGGAAATCGACTATAAAGTGGCAGCTGTAATACCCACAGCGGCACTGGAGATTGAGTTTAAGAATGATTCGCAAGTGTTGAAAGAAGATCAGATGTCGGATAAAACGTCCGTCATCGAGCGAGGGGATGCAGAGAGGGATGAGGTCTGGTTAAGGCAGTTCGGTCGCTTATACGACGAACTAAGAGATTATAGGGGCCTGTACGGGAGAAGTGTTTATGGGGAGCGCGGGCAGGATTTGCCGCGTCTCGTCCCGCAGGAAGATAGTGATTGTGAAGTGATGGAAAGTTCTGGCCCTAACCGGCAGACTTTACCAGAAATAATTGATGTTAAGGGGGAGCACGAGCAAGATGCGTCGTGTTTCGTCCCGCAGGAGTTGAATGTTGAAGTAGTAACGGAAAGTTCTGGCCCTAACCGGCAGACTTTACCGAAAGTTGTAGTGGTAGAAGTAGCCGACCCATCCGACGCGAACATCCAGTTTAAACATTGCGAGAGTATTAAGGAGAAAGATTACGAAAATTTTAGTGATAGCCGGACACGATTGGTAGAAAAGCACGTAGATTGCAGCGTGTATGAGGTTAGAGCTGACATTATACGGTCAGAAGATAACAGTGTGGGTTGCGCAGATCTAGAGGAAGTAATTGCAGATACTACTGGGCACATGTCTCCAGGTAGATTGGCAGATGAGATCAATCTGATTAAAGAGGAATCAACGAAGGTGACAATTAGTGAATCGATAGCAAAGCAACACTCATTAGTTGACGAGTTACAGGAAAAGGTTTCGGTATTGGAGGCGAAGCTACAGACTAAGCCTCAGGACAGACGTGTTGAAATTAAAACTGTATGTGAACAGAGGCTGAAAAAGCCGCCAGATAAACCGGATTTAGGATCAAAGCCGGATGGTTTTTTCTGGAATGACCTGGATATAGACGAGGATTTACTGTGGGAAAATAAAGAAACAGTCGAGGACAAGTGTAGACAGATAGTAGTGTCTGTTAATATGCACGACCTACAACTAAACGTATTGATTGACACCGGTGCAGAATTGAGTACTGCATCTGGGAAAATATTTGAGTTACTGAAAGACAGACCTGGCATCGTAGTTATGCCAGTAACAGGAGTGAAAATTATCGGTGCTACTGGGAAGGCCAGTAAACCGGTCACAAAACAGATTTTTGTCAACTTCGAGATATATGGGGCACGATTTGAACAAGAGTTTGTCGTCGTGCCAGACTTAACTACGGAAGTAATTGTCGGGTTAGATTGGCTATTAAAGTACCGTGCAGTGATTAATTGCGAAAGCAAAACTTTGACATGTACGTCCCAAGATAAAACAATAGTAGTTAGTTTTGACGAGGCAGGAGACGGTGTGCATAGGCAATACCAGCCTATACACATTGTTAACTGGCCGGATGACATTGACGTTGGTATGAATTTGAACTACTGTAATGTGAGGAATCTCGGCACTGACAATAGTATAGAAAGTGAATTGGAAAGTATTGTAGACGGTGTGGCAAACGTAACACACCAACAAAGACGAGGCCGACTTTCCCGTACCTATTGCCATCACAACCATAGGGCATGGGGCAAATATGTAGCAGTATTTGAGAGAATTATGAACACCTTGAGACATGAATCGACGGGATTTTCTCCAGAGGAAATCCTGTTGGATGACAGAAGTAAAAGTTTAGTGGAAGAGATAATCAAATTCCCTCCACGGATTGACATTAGTATTGGTGTGAAAAAAGATCGTTTGCGAGAAGTAATGAAGCTTAAAGCCGATGCTCGCATACGTCGTCATGACGCTAAAGCACGTTTTGCTAAGTTTGCGATCGGAGACTTAGTACTTGTAAAAGCTCATGAGAAATCGAGCGAGATAGACAATGAAATCTCTAAATTTAAGTTTGTTTATAATGGATCATATAAAGTCATTGGTATACCTCACACAAATGCTTATTGCTTAGAGTATCCAAGCTCTGGAAAGCTATTAGGTATACGAAATATAGTAGATTTGAAATTGTACCAACCTAGGATTGATTAGTACCACAGATAGGGTAATTTGCACAGTATGTAGATATAGAGTGTAAGATTTAAGGATGTGCCACGTGGCGATGCTTTTGCCTGACCTAGAGGTCATTAAAGAAGTTGTAATTAATAAGTAATTTATGTTGATTAAAAGATTTAAGAGTTACTGAATATTAATCAATTTAAAAATCCAAGCTGCTAGTTTAAGTTTTCAGCTGAGTCACAGTAGATTAAGCAATGTAAATATGATTTTGTAACTAGCTGTAAGATTCCATAAATATGTGATTTACTAGTCATTGCCGATGTACTTAGACGCTGTTTTAAGTTTCAGGCTAGTACATGCGTGTGATGATGGACAGTGTTGAGTTATCCGCTGTGATAGTGTTTATGGACTCCTTGAGATTACTCGGGAGTGAGTTTTTCCTAAAGAATTCAGTGAAACGGACGTTCTGGAAACGCCGTCATAAGGGCGAGTGAGATCAAGCGTGCCGCACACGCGGGCGCAACAATACTGTCGAGGCGAGCCGCTGTCGGCTCTTGTGCCGCTGTTGGCTCTTGTGCCGCTGTCGGCATCCTTTGTACTCGCGAGTACGGAATGTGGAGTTGCTTTTCTTCCCGGACAGCTGATGTGAAAGAATTCTGCTGTCAATATTTATGTTTTATTTTATCTGCTGTATATTATTTTCTTGTTTAGCGTTAATTGGACATGACGAGAATATTAATTATGAAAAGGTTACATAAATATGTGTATTCTATGTAATTAATTATTAGTTTGCGTATTTTGATATACCTGTTTTTTATGACCATGTACTCTGATCAATTTTGCAAATAGTATTCCATTTCTTATAGTGTTACGAATTTTAATGATTTTGGAATAGCTAAACCGTTTTCTATGTTTTCTATGAATTTTGATATGTTGTCAACCTGTTTTATTTTGTGCAAGATGACAGAGTGGAATAAGATTAGGAGTTTCTCCACTCAATTATTATGGTCTAAAAATTGATTTATGCTTAATTAGACGAATGCTAAATTTTGTTGATGTTTTGAGCATATGCATTTCCGCTGTTTCTTTTTTGGAACATTTTCTGAGTCTGTTTACGTTACACGAACATCCTCAGACAATGTGGGGCACGTGTAACGCCGGAAATGCATATCCTCCTATTTCCATCTATTGTACTATTATTTTTTTTCCTTGTTTTGTTACCTCAAGATATGACATTTCTGTCTCTTTATATATTGTAATTGTTTTACTGTTTGTATATATATATATTTATGCACTCATGTCGATGTATAATTGGTTTGTTTCGTAAATATTATTTGTATTTTTACGCTGGGTCTTGCCTAGGGAAAACTGCTATCGAACGATTACATCGATAGGTCGTGTGAAGACTCAAAGTGTGTAGGATCTTTGGTAGTGTTAACTCTGCCGCGTGAAGCGCGGGCAGAACAGAGGGAGTCTGGCGGGAGTAGCGAGTGGAGCAGGTGTGTTGTGTGACGCTCCCGCGAGTTGCCGCGCTTTCGGGGTTTGGCAGCATGTAATTGCGCTCGACTCGCGATGATAGTTTCTGACATGGTGTCGCGGACGGGAAGCATTAGCTGGCGCACATCAAGAGCCCGTTTCGCCTGGTGACCGTGTCGAGAAGAAGGCGCGCCAACATCCAGCTTCTGCAACAGCGACGGCCGACAATGAGTGACTGTCGCCACCTCCTCGATCGACGGCTTCGAACCTTCAATCAACCAACAAGGAAGACTGGAAGCACGTAAAGTTTTAGAACTGTATGGCAGACCTCAGCTTTTAATCTTGTTCCATTTGCCTCGCAAAATTACAGCAACTTAGCATGAACCTTTGTTGCTCATTGTCCCAATTGCATTACCAAGCAAGGTCCCTTCCTTTTCCGGAATGAACCCGAGTATCGTTGAAATTCAGACGCCAGCATTAAAGTAACATCATTTCACTGCTTTAATCTCAAAGGTATTCATAGCTGGCTTCAATATTCAGATTACACAAGCACAAATTAAGAGTGCGAGTTTTGTTATCGTATTTTTGCTTACCTGTGACTGCAGCTCAGCTTGGTACGTACTAAATTTTACTATTGTTAATAGTTCAGAATCATTTAATTCAAGTTCAAAGTTAAATCTCTTGTTTCTAAATTGCGTAGAGTCAAGTTGCTTTTGAAATGATTGTTGAGGTAGTCCAAGACTAACCGTATTTTACTGGATTTCGATGTGCTTCAGAAAGAAAGCTCACTATTAACTTCAGTCACTAAATTAACTTTCGATTTTCCGGTTTTATTAATTCTTTTGCTAAATTAAGTCAGAGTGTAGCGAAATTTATTACTTCTGACAAACTTTCAGTTTTCACACTACACGTGTCAACCTTCAGTTGCCACGCTTCTAGTGTTAATTATATGTGTAATAACCTTTCTTTTTCAGTTACTATAGTAATTGTCCTTAGGACTGGCGACCGTGATTTCCCCCAAATCTCAAATATCTAATTACCGCTAGTTAATTGTTAACGTAACGGCCGCACATTTACTTTCTTTATTATCTTTACCCCTTTTCAAAATTAATTTCCACCAGTTTCATTTGCATTTTTCCTTTCATTTAGATGTAACCCTTTCCTCCCTCTTTACCGACAGATTAACTTCGGTGACGATTGCTTTTCCCAAATTTCCATTAGGTACACGCGGTTTAATTTTTCACTGTCATTAAGGTCGATAAGTGAGGGGGAGGTTACAAGTCGTATGTGGGTCATCTTTTGTCATTCACGAAGCGGATTTGGGGTTTGTAGCCCAGTGAACTGATGAGACTGCAGGGCGGAGAAGGTCATCTTTGGTCGTTCACAAAGCGGGTTTTGGGTTTGTAGCCTAGTGAACTGATGAGAGTGCCGGGCGGAGAAGGTCAACTTTGGTCGTTCACGAAGCGAGTTTGGGGTTTATATACTAGTGAACTGATGAGACTGCCGGGTGGAGAAGTTGATTTCATATAGATTCTGATGGATTTTGTCTGGACGATTTTGCAGATAGATGGTTGGCCTGTTGCTGAATGTGTCTGTTGAGAATAAAGCGGGACGTCTCCATTATGACTCATAAGACATAGAGAGTCTCTAGTCTTTTCAAGTGTTTGTCGGCGGCCATTCGACACTCTTCCCGGCCATACAAGACGGTCGATAACATCAAGACACACAAAATTGTTTCGAAATGTCTGGTAGTGGGTCCTCTTGCAGAGCGGGTACAGTTGAAAAAATTAGCCGGAACCTTATTGATCATGTCGGTTACGTGCGACCTAGAAAGTCAGTCTCTTGTCCGTGGTAAGACTAAAATATTTGACCGACACCAAGTAAATCCGAGCCACCAGTTGTAAGGTGGTCGTCGGGGAGCGTGAGCTTCGTGGTGATCACAGTTGTTAGGATTGATTTTCACCTTCTACACAGTGCACCATTGGGCGATTCTATCCAGATGCCTGTGGAAGGCTACGGCAACACAAATGTAGGTGGTTGGTTGCTTGTTTTTGATTATACCCGCACTGCCCCGTTCCTGGCTCTGTATACCACGTGCAATGCCGCTCAACATACGCGGTTCAAAAAGTGGCTCTGAGCACTATGGGACTTAACTTCTGAAGTCATCAGTCCCCTAGAACTTAGAACTACTTAAACCTAACTAACCTAAGGACATCACACACATCCATGCCCGAGGCAGGATTCGAACCTGCGACCGTAGCGGTCGCGTGGTTCCAGACTGTTGCCCCTAGAACCGCTCGGCCACCCTGGCCGGCAACATGAGCGGACTACCGACATTCCATCATCGAGGCTGGATCAACTGGATGAAGCAAAAACTGTTTTTCGGGTTATCAGGAAGCCAATACAGGGTGAGTCACTAACTATTGTCATCAAGAATAACTCCGAAAGTACGATAGGTGCTGAAAAGTTTGTGGGACAAATGTTGCATGGGACAACGGGGACCATAATATGACGTTGCTTTTTGTTGCTAGATGTGGTCGCTTCAGAGATATGAAGGTCAACTTTGTTTTTTTTTTTAAATGGGATGCTACAGTCTGGTACTTATTTTCTGATAGCGGCTATCGAGACGAATCCAATTATGTGTAACAGTAAGGTCTTTGAAGGTCTACGAAGGTCACAAAGGTGGCATGAACGTCCATTTACCGAAAGGATGACCATTGGTATCAATGCAGTGCTGCAACCTTCTTATCATCGATTGAGTGATATATTCCTTATCACTTCGGTGCTTATCGAAGCACATGCTCTGACAATTCTCTCTCGTATATCGTGCAAACTAAATTTTCGCCGAATACGGAGTATCCATCTAATGTGCCATTGACATGTAAACACCATTCGACGGTTTCGCAATACAACACTAATAGGAACGGTAAGACTAGTATCGTGGAATCTTTTGTTGGACACATTAACAGGGGGTTGAATTTTACAAATTACGTCAGATACGTTGCACATAATAAGATTGCTTTCCTTAGGCAAAATCTATATTTTCCCACTTGTTGCCATCCAACTCACTTCTGTCCCAGTTTTACAAACTTTAATAATTCTACCTGGTAGGGTTATAGCCTCATATTTGACAACCACGAAATCGTTATTAATATTTTAGCATTCGGCCACTAACATCAAGGTCGTAATGCACAGCAACGTGTTTCCGGAGTCCAGCTCCTCCATCTGGCTGTCTAAGTTGATACTACATAAAATGCGCTTCAAAAGCACTCGAAGTCAAAATACAAAAACAAAACAATTATTCGGACATGGGGTGCTCGTCTTAATTTAAAAACAGCAGCATCAGATTCCCTGCTCCGCTTATCCATGTTACCATACATCCTCCAAAGCTTTGCTTCTGTAAGGTCGCAAACATCGGTCACATCAGTATCCTCTCCGTGCTCCACTAGTTCGTGAACACAGCTACAGCTCTGACAGATTGCACTGAGCCATCAGTCGTTCTACAACATTCCAGATATTTTACAAAGGGTATGAGAAAACATCATATTAATGGATACCTGTGCCGAGTCGTTCGCATCATCGTATTATCGCCAGACTTAAAGAAGAACTAAGAAATCATTGGACAAGGCATCCCCATTCTCGCCAGTTTGTATATTAAGAACGGCCGCCAAACAGAAGTGTCCTCACACTTAGAGACGTCTTTTACCACATGGCTCATGTGCAGAGTGGCTATAATTTAACATTTGTTACTTTAGAGGGCCCCCATGAAAAAACGAGTGGCCGTAGGACAATGAAACTTTGCAGAATGAGATTTTCACTCTGCAGCGGAGTGTGCGCTGATATGAAACTTCCTGGCAGATTAAAACTGTGTGCCCGACCGAGACTCGAACTCGGGACCTTTGCCTTTCGCGGGCAAGTGCTCTACCATCTGAGCTACCGAAGCACGACTCACGCTCGGTACTCACAGCCTTACTTCTGCCAGTATCTCGTCTCCTACCTTCCAAACTTTACAGAAGCTCTCCTGCGAACCTAGTTCTGCAAGGTTCGCAGGAGAGCTTCTGTAAAGTTTGGAAGGTAGGAGACGAGATACTGGCAGAAGTAAGGCTGTGAGTACCGGGCGTGAGTCGTGCTTCGGTAGCTCAGATGGTAGAGCACTTGCCCGCGAAAGGCAAAGGTCCCGAGTTCGAGTCTCGGTCGGGCACACAGGTTTAATCTGCCAGGAAGTTTCAATGAAACTTTGTGTAAATATTTGTAAGGAAATGCGGAAGTGAAATAAGGTTCAAACCACCGAAAGAAACACATTTTAAGTGCCACTTACGAGAGTTACATTCGTTAATGATGTATCGTGTTTACGTTCCAGGTTACAAAATTGCTCAATGTGACGACCATCTGCATCCACTACAGCCTGGAACCGCACTAGAGATTGGTCTACATCTGCCCAAAACAACGGCAGACCATGAAATGTCCAGCTGTCGTGACACAGCTCTTGCACTGCTCGAAGACTGCCCATTGCACCCAGTTTCTCAGCCACGGCAACATTAACTATTTCAACAATTCGTGGTGCAATTGGCCTTCGGACTCTCCAAGTAGAAATTCCCAAATCTCCAGTTAATTCGAACTTCTGAATCATGTTCTTCAACCCCAACACGGAAACAGGACCTCTCCCTATTCATTTAATGCTTCGTTTTTTGCAAAGAGAGCAGCACTATTGCTACTGTTTTGATAAAACAGCTTTACGGGCTCACATCGTCCTGAACTATTTTAACTGTCTGCATCTATAATGTACACTGATGCTTGTGTTTCAGCCCCACGTGGCCGTACCAGTACAGCTACCCAACGGCAAATCACGACACTAGCACTACTGACTATCGTACACAGGCTGTATATCAATCCTATAAAGTTGAGTACCATACAGTAAAGCCCGCCCAGCTAACCGCGCTGTCTAAGGCGCTGCTTCCCAAGCGGGAAGGCGTGCCGATTCCCGGCACGAATCCGCCCGGTGGATTAGTGTCGAGGTTCGGTGTGCCGGCCAGCCTGTGGATGGTTTTTAAGGCGGTTTTCCATCTACCTCGGCGTATGCCGACTGGTTCCCCTTATCCCGCCTCAGTTACATTGTGTCGGCGATTGCTGCGCAAACACCGTTTCCACGCTAACTTACACCATAATTATTCTACCATGCAAACATTTGGAGTTATACTCGTCTGGCATGACACGTTCCCGTGGGGTCCATTGGAGGCCGAACCGCACAGTAAGCCTGGGTTCAGTGTGGGGCGGCGGTGGGTTGGGTGAACTGCTGTGGCCTGTTGTGGAGCTGTGAACTACTGATGGCTACAGCGGTACGAAGACTCTCCGTCGTGTCTAGGTTTAATACAAAAATAGATACCATACAGTAAATAGCTCTCCGTCAACACTGTCTAAAGTAGCGAAAGTTTAAATACAACCACGCCCTACTTCGCTGAACACATCTGTGAATTGCTGGATTCACCCATACACTCTTATTAACAAACATGCATTATTTAGTAGCAAGACACCTCTAGATGCACTCCGTACAATAAAATCAAGATGTGTAAGAGCTGGACGTTAATATGTTACCACGAATCCACCTCTCTCCTTGTTTCATTATATCATTAGAGCTCCTGCTCGCCTCCCATGCAAGCGGGCCCGGGTTCGATTCCCGGCCGGGTTGAAGATTTTCTCCGCTCGGGGACTGGGTGTTGTGTTGTCCTCATCATCATTTCATCCTCATCACCGGCGCGCAAGTCGCCCAATGTGTCGTCGACTGTAATAAGACTTGCACTTGGCGGCCGAAATTACCCGGATGGGGCCTCCCGGCCAACGATGCCATACGCTCATTTCCATTTTCCATTAGAGCTCCGACAACGCCACGTGTAGCACATTGCCATTGGTGACGAATCGGAAATCAGCTAATATCGGAGCCAAGTTCAGAGCGTCATGCTCCCGATAGAAGAAGGCTGTAGATAGAGTGTATTACATCTTTCTTTCGTTCTCTTACAAGGTGGTAAATGCGAGAACTCGTTTCTAAAATTGCTGTAATCCTTGCATGAATTGTGATGATTTCCTCTTACAACACTCGGCAGGGTAATTTGGTTAGGGTACATACATTTAAGATAGCGTGCGCAGTAATTATATCACACATATATTAATCCAACCTGGTATGGGTCTCAAACTGACGAGAAAATCCCATATTTTTTCGCAACACACCACGAAAGGCTTAAACATGTTGTGCGTGTAATCAATAATTATAGATTCGATGGGTAATCGCAGGTACTTATTTGCAACATCATACTGAGATTAGCGCTGCATGGTGGAACCGTAAAACATCCTGAAAAGGTATGTTTCTGCGAGCCATAGATGTGAGTGCATAATAAAACTTGTTTCCCAATCTTGGACCTATAGAAAGTAACGTGGCTTATCAATGGCGTTCTGTCATACAGCAAAGTAACATTGAGTTCCAGCATTAGATCGTGTACAACAACTGTCAGTATCACCATTAGTGTAGTCAATTTCAGCGTTAAATAATAATAGTCTTATAACTCATTATAGGTCCTAACTGTAACGTTTAAGTAGAGTGTCGAGACATGGCAGTGCATCATGTCAATACCGAACAGTCCAATGTATCTACAGACTTCCACAGCATGTAAACACCAGCACATCATATAACACTTACGTGTTCTAATTTTAGGAGTCATAACCAGAAAAGACGCCCACGAGGCTAACAACATATACGCTACTTTTACACCCCAGCAGACAAAACTGCCGAACTATCTTAGGATCACATAAACAAATACTTTTAAAGGTAATGGTCCGAGTCTGCTTGACACAGATTGCCTTCTTAACGTGTCAAGAAGGTAGGTCTGTTCAATATTGCTTCCTGAGAAACAACCAGACCCAGATGTTCGTTGCATTCTCAGATTTACTGCAACTAGGATTTTCCACATTCCTAACACTAGCGAAAAACAATTCTGGGAAGGTACTGTATCCCACACTGATTTACTTACGAAGAATAGGCAGTCATTCACCAAGAAACAGCCCCAGTAGAACTGTCAGCATTGCTGTTTGGTAGCTCATGCAATCGACTTCCATGTAAATGAGTTATAACTATAGACATCGCTCTATGCAACATGTGTTCACCCTACTCCCTTATCACTCATCTGCGTATGTGTCGAAAGCAGTAAATTTCCCACGACTGAAATTGTCAGAAAGAAAAATGAATAAAAATTAGACAAACGGCGAGCAACTGTCTTAAGAGCTAATTTCAGTAAAGTGTATAAAAATGGATGCTCAGATGTTGTGCACAGAATACCTTTTATTCTCTATCAGCAAACTTCTCGTGATTTCAACTGTAATAGTGCCAATATCCGATTCATCTATATCACTTTACGGTTATAGAATCGTGTCACTTTACATTTCATCCAAATATTTTTACGATTTCACTTATAATGACGCTAAAAAAACCGCAACACCGAAAAAGGTAGAGTAATGAAATTTCGGGAATAAGTTTGTCAAGGTAATATACTTAAGTGACTGATATTACAAGATCACAGGTTAATGTAAACGCGAGATCAGCCACTGCAAATGTGAAATGCAGGTACGTTAATAACCGGCGTAACCGCCAGAATGTTGAATGAAAACGTGCGTGCTCTGTGCCGCATGTCAGTTTGTGAAATGGAGTTCCGTACCCGATGCACTTGGTCGGTCAATACAGGGACGGTCTGTGGATGACAATGGCGTTGTTGTGCGATAATGTTCCATATGTGTTCGAATGGAGTCAGATCTGCTGATCGAGCAAGCCAAGGCACAATGT
Source organism: Schistocerca americana (assembly GCF_021461395.2). Classification (NCBI taxonomy): domain Eukaryota; kingdom Metazoa; phylum Arthropoda; class Insecta; order Orthoptera; family Acrididae; genus Schistocerca; species Schistocerca americana. The sequence continues at coordinate 462,951,748 of NC_060123.1, forward strand.
CGACACTCTTTAGAGCATGTTGGATTACAACAGCGGTACGTCGGCGATCGTTATCCTAGTGAAAAACACGCTCTGGAAATTATGAACAGCAGCACAACCGGTCGAATCACCAGACTGACGCATAAATTTGCAAAGTTGCTAGCGCTGTCATACGAAATCGCACCCCAGACCATAACTCCAGGTGCAGGTACAGTGTGTATAGAATTCAACTGTTTAGTTGCAGTCCCTTAACTGGCCTCCTTGTAACCAACACGCAGCCATCACTGGCACCGAGGCAGAACCAGCTTTTATCAGAAAACACAACAGACCTCCACCTTGTCCTCCAATGAGATCTCCCTTAACACCACTGAAGTCACAAATGGCGGTGGTTTTGGGTCAGTGGACGCTATAAGGTGTCTGGCTCGGAGCTGCTCTTGAAGTAAGTGATTTGTAACAGTTCGTTGTGTCACAGTGTTGTCAGCTGCTGCTCAGATGGCTGCTGCAGATGCGTTACGATGCGCGCGAGCCATACAATGAACACGATGGTATTCCTTTTTTGGTAGTGCCACGTGACTGTCCGGTGCCTCATCTTCTTGCAACCGTGCATTCTCTTGATCACCGCTGCCAGCAATCATGTCAGTGGCTACATTCCTGCCAAGTTTTTCTGCATTATCGCAGAAGGAACAGCCAACTTCTCATAGCCCTATTACAGCACCTCATCCAATCTCAGTGAGGCTGTGTTAACGGCGTCCTTTTCGTCTAATGGCATTCTTGACCAACATCAACTCACCATGGCCAGTCTTAAAGGTAACTAATGCTCACGATCGTTTCAGCTGATTTGCGTCCTCATAGTGGTGCTACTAGCGCCACTTTTACTCGACTGGCAAGAAATTTGAATAGACATCATCTTTCGTTGTCCCATGCAACTTTTGTCCTACAAACTTTTCAGCTCCTATCATACTTTCGGAGTTATTCTTGGTGGCAATAGTTAGTGACTCCCCCTGTATAAGCGCTAGTTTTGAAAGAAGGATTATAGTTGTCAGAGACAAAAGTGGGAGGGAAGGAGTGTTTGATGTGTGAACTGTTATCAACATTTATCTGCCAAATCACCACAGATTTCCGCAGGTGAATGTGTAGGCGTCGTAGAGGTACGTTTGACTAGTCACTTCCGTGTTGTGCCGTGCAGACGAGCGATGTGGTTTCTGGTCTTAATCTCCCACGCATTTGTTTCACGTGAGTGTGGTCCCCCATGACGAACTGACCCGACCGTCGCACATTTATGTTCCCGTGACTATTTGGTGGCACCTGAAGTTGAGGCTTTAAGCTACGAAACCCGTGGTGGAATAAATCAAGAAAATTACTAGCAATTGAAACGGACTTACAATCCACAAATCGCGTAATTGGATAAACTTTTGGAAAATACTCAAAATTGCCGAAAACATGAGTAAATTATGGAAAATATCGAGAAATATCTGAAATTGGGGTACATGCGGAAAAATACGATAATTTTTTATAAAATACGTAAAACTGTGGAAGAATGAGATTACTTACATATCTTCCTGCGTGTGGTCTCTGCCACTACCTCGAATGACGTAATAGTAAACTTCCAGTAACAAATAGAAATCTATTGACATGGCTTAACGTAAGTTGTTAACAAACGGGCTGATCCTCTCAGTATGCTGCCCAGCCCCAGAGCGAATCCTATACACTCAAGTCGTCGTGTGGCTAGGGCCTCCCGTCGGGTAGACCGGTCGCCTGGTGCAAGTCTTTTTAGTTGACGTCGCTTCGGCGTCTTGAGTGTCGACGGGGATGAGATAATGAAGACGACACAAACACCCAGTCCCTGAGAGGAAAAAATCTCCCACCCAGCCCGGAATCGAACTCGGGCCCCTTGACATGGCATTTTGCCACGCGGACCACTCAGTTACCGAGGCGGACCACACACTCAAGGACCCGGGTATAAAAGACGACGATGGGGAGACGATGCTTCAGTCTCATTAGACTAGCGGGGAGAGGACGGGATGGGGCGAGGGAAAGAAGTGGAGGAGATTGCGGTACCACGGATGGCCTCGAGTAATTTCCAGTTGTTACCCAGGGGAGGCGAGTGGGGGGGTGATCTCGATTTTAAGTCTCACAGACGTGTAACTAGCCACTGGAAGTGCTTATCAGTCCATGACAGTGAAACAGCTTTGATAACATTCTTGTGTATTCATTTAATATGTAAGTGTTCACTACCTTCATTCAGCTCTCTATTCCCCCGCTTTCCCCCACCTACTCTTCACTACTTAGATCTTCAACTCCGACACTACCTCTACATTACACTGACACATCAAACGTACATACTCTTCATCTGAGCAGGCATCGAATGCCCCAACGGTACCGACAGACCGCCGTGTCATCCTCAGTCGATAGGCTTCACTGGATGCAGGACTTAAGGACATGTGGTCACCACAACGCTCTCACGGCCGTTGTCAGTTTTCGTGACTGGAGCCGCTACATCTCAGTCAAGTTTCTCCGAAATAGGCCTCACATAGGCTGAGTGCATCCTGCTCGCCATTAGCGCTCGGTAGAGCCCGACGGTGACCCATACAGATGTTAGCCAAGCCCGACAGCGCTTAACTTCGGTCATCTGACTGGAACTGATGTTATCACTGTGACAAGGCCATTGGCATAAAATGCGCATGAACATAAATATCCTCCTTACTTTGGCCATCGTCACTTATTTTGCTACCCAGTTGTAAAATTCATCTACCAATTTTAGTGTATCAATTCCTGATTTCCTTGGTATCGCCTGATTTAATTCGAATACATTCCATTATGCTTGTTTAATGTTTGTTAATGTTCATCTTCATTCCTTCAACGCACTATCCATTCTGTTCAACTGTTCCTCCAAGTCCTTTGCCCCCTCTGAGAAAACAATGTCATTGGCAAACTTCAGGTTCCGATTCTTCTCCCTGAATCTTAATTTCATTTCCATATACCTGCCTTCTTTCTGTTACTCCTTACTCAATGTAAAAGGACTACATAACATCAGAGATAGACTACAAGCCCACCTGAAGTAGTACTTTCCTCGACTGCAGTCTGATTTCTGCATAAATTGTAGATAACGTTTAGCAGTCTGTAGTCCATCTCTATTGCCTACGGAATTGGAAATTGTGTATCCCAGTCAGTAATGTAAAAACTTTCTCCAAATCTGCAAATTTAATGGAGCAATCGTCGAGTTTTTTAATAACCTATTTGTCTGTTTTCTCCCCTTATTTTAAGAACGTTACAAGTGCAGCGGAAAACTACTTGCCAGCCAGGCTGAGTACGGCCTCTAAATGGCCGATAACAGAGTGATTAGCGAGATGCAAAGGCATCCGCTCCGCGCCTCTCGGGCCGGCCTGCCTGTGCGCCTCGCCAAACGGCGCTAACCTGCTTTTAGGCCGGAGCTGACCATGAATATGCATGCCGCCACCGCCACCGCCGCTGTCGCCGCATGCGTATGGATGAGGGCGGGCCGCCCAACCGCGCGGTTTTCAATAAGCAACGCTCGCTGCCAAACCGCCCCTGGCAGTCGGGCAACCCAACGGACCCCACTGAGCGGCGGGCTTGCCTCCCGCCCTTTTGTAGGGGTGCTTGTTACGAGGAACTTCAACCCGTTGGCTTATTCGGTAGAGAGACAGAGGAGCGGTCTGCCACTACCCGCTTACACGAGCTTCAGTTCGTGTCGTCCGCTTATACGTGCTTAGTCACGTGACCTATTGTCATAAGGACTTGTTTCTAAAGACTGGAACTCGATTGCCTCTACCGTGGTGGCCATATTAGTAACGGTATTAGTTACGAAATGAAAAACCTCGCTTTCAGTCACGAATGTTGTATCCAACATTCGGAATTCCTGTACTCGTATACAGATAAAACAGCCACAAGTCCGATACAATTTCATTTTACAACCGGTTTTGCCTTTTGCACATGGGTATCATCACATAATACAGGAAAAAAAATCACAACACCAAAAAATAATTAATGTAGAGTACTGAAATTCGGGAATACATTTGTCTAGGTAACATATTTAAGTGATTAACATTGCAAGATCAGAAGTTAATATAAGCGTGAGATAAGCCATTATAAACGTGAAATACTGGTACGTTAAAAACCGGTGTAAGCGGTAGAACGTTCAATGAAAACGCGTATGTATAGTGTTATATAGATATGCCTATTGCACTCGCCTCGTCAATACAGAGACGCTTAGTGTTGCTCGTGGATGACGCTGAAGTTGCTATCTAAAAATGTCCCATGTGTGCTCGATTGAAGACAGATCTGGTGATCAAACATGTCGACAACTCAATAGAGCATGTTGGATTACTGTTGGATACTGTTCATGGGCAGCAGCACAACAGGTTGAAGCATCAGACTGACGTACAAATTTTCAGTCAGGGAGCTGTCATATGAAATCACACCCCAGAGCATAGCTCCAGGCGTAGATCCAGAGTCTCTAGCATGCAAACAGGTTAGTTACAGGCCTTCAACTGGTCTCCTCCTAACCAACACATGGAAATCACTGGTGCCGAGACAGAACCAACCTTCATCAGCAAACACAGAAGACCTCCGTCTTGCCATTCAAACAGCTCTCGCTTGATACCACTGAAGTCGCACATGGCGGTGGTTTGGGGTCAGTAGAATGCATGCTACAGGGTTTTGGTGTCAAATACTGCTCCACTTGTTGTTGTAGTTGCAGCAAAATGCTCCAGAGCCATTCGCCGAACTTGATCGTCTTCCCTCTCGGAAGTGCCAAGTGGATGTCAAGAGCTCATTCTTCTTGCGACCGTAGATTCCCGTGGCCACCGCTATCAGGAATCATTCCTGTCAAGTATTTCTACTGAATCATCCTATTACGCTAGCCCATTCAAACTCAGTAAGGTGCTGTTATTTTTTATTCTTTACAGACGAATGGAAAAACTGGTAGAAGCCGACCTCGGGGAAGAACAGTTTGGATTCCGTAGAAATGTTGGAACAATTGAGGCAATACTGACCCTACGACTTATCTTAGAAAATATACTAAGGAAAGGCAAACCTACGTTCCTAGCATTTGTAGACTTAGAGAAAGCTTTTGACAATGTTGACTGGAATACTCTCTTTCAAATTCTGAAGGTGGCCGGGGTAAAATACAGGGAGCAAAAGTCTATTTACAATTTGTATAGAAAGCAGATGGCAATTATAAGAGTCGAGGGACATGAAAGGGAAGCAGTGGTTGGGAATGGAGTGAGACAGGGTTGTAGCCTCTCCCCGACGTTATTCAATCTGTATATTGAGCAAGCAGTAAAGGAAACAAAAGAAAAGTTTGGAGTAGGCATTAAAATCCATGAAGAAGAAATAAAAACTTTGAGGTTCGCCGGTGACATCTTAATTCTGTCAGAGACAGCAAAGGACTTGGAAGAGCAGTTGAACGGAATGGACAGTGTCTTGAAAGGAGGGTATAAGATGAACATCAAAAAAAGCAAAACGAGGATAATGGAATGTAGTCGAATTAAATCGGGTGATGCTGAGGGAATAAGATTAGGAAATGAGACACTTAAAGTAGTAAAGGACGTTTGCTATTTGGGGAGCAAAATAACTGATGATGGTCGAAGGAGACAGTATATAAAATGTAGACTGGCAATGGCAAGGAAAGCGTTCCTGAAGAAGAAAAATTTGTTAATATCGAGTATTGATTTAAGTGTCAGGAAGTCGTTTCTGAAAGTATTTGTATGGAGTGTAGCCATGTATGGAAGTGAAACATGGACGATAAATAGTTTAGACAAGAAGAGAATAGAAGCATTCGAAATGTGGTGCTACAGGAGAATGCTGAAGATTAGATGGGTAGATCACATAACTAATGAGGAGGTATTGAATAGAATTGGGGAGGAAGTTGTGGCACAACTTGACTAGAAGAAGGGATCGGTTGGTAGGACATGTTCTGAGTCATCAAGGGATCACCAATTTAGTACTGGAGGGCAGCGTGGAGGGTAAAAATCGTAGAGGGAGACCAAGAGATGAATACACTAAGCAGATTCAGAAGAATGTAGGCTGCAGTAGGTACTGGGAGATGAAGAAGCTTGCACAGGATAGAGTAGCATGGAGAGCTGCATCAAACCAGTCTCAGGACTGAAGACCACAACAACAACAACAACAAGGTGCTTATAATGGCGTCTTTGCCACGATAAAGGCATTCCTGGTTAACATCAACTCATCACGTCCAATCTCAAAGGTAACAAACGCTGACGACAGTTAAGACGTGAATTTAAAGTACATCTGATTTGCATCCTCCTCCCTATGGGCTGCTGCGAAATTTTAATAGACATCATCTTCCAGATGTAGAAACACGCCTACCAGCTTTCGTTTATGTTGCTAACTCCTTGTTTTGTGTTGCGACTTGTGTGCTGTCAGAGTAGCTGCCGCGGTGGCGACACGTTACGGGATTGAATCTACCGTTCGGTATCACTGTCAATTGCAAAGTCTTCGTTAAGTATCAAGTTTTTGTGTTTGTCTTTGCATTTCTCCTTCCATTATTCTGTATATTTTTATGTCGTGAAAATTAGTCGTGTCTCTATTCTGTGCAGTTACTATTCTCACAAATTTCGTAAGAAATAATTTTTAATGGTAACTATGTCGTCTTGTAACAATTGTGTCTACTGTAACTTATCTACATTTGTGTTTCAGTGTGGTACCGAAAGGTACTTTTAATACCATAATGTGTCGCCAGCACGGCAACGATTATTTGATGACGGGAGTGCAATGCCGGGCAGAACTGGGTATAAAGTTAAACTGCGAGCGACTTGTAGCTCATTTATCTCAATATTATTCTCAATGGTCGCTGTGTTTACGGTAGATCAGGCCTGGGTTCGCTACATGTTAATCGCTTTTTCTCAGTGTTTGCATTTGTTTTGTTTAATGTGCTTTAAGGCACTCGGCTATGGGATGTTAATGTGCTGGTATAGTCGAAATATTAATTTTTGGTACTTTTCATGGTTGCCATCCGGAAATTTGTACAATAAGAACATCGTCTGAAGATAAAATACATTTATCATCTCCATGCTCACTAAATAACCATGTTTATAATGAGCCTCAATGAAAGAAGTCGCCACAGTGGAGAAGAACTTTTTATTGAAGGACCGAGTGATCGTTATCTTACATCGTCTTAATTGTTCAGAGTATCCATATATAAGGTAAGTACTTCAATGAAATCACAGATCAAATGTACAAGAGCACCATCTTTATCAGCTGAAATTGACCAAGTCAGAATTTATACTTCACTATGAAATACATCCTTCTCTATCCAGATCAGCTAGCATAGCAGTAGTTTGTATCGCTCCAAACTGTCCTTCAATCTTTTTCGAGCCAATGCAGACTCATCAGCAGATGTTACAGACGTTGTGGTCGCGATGATCGCCCTACATCGTGGTATTCATGATTAATTAATTCAGATAACGTACAGCACACACACACACACACACACACACACACACACACACACACACACACAGTATTTAGCTGCGCTTGGTTTCACTGTGAAACTAGCATTGTCTGTGACAGGCTACGATCCTGGAAGATTTGCAGTGTTGTCACGGTGGAGGTGCAGGTACCAGATTAATCACGTTACATACTGCCTGGCTCTACCACAGCCTTTCCGACAGAATAAGGGAGCAAGTCTATTGTTCTCTCCCTGCTCTACGTACAAGCCACAATTTTTGGGTAGCGGTCGTCAACAAGTGATCATGACTGCAGACTGCTACTGCGAGACAGCTGCTCAATGTTTCGTTTTTCACTACGGTGGCTGAACGTTCCGATATCGCCGCTCTGTCGCAGACCGATCCGTCGGGAAACTTCACGAGATGACAACACCTTCTGCCGCAAAGTGACAGTGTGCGCAATCTGAGCTTCAGACGAGCCTTCGAGGCATGTTGGCAGACTGAACACTTGACATAAGCCGCGTTGTCCCTATGGAAACAAAAGGTGCTCTTCCGAACTGGACTGAGAATTCGGGTTCTGTTGTGTCTAGACAAGACAGCCTAGACACAATGAGAGGAAGCCGAAAGGCACGCGCTAAGCTAAAGCAGGATGGCGTGAGGTCTGAAACAGGATACGTAATGAATGCTATAAAGAAAAGTACGTAGCTTCTGGAATACTTAACTTTAATCCATCCTTTTGGTACATCTGGAGATTGTGGCGATACAAGTGAGACTCTTTAGATACATTCAATGTTACTAATGGCGCCTTGCTAGGTCGTAGCCATTGACTTAGCTGAAGGCTATTCTAACTATCTGCTCTGCAAATGAGCGAGGCTTCGTCAGTTTGCATCGCTAGCTACGTCGTCCGTACAACTGGAGCGAGTGCTATTCCGTATCTCGAGACCTGCCTTGTGGTGGCGCTCGGTCTGCAATCACACAGTGGCGACACGCGGGTCCGACATGTACTAATGGACCGCGGCCGATTTAAAGCTACCACCTAGCAAGTGTGGTGTCTGGCGGTGACACCACAGATTCACCGTCTATCTCCATTGCATCGGAATGGAACGATTCCCTGTTGTCGAAAGACACTGGATAAATAGGTTTTCGATAGTTAAAAAGCGTATACCATGCAAAAAAATGACGGTAGTGCAAAAAGTTTTCTCAGCAATCATCTTAATGGCTTTGACCTTGTTATTGTCATTCTGGTTGATTATCAGGTTCTTCTGAATGCGTCGTGTAACTCCCTCAGTCAGTTCTCTTTTCACCTGACTGTGAGATCAATGTTTTTCCATTTCCTGTTCTTCACCGGAACCGTTTTCCAATTTCATTTCGTTCTTTCTTTGTTATTTTTGGTCTTCCAATATTCTCACGCTTTCGCTGCATATTGTCGTTTTCTTTCAAAAGTACATACTGTTTTCTGGATTTACCAATCTTCTAATAGTTCTGTCTTTTTCTCTAACGAAAATATTTCAGTATTCCATTTTATTCCTGAGTCCTTCTTCTCTATAGATATCTCTTAAAGAAGCATTTGTTGTTGTTTTTTTCAGATGCATTTGAATATTTGTTTGGATAATCTGCCCCATCCCCCCTTCCCCTCCTTCTCATAAAATCCGCCCCTGCTAGCGTAAAATATTATTATTTTCATACATAGTTAACGCGAGGACGGCCAATGATCACTTCAGTGCGAATGCACACCATGCTCGAACCATTACGGGAATCGGCAAAATGACGCGAGTAATGATGTTAATGGGCAAAGGGTATTACATTAGTAGAGTGAGGATAAGTTGAGAATTTGGGTCTGACGGATGGTGTGCTACCATGGTCTGTGCAGTTGAAATGATCGCTGTGTGCAATTGGCGCAGTGGTCAGCGCATCTTCGTATTAAGCAGAAGATCCGTGTTCAAATCCTCGTTCGTCAAAAACTTTCAACTCTCCCCGTTTATTTAAATCAGTGCCCACAGGCAGCTAGTGTCATTAATTCCTCTGTATCTTGGTAATTACGAGGGCGGTTTAATAAAGAATGATCATAATTTTTTATGGTCATAATTTCTCGAGCAAAAATTTAGTCTTATGATATTCTGTTAGCTTAATGTGCAACAAACACGCCGTAGTACACTGTTGGGACTGCTTTCCGCCTGTGAGAGGCAGGCAAGATCAGACATGTTCAGTATCGCCTACCGCTGCAATGGAGGTAACACGAGAGGCACAATATCCGGCTTTAAAATTCTGCTTTCGTCTCAAAAAACCTTCAGCTGAGGCCTATACAATGTTACAGGAGGCCTGTGGAGAGTCTTCGTCCCTACAGCACAGCTCGAAGGTGGTTTAAAATGTTTAAAGAGGGAAGACAATCAATTTCAAAGGAAGGTGGACCCGGTTCTCCAGTTACTGCTCCTACGGAAGAAAACATCAACAGTGCTGCTGTCAGTGTGAGAGAGGATCGACAAATTACCTTAAGATCACTTTCTGAAACACTGAATATTTTGTTGGGTGCCACCCACACGTTTGTGACAGAAAAATTGCACATGACACGTGCCTGTGCGCGATGTATTCCAAGACTGTTTATTCCCCAACAAAAGGACATTTACGTGCACGTCTGCATGCGGTTAAAGCTGATGTTAGAGGAAGGTCCGGAATTACTTTCAAATGTAATCACTGCTGGTGAAACTTGGCTACACGATTTTGATCCTGGGAGCAAGTAGCAAAGCTCAGTGTGGAAATCTCCTTCATCACCAACCCCCAAAAAAGGAAAAGTGGTTGCTTCTGCTGGTAAAGGTACGGTCATCTCATTCTTTGATATTCATGGAATGGTTCATCAGCATGTTGCACTGGACAATACTACAGGGATGTCCTGAAAACATTGCAAGTCCATATCAGGCGCAAAAGACCACATTTTCATGAAGTAGGCTGGATGCTGCACCACGATAATGCGCGGCCCCATATTGCCAATGTTTTTGCTGAATATCTTGCAAAAATCAACGTGGAGTGCATCCCTCACCCTCCCTATAGTTCGGATTTAGCCCCATGTGACTTTTTTCTATTCCTTAAGATGAAGAAACGCCTTCGTTGGAGGCTTTATCAATCATCAGAAGCAATGGTGAAGGCTGCGGAGACGATTTTTAAGGACCTCTCAAAAAATGGTTTCCAGAATGTATTTGAAGAAACGCTGGGCAAGTGCATTGCATTCATGGGGACTACTTTGAGAAGGACCAGTAATGAGTAATGGTATGTTGTAAAAAAATTATGATCATTCTTTATTGAACATCCCTCGTACTTACGATCTGTTCGCCCCTGAAAAAGCCTATTAAATATGGGCGAGATCGTATAGAAATACTTTCGACCACAGGGCTGAGGCAGGATCGGTGAACACTACTTTAAACGTATTAGTATCATATATATAACAATAGCAACGGTTTACACATCATTTTTTGTTTCTTGTTCTCCAAGACTCAAACAGCAACATTTGAATATGCGATGTGTAATCTTTCATAACTCCAGAACGTCTCATATTTTCTTTAATCAGTTTCAATTAATTTCAGTTAGAACAGTTTAATTACGTAGTTCGGTACAGTGGCGACTATAGGCCATCTTAGAGCTCTTCTTTCTAATGGTAGAATCGACCTCCATTTGAAAAAAAATTGCCATAGAATGTCTTCATCTACGGAAGGACAAAATAATAAGATAAGCGAGATGTGCATTTCATTCTTACGTCTCGCTTTAACATAATCTCAGATCTAACTGACTCACTCAATTACTACTTAATACTTTGCTATTAAAACTCGGGTATCTATAATACGTATGTCCAGGAAATAACAGCGGATAACCAGGTCCTGATAGTGCGAGACAAAAGCGACTCCAGCTACAGTCAGGCAACAGCACGAGGAATACTCAAAATGGTGCCTGAAAATAAACACAAAAGACGGGATACATGGTTGTGGATGAAGATGAACGACAAGACTTGGAGGTAGGATTCTGCAGAATTAATAATGTCTGTGCATTTCAATACCTTGGGGTCACTTTCACAATAACTGGAAGAAGCACACAAGACATCACAAAGAATTGGGAAAGGAAAAAGAGTATCTGGCCAACTTAATTCATGCTATGGAGTGGCAAAAGTACAAAGACGGTGAAGGTCTTGTAGTACAAGTCAATCGTAGACAGGATTACAACATATGGCGCTGAAGTATGAGGGGCTAACCAAAAAGGACAGAAATAAATCTATGAAAGAAAAATTGGAAATTTGTGGTAAGGTCTTATGGGACCAAACTGCTCAGGTCATCGGTCCCTAAGCCCACACACTACTTAATCTGTCTTAAACTAACTTACGCTATGGACAACACTCACACCCATGCCCGAGGGAGAACTCGAACATCCGACGGGGATAGCCGCACGGACCGTGACAAAGCGCCCGAGACCGCGCGGCTACCCTGCGCGGCAAAAAAATTTATATCCCTTGAGAGAGATTTTTGGCGAAGTAGTTGTTGCACCTCCAGACTGAAACAAGTCAGAAATGAAATAAGTACTTGAAATTAAAGGAGAAAAAGACACTATTCTCGATTCCATAATAGCAGAAGATTAACTTGGTGTAGCTACTGTGGCGTTCGCTGTTTTATTTAGTGGTTTGGTATTTAACTAATTTGTAAATGAAAATGATAATCTTATTTTATTACATTGAGTAATTACTAAATAATTTTTCTCCCGGCTAAAGATTTGGTCAAGTTGCTAAAGAACTCCAAGTTAACGTCGTGTTAAAGTGTTGTCTGTAAGTTGTGTAAGTGTCACTAAATCACAGCTCATACAACAGATTCTATACAACTATTGATTATGATGGAAGCAGTTATCTTCAGCAAAATGATCATTAAAACCACCGAATATCAGCCGCGCACAACATTGACGTATGTTACCTGAAACAATATTCTTCGCAACTCGTGCTTAATTAATTTCTGTTCCATACATCAGCTAGAAAAGTTTGTTATAAGGATCGTGCTATGAGCACTGTTTTTAAACAACCAATCTGATTCGAATTATTTTCATTAAAATGAGTTCGGGACCAACGGTGCACGTTTATTTTTACACATTTGTATTACGTTCAGCATTTATGTCTGCAGAGTTGCGTAATTATAATTTGCTGCTGAGATAATTCTTAAGATGGCGGCAGACAATTGACAGAGACTTTCTGTTGTTAGAGCAAATAGGATAAGTATTTGAAATGCTTATTAAACTTTACTTTCGTATTGTGTACTATTTAGACTTCGTCAAGCAAACATTTGATTTTTTTCTAAGGAAAACACAGACAAAAACGCGATACAAATCGCTATCATCAATGGCTGCGCTCCTTGCAGCGGAAAGAAATAATTAACACAGATAATGCTTATTGAGTGAGGAATTAAAGTTACAAATAATTATTCATTCATATTTATAATAATAATGAACTCTATTCTCAAGTAATAATTAACAAATAATTACAATTTCTTAACAGACCTCAGTTTGATACGCGACCGCAACCTACAAAAGCCAACCAACAAAAGGTAAAACCAAAAGAAGACAAACGCAGATCATAAGAGGAATTTACAATTATCATTGTCTTTGTATGATACATATCGATATGTCCAATTACATCATAAAATATTATATAAATAATCAATATTTATCATCGTTTTCACTGTTTTTTCATATGTCGGATAGATAACGTTTTTAAGTGTTAGAGGCATAATTTCCTCTCGTCGCACTGTAGCTAATATTTATCTCGTGGATGTTACATTGCCACTTGGGCTGAGAAAAAAAATTAGTTTATCTATTGTTTTTTTTTTTTATCAGTTCACGTATTCCACGTAGATTTGCTACTCTCAAGATGCAAATGTTTAGTTTCAATGTTGTTTTAGACATGATAAAATTATAGTCGAATCGAGTACTTTAAATCTGCGGATACTTCCCGGATTAGCTTATCCCCCCCATTTGGGTTCACTGGACTTGGAAAACCGGGAATAAAACCGTCCAAGGGGCTTCAAGAAAATACAGACACCTACTTTTAACAGTCAGGCTTGACATGAATGTAATAAAATATGCTGGAAAATGCAAATTTATGACTCTGTTGTAAGCATCTGAGAGTATGAATGTTTTTTTCATGGTAGTATATCATAACAATTTCCAGTCACTCATTTATCGAACGTCATAACAAGTTGCCGCTGACGTAACACCGCCCCCATGTCGAGCCGTTGGAACGCAGACAGTTAGTTGCTGATGCTGGACCGCCCCAGCCGAGTCGGTGGGGCGTCGGCTGCCGTCGGCTGCATCGTACACTTGCACTTCTGATTGATACTTTGTATATTCCAACATTAAATTGGTTTTCCTATTGCAAATATTTTTTATGTCTTTATGACAATACAGTCCTTTCCTCTTTCCTGTATTGACATCCTCTAGTATATAGCACCCCTCATGTGGGATATTAGCTATTTTATATGGTCCTTCATACAGTAATTGCCATTTTTTATTTTTTTTCTTGATTATCGATGCCTTGGGATGCGTCCTCAACAATACTAACTCATCGATACAATACTGTTGTGTCTTAGTAAGTTTTTTGTCAAACTTCGCCTTGCGGAGCTCTGCTTGGCGATTTATATCCTGTAGAGCTGTATCTAGTTTCTTCTGATAAGTTAATTGTTCCTCTTCGATCTTCGGTGTTGGATTAACCCATTCGTCCACTTCATTCTTCTGTTCATTCATTACTTCACTGGGCGTGAAACCAGTTGTCATATGTGGTAAATTATTATACGTTTCCATGAAACTATTTAGGTATTCCACCCACTTAGTGTGCCTGTTGCGGGCGTACGTTCGGACTGAAACGTCTTCTTAGAAAAATTTATGAATTACTGTGCTGGTTAACCCCTTACGTTATTTGAACGTACTCAGACATTTCGCTCTTTACTTATTCTGATCATCACTAAACTGACACACAATATTTTTAGCGCAACGCAATCTGACTCAATAATCCCTACAAAAGAATGGCCCTGACTAACATTAAACTATACCTTTCACAAATCACTTAACTCACAAAAATCTTCGTTACTCGAACTACTGCAATACAGCGAGCGCCACTACTGCTAGCTAAATAAAAGATTCAAACTACTGAAGGCACTAACTACTGATAGGCATAGTTAGCAAATGAAAGACTTTGATAGAGAACAAACAATGTACACTCCTGGAAATGGAAAAAAGAACACATTGACACCGGTGTGTCAGACCCACCATACTTGCTCCGGACACTGCGAGAGGGCTGTACAAGCAATGATCACACGCACGGCACAGCGGACACACCAGGAACCGCGGTGTTGGCCGTCGAATGGCGATAGCTGCGCAGCATTTGTACACCGCCGCCGTCAGTGTCAGCCAGTTTGCCGTGGCATACGGAGCTCCATCGCAGTCTTTAACACTGGTAGCATGCCGCGACAGCGTGGGCGTGAACCGTATGTGCAGTTGACGGACTTTGAGCGAGGGCATATAGTGGGCATGCGGGAGGCCGGGTGGACGTACCGCCGAATTGCTCAACACGTGGGGCGTGAGGTCTCCACAGTAGATCGATGTTGTCGCCAGTGGTCGGCGGAAAGTGCACGTGCCCGTCGATCTGGGACCGGACCGCAGCGACGCACGGATGCACGCCAAGGCCGTAGGATCCTACGCAGTGCCGTAGGGGACCGCACCGCCACTTCCCAGCAAATTAGGGACACTGTTGCTCCTGGGGTATCGGCGAGGACCATTCGCAACCGTCTCCATGAAGCTGGGCTACGGTCCCGCACACCGTTAGGCCGTCTTCCGCTCACGCCCCAACATCGTGCAGCCCGCCTCCAGTGGTGTCGCGACAGGCGTGAATGGAGGGACGAATGGAGACGTGTCGTCTTCAGCGATGAGAGTCGCTTCTGCCTTGGTGCCAATGATGGTCGTATGCGTGTTTGGCGCCGTGCGGGTGAGCGCCACAATCAGGACTGCATACGACCGAGGCACACACGGCCAACACCCGGCATCATGGTGTGGGGAGCGATCTCCTACACTGGCCGTACACCACTGGTGATCGTCGAGGGGACACTGAATAGTGCACGGTACATCCAAACCGTCATCGAACCCATCGTTCTACCATTCCTAGACCGGCAAGGGAACTTGCTGTTCCAACAGGACAATGCACATCCGCATGTATCCCGTGCCACCCAACGTGCTCTAGAAGGTGTAAGTCAACTACCCTGGCCAGCAAGATCTCCGGATCTGTCCCCCATTGATCATGTTTGGGACTGGATGAAGCGTCGTCTCACGCGGTCTGCACGTCCAGCACGAACGCTGGTCCAACTGAGGCGCCAGGTGGAAATGGCATGGCAAGCCGTTCCACAGGACTACATCCAGCATCTCTACGATCGTCTCCATGGGAGAATAGCAGCCTGCATTGCTGCGAAAGGTGGATATACACTGTACTAGTGCCGACATTGTGCATGCTCTGTTGCCTGTGTCTATGTGCCTGTGGCTCTGTCAGAGTGATCATGTGATGTATCTGACCCCAGGAATGTGTCAATAAAGTTTCCCCTTCCTGTGACAATGAATTCACGGTGTTCTTATTTCAATTTCCAGGAGTGTATTTACCTTAATAGTGTTCGAAGGTCATAATATATAGCAGTTCATGACATCCAGTCTTACAAATTTACTGTCTCTGATGGACACACGTCCAGATCATCCGCTCTCAAAACTCCGCCATCTCTCTCCCCACATCCACCACTGCTGGAGGCTCACCTCCAACTGCGCAACGCTACGCGCTGTTAACATCCAGCTGCCCAACGCTACAATGGCGAGTATTACAACAATGCCAACCAGCCACAGACTGCACACAGCACAGCCAGTGATTTTTATACAGAGCGCTATGTGGCGTTACCAATATAAAAACCTAAACAGCCTACTTACAGGATGAACCGGTTGAGTTCTCTGAAAGTCCTTTCAACCGGGCTACTGCTCGGTGAAAACCTTGAAATTAGAACATGTTTGATGTTATATTTATCCATAAGGTTCCTCCACCTCTCTCCAGTAAAATACGTGGCATTATCTGTTATGACAATCGATGGGCACCCGACAGACTTGAGGTAATCGTTCATCAATCTTTTTGCAATACTACTGTCAGTCAATGCCCTAAGTGGGTACATTTTCACGTATTTTGAAAATAAATCATACTCTGCAAGCACGTATTTCACTCCTCCTCTGGCAGTTGATAGGGGTCCTGCAATGTCGATGGCTGCAATCTGCAGCGGACATTTTGCAATAATAGGGTGTAGTTCAACATCTCTGCAAATATTGCTCGGTTTGACCTTTTGGCATATTTTACAGGTTCTGATAAGTTCTTGAACTCTTCTTTTTAAATTTGTGTAATAACAATACTGACTGATCTCCATAGTTCATTTAATAATGCCTAAGTGCCCCCATGCCCGATGCGTTAACCAAATTAAATCATCAAGCAGGTCTGATGGATGCACACTCGCTATCTACTATTAGGATTGTCAGATTTTTAAAATAAAATGTCATTGTTCAACTGGTAATATTGGTGGAAAGCACTATCATCTTGCTGACACAATGCGTCCCTGATGTTCTTCCACATCGGATCCTTTTCTTGACGTTGTATCACCCTTTTCCACAACGCTAAATATTTTTGTCTATTAGCTTTGTCCTTTATAATAATCTGTAGAACTGTCTACTAGAGCTCCAAACGCTGGTAATCCTCGTGGTAGCCTAGATAATGCGTCGGCAATTACATTATCTGGTCCATGAACATGTCTAATTTCGAAGTCATACCCTTGCAAGGCGAGAGTCCATCGAGCTAAGTGCCCGTGCAGTAATTTGCATGTTAACATGAAACTCAGAGCTTGGTGGTCACGTAAAACATTGACATGTTTCCCGTAAGCATAGTATCTAAATTTTTTAAAGGCAAATACTATGGCAAGTGCCTCAAGTTCGGTCACGGTGTATGATCGTTCACATTTGGTTAGGATCCTACTTGCAAATCCAATCATCTTGACTTCTAGCTTGTTGTTGATGTTTTCTATTTGAAACAGGCGTGCTCCGATCCCATAATTTGATGCATCTGTTGCAGTAAGGAAATCCTTTGACATATCCAGCTGATGTAAAATTGGTGCACTGATAAGTGCCTCTTTGATACTGTCAAAGTCTTTTTTGCATTTCAATGTCCAGCACTATTGTGCGTTTTTCTTTAGCAAACTCAATAACGCTTCACTGTTAAGCTGTTGAGCTGTTAAAAATCTTCTGAAGAAAGATGCTAAGCCAATGAAACATTTAAGTTGTTTCTTCGTGCGTGGGTACGGAAAATTTGCAATTGCCTCTATTTTGCTAGGGTCTGGTTTTATACCTTGTGGCGATATTACATGACCAAGGAATTTTATTTCCTCCCTAGCAAACTTGGATTTTTTTCAAATTTACTGTTATTCCTCTTGCCAGAAACTTGTCTAGCACATTTTGTATTAAATCAAGGTGTTCTTCCCAGGTATCTGTTGCTAGCATTAGGTCATCAACACATGCTGTGACTCGATCTAATAACTGGGGCCCTAGTACGTGATCCAACGGTGCTATGAAGACGCCGGCACTAATTTTTAATCCAAAGGAAAGAACACGAAATTGATAGCTTCGGCCTCCAAACACAAAGGCGGTACATTGCCTGGATTCTTCTGATAAGAGGATTTGCCAAAATGAAGAACGCAAATCGAGTGAGGTTAGATATTTCTTGCCAAAAAACTTCTGGATTTGTTCGTCTAAATTTTCAGGTCTCGTTCGCACTGGCACTATAATCTTATTAATGTCTCGTGCGTCGAGAACTAAGCGTATACTTTTATCTGCTTTGGTTATTGCTAATAGGGGACTGCTATATGGCGAATTAGGTGTTTCAATAATGCCCCAATCCACCATTTCTCGGATTTCTTTCATCACTTCGTTTTTCTTAGTCCAGGGGACCGAGTAAGATGCTCTGCAATAGGTCTTGTGCGGATATACTTTCATATTATACTGGTAATCTTTTATGATTCCAGGGCGTACAGCGCATACTTCGAGGTATCCGCATAATAATTCTGTCAATAGTCTAGCCTCTGAAGCATTAATGCAAGTTGCCTCCTGTACTTTCTCTTCTATTGTTGTGACGATGTCACTCACGTTGCTGGGTGCATCGTTATTTCGATTTTTGTGACACATCTGTGGGTGCTTATGATCTAACACTAACAACTTCTGTTTGCTGATAGAAAGATTCATTTTTCTCATCAGCGGAAGGTTCGCACCGAACTCCCGATTCAGCATTAATGTTATGGGTCGCTGTTGGTACATAAGGGCACATGTCCCACGGGCGAGATCAATTACAGCTTCCCTTTCCCGAAGGAACTCAAGACCCAGAAGCACCGGTACTGACAAGTTATCCATTAGTAGGAACGTGCGTAATAAGCGATCATTTCCCAAGGAAACTTCCAACCGTGTCTGGTACTTTTTACTCTGTGCCTTTTTTTCCCAATGCCCCTATAACCTTACAATTTGCAACCGGCAAAATCGGCAATCTTCTTATCTCCGATACCTTCTTGAAAAACTGCGTGTTCATAACTGAGACATTCGCAACTGTGTCAAGCAGAATAGTAGTTGTTACAACATTTACAGCTCCGGTGACACTTGCTTGGATATTTTCCCTTTGTGGCTTATCAGAGACAGCAGGTTCCTGATATAGCTCATCTTCGATCCTGTTGCCATCCTGATACCGTATCATGTTTATTTTTTGTTCCGTCGACCTATTGCCTTCATTGTTGGCCTCGGTCACCTGGCGAAGGCCTACAGGGACCGAAATTAGTTTGTTGGCTTCTGAGTGTTTTCTTTTGCTTCCGAAGGTACCTCCACTATTCTAACATTTTGTGAGTTTTCAGTCGGAGGAGGCCTGCTTGGATCCCACCACGGTGGATATTGATTGCTTGGTATAGGTATAGCCTGTACATAATTTATTGGCTGACCTGAATTGATAGAATTTTGCTGCGGCTGCCAATGACTTGGCCCTGGCTGTCGCCAATATTCACTGTCATCCCGCATATTTTTAGGCTTGTCTTTATATGGACTGTCTGACCTGTTGTCATTTCGTCTCTTTCGGTTGCTATCGCTATTGTTTGAGTTTTCATTGTGGTACTGCCTCTGATTACCATTCGGTTGTTGATATTCTTCGGCCTTTTGATAATTACTGTTATTATTATTAGGATAACCAAAATTTTGGTTGTATGGATTCCTACTACTATTATTATTATTGTATTTTCCGTCACTACAAGCTTTATTTTTATTTTTCTTTGGACTATCTTCGCGCCTATTTCCATTATTTCCATTCCATGAATTTTTTCTATTAGGACTATTGGTATTGCTGATCACGTCAGAATTTTTTCTGGCGTCGTCTTGTACTCGATCCAGAGAATCAATTACAGACAGAAATTCTTTCAGATCGGTGTCTGTAACGTTAAATAATTTTTCTCTGATATGTATGGGTAATCTAGCTTTTAACACTTGCTATAAGTCTCTGGTGGTTACTGGCTCATCCAGTACCGGGTCATGTTAATATATTTTTCAAAGTACTTTCTTAAGGAACCTGACTTCGGATTGTACATTTCTGCATTGTAAACAACTTTACGGAGTCGCTCTTGAGTAGACGCTGACCAGAATTGATCTAGGAATGCCTTCTCAAAGTCGTGGAAAGTCTTGCAAGTTTCTGCTGCATTTAATGCCCAGAGCGACGCATCACCAGAAATATGTGAAACCACAAATTGTATTTTCTGTTGTTCCGACCATGATTTTGGAAGAACACTTTTGAGGTTTCGAATGAAAACTACTGGATGTATGTTTTTCTTGCTTTCTTAGTTAAATATTTGAAACTGTCTATGCTTAATCGGGCTTTCTTCATGCATCAAAGTAGTTAAGTGCATGGAATTGCTATCATTCGCAGGTGGTGTGGTTACTTTATTACAAGTACATTCTATTCCACTATTATTGTTCCTTGGTGTCACATATTGCTCTGGTAATATCGGTTGATTACTAAAATTTGGTCTTCCTTGGGGTGCATTAAAATTCGCCGTTAGATTATCTGCGATCTTTTGCCTGTCAGTACCAGTGTTGTCATTACCGCATACTTTCAGATTTTCAAAGTTTTAGAGCTCAGCACCTTGGCTACTTCTGTTCGGACTTTCTTTCGGATTTCCGAGGGAATATCCTCCTGCATTGTTTCCACAGCGGTAGCCAAGGCTTTGAATTGGTTATCTAGTCTATGTACTTCAGTTTGAAGACTATTGACCTGAACTGGAATATTTGTTAACGGCTCAATAGTGGTTTTTACTGCATCGATCTCCTGCTTAAAATGGGTAGTAATGGCATTATCACGATCGACCAACACTTGATTTATCCTACGGACAATTTCTTTATCTCTTTCTAGAAAAATATTCTTTAAGTTTTCCATAAATTTATTTTCCTTTTCTTGGTCCCTGAGCTCCTGTTGCTGTTTTTCTATAAACTTCTCCTGTCTACATTGTTCCTTTTCCTGCTGACGTTGTCTTTCACGCTCCTGTTCTTTAATAGTAAACTTTTCAAAAAATGCTGTTAACATATCCTGTATCGACATAGCTTGAGCATTCTGCCCCTTGCCCAGAGAGAAATATTGTCAATAATTCCTAACTGGTTGAATGCAGGAGAGTCAGTTTGTTTTGGCAACTCCTCAGTTTTACTATCACTCGGGACATCAGTTACTAAATTATCATTCATAATTAATTTTTCTAATAATTCGACAGAAATATGGGTAGATTGTTCGACCTGCGGCTCTGATGTCATTTCTGCATCAATGTGCTCATTCGGTTTATTTTGTTTCTTTTGTTTAACCATTCTATCACCAATATAGCACAACAAATATATAAATCACTGACAAGCACCAATTGACACAAAATGAACTTATAACTAACACATACACAAATAACACTTGTTGTTGTTGTTGTTGTTGTCTTCAGTCCTGAGACTGGTTTGATGCAGCTCTCCATGATACTCTATCCTGTGCAAGCTTCTTCATCTCCCAGTACTTACTGCAACCTACATCCTTCTGAATCTGCTTAGTGTATTCATCTCTTGGTCTCCCTCTACGATTTTTACCCTCCACGCTGCCCTCCAATGCTAAATTTGTGATCCCTTGATGCCTCAGAACATGTCCTACCAACCGGTCCCTTCTTCTTGTCAAGTTGTGCCACAAACTCCTCTTCTCCCCAGTTCTATTCAATACCTCCTCATTAGTTATGTGATCTACCAATCTAATCTTCAGCATTCTTCTGTAGCACCACATTTCGAAAGCTTCTATTCTCTTCTTGTCCAAACTATTTATCGTCCATGTTTCACTTCCATACATGGCTACACTCCATACAAATACTTTCAGAAACGACTTCCTGACACTTAAATCAATACTCGATGTTAACCAATTTCTCTTCTTCAGAAACGCTTTCCTTGCCATTGCCAGTCTAGATTTTATATCCTCTCTACTTCGACCATCATCAGTTATTTTGCTCCCCAAATAGCAAACGTCCTTTAGTACTTTAAGTGTCTCATTTCCTAATCTAATACCCTCAGCAGCACCCGACTTAATTCGACTACAATCCATTATCCCCGTTTTGTTTTTGTTGATATTCATCTTATATCCTCCTTTCAAGACACTGTCCATTCCGTTCAACTGCTCTTCCAAGTCCTTTGCGGTCTCTGACAGAATTACAATGTCATCGGCGAACCTCAACGTTTTTATTTCTTCTCCATGGATTTTAATACCTACTCCGAAGTTTTCTTTTGTTTCCTTTACTGCTTGCTAAATATACAGATTGAATAACATCGGGGAGAGGCTACAACCCTGTCTCACTCCCTTCCCAACCGCTGCTTCCCTTTCATGCCCCTCGACTGAATATTCAATTATTACTACTTATGGCTGGAGGTACTGACTTTAATTTAATATTGCACAAACAGCGATTGTTGATCGTGTGCTGCTGTTTAATTACTGAACATGTACATCTGTTCCTACCTGTGTGAGGGTGGTGGACTGCACTATATGAAGTTACTCCTGTGTCTCGCACCAGCGCAGATACAGATTCGTACAGCAGTTTGGTGGGAAGATGTCAATGCTCATGAAATAAGTAATAGATCGCAATTTCAATTATTAAAATGAATAAATGTGAATTGGTGGCCCCACGTTGGGCGCCAGTGTGGCGTTCGCTGTTTTGTTCAGTGGTTTGGTATATAACTAATTTGTAAATGAAAATGATAATCTTATTTTATTACATTGAGTAATTACTAAATAATTTTTCTCCCGGCTAAAGATTTGGTCAAGTTGCTAAAGAACTCCAAGTTAACGTCGTGTTAAAGTGTTGTCTGTAAGTTGTGTAAGTGTCACTAAATCACAGTTCATACAACAGATTCTATACAACTATTGATTATGATGGAAGCAGTTATCTTCAGCAAAATGATCATTAAAACCACCGAATATCAGCCGCGCACAACACTGTTTTTAAACAACCAATCTGATTTGAATTATTTTCATTAAAATGAGTTCGGGACCAACGGTGCACGTTTATTTTTACACACTTGTATTACGTTCGGCATTTATGTCTGCAGAGTTGCGTAATTATAATTTGCCGCTGAGATAATTGTTAAGATGGCGGCAGACAATTGACAGAGACTTTCTATTGTTAGAGCAAATAGGATAAGTATTTGAAATGCTTATTAAACTTTACTTTCGTATTGTGCACTATTTAGACTTCATCAAGCAAACATTTGATTTTTTCTAAGGAAAACACAGACAAAAAACCGCGATGCAAATCGCTATCATCAATGGCTGCGCTCCTTGCAGCGGAAAGAAATAATTAACACAGATAATGCTTATTGAGTGAGGAATTAAAGTTACAAATAATTATTCATTCATATTTATAATAATAATGAACTCTATTCTCAAGTAATAATTAACAAATAATTACAATTTCTTAACAGACCTCAGTTTGATATGTGTCCGCAACCTACAAAAGCCAACCAACGAAAGGTAAAAACAAAAGAAGACAAACGCAGATCATAAGAGGATTTTTCAACTATCATTGTCTTTGTATGATACATATCGATATGTCCAATTACATCATAAAATATTATATAAATAATTAATATTTATCATCGTTTTTACCGTTTTTTCATACGTCGGATAGATAACGTTTGTAAGTGTTAGAGGCATAATTTCCTCTCGTCGCACTGCAGCTAAAATTTATCTCGTGGATGTTATACTACCTCCAACGAAAAACTGATAAATGATGGCCAAAAGAATCTATGAATGGACACCAACTGAGCGAAGAAAAAGTGGAAGATCACCCATAAGAGGAATGCAAAGATGTAAATGAATTCCAGGGGCCTAGGGAAGAAGGTTGGAAAGATAGAAAACTATGAGAAGCGGAAGACGAAAGCCGAGCATTGGAAGACGGAAAACACAAGAGATGTTGCGCTCTAATTCTGTAGCTGCGATCAAAGAAGATCAACTATCCTTGTGTCAGTCTTCTCTTCAGCTAGCTTCGTTTCTACTGTAGTCTTTGTTTTTGCCCTACCTCTGTAGCTTGTAATTCATTCTTAAGCATCCATATCTGCATTATTCTGTTTTACAGTTGTATTACTGTGACATAGTTCAATGTTCATAAAGACGCGTATCTTATTGGAGACGTTCATAGTTAATCCATGCGCGTTTTTTTTTCTATTTTTCTGATTCGTTCATCTGGTGTAATCGCGGCTCTTTTACTAAAAAGTTAAAGGACTGAATCCCAAGCGCTAAAGCTCAAATATTTATTGTTTTTACAGCCTCTCTCTGGTGAACTGCCGCTGTAAGGGGGCTAAAATAAAAAAACTCCACGGAAAACTTAATCCACCAGTCTAAAAATCTTAACTGGGGCGCTGTAATTCGCATCTGATTAGCATCAACAGAACTCCGCCCTTCTCGGTGCCGACAACCATCAAAGAGTTCTGACAGAAAATAATGGTTCCAGATTCAAGCAGCTGTTTGAAAATAAGTAACGACATTGCCATAATACTCACTCCGTAAAATAGACTTCTACATCTACATGTATACTCCGCTAGCCACAAAGCGGTGTGTGGTGGAGGACACAATTCACGCCAAAGTCATATCCCCCCTCCCCCCTCTGTTCCACCCGCGGATCGCGCGAGGGAAAAACGATTGTCTGTACGCCTCAGTACGAGCTCTAATTTCCCTTATCTTTGAATGGTGATCATTGCTGCGATCTGAAAGTTGGAAGTAATAATACATGCTCTACATCCTCGGTGAAGATCGGATTTCGGAATTTAGTGAGCAGCCCCTTCCGTTTAGCGCGTCGTCTGTCTGCAAGTGTGTCCCACTTCAAACTTTCTGTTAGATTTGTAACGCTCTCGCGATGGCCAAATGTACCAATCACGAATCTCGCCGCTCTTCTTTGGCCCTTCTCAATCTCTTGAATCAGACCCAACTGGTTAGAGTCCCATACAGACAAACAATAAGACTGGACGAACTAACGTATTGTAAGCTATTTCCTTTGTTGAAGGACTGCATCGCTTCAGGATTCTACCAATAAACCGCTATCTATAGTTTGCCATACCCGTTATTTATGTAATCTGATCATTTCATTTGAGATCATTGCGAATAGTCACACACAGACACTTGACGGATGTTACCGTTTCCAAATACTGGGCATTTATTTTGTACTCGTACATTAATGGGGATTTTCGCCTTGTTATACGCAGTAGGTTACATTTACTAATATTGAGAGATAACTGTCAGTCATTACACCACGCATTTATTTTCTCCAAATCCTCGTTGATTTGTTCATAACTTTCGTGTGATACTACTTTCCTGTAGACTACAGCATCATCGGAAAACAGGTTAATGCCGCTGTCAGTACCATCAACCAGATCGTTCATGTAAATCGTAAACAGCAGCGGACCTATTTCGCTGCCCTGGGGACGATTGATTACTGAACTACAATCTCAATGTATTGCGCAAATAATGATTCTGGAACTGCTCTTCTTAATAATAACTTCATAAAAGTTTTTAAAAAGTAATAGTAGATAAGTGCAGTAGCTCTGGCGCAAATACATTGATAAGCCAAAACATTACGACCACTGCCCACCATGGCGTTGGTGGCGTTGCGGGCACGTGACGTGTAACAAAAGTTTGTAAGCGAAGCAGACACCGACAGGGGACCACCATAGCGAAAATATGGGCTGCCAATGGGGAAATCTGTTGAGATAAGAGACTTTGACAAAGGGAAGAATACAATTACGGTGAAGCTGGTCGAATGTTCAAGTGCTAATGTCGTCATCATCTACGGAAAGACGTAGGACAGTGAAACTACCACTAGACGCTAAATGGTTGTACGTCCACGACTCTTCATACAAAATGGAGGATTTGAATCAGAGGCTCAGACAGTTCTGCGACCGTATAGGTTGCACAATCCTCGATTTGCGCGATAGGGTGGTCAGGTTTCGGGTTCCGCTGAATAAGTCAGGAGTCCACTACGCGCGGAAGGTGGCTAAGCGGGCATCAGGGGCTACGTGGCAGTTTTTTACGTTAGAGGGTCTCGGTAAAATACAAAAAGGGGTTCAGTCTCAGAGGGTGCAGCTCGAATATAGGAAGAACATAGATACAGGAACCATCGGCATAACAGCTATAAATTTTCGCAGCTGCGTTGGGAACGTACCAGTGCTCCAAGCGCTAATAGAAAGAACTAATGGTCAAATATTTACAAGCACTGAAAGCTGGCTAAAGCCGGGGATAATTTCAGCCGAACGTATTGCAAAGTACCTAACGGTGTTCCGAAAGGATAGGCTAAACACAGTTGGCGGTGGCGTGTTTGTTGCCTTTAGAAGTAGTTTATCTTGTAGCGAAACAGAAGCAGATAGCTCCTGTGAAAGAGTATGGGCAGAGGTCATTCTTGGCAACCGGAGTAAAATAATAATCAGATCCTTTTACCGACCTCCCAACTCAGCTGATACAATTGCTGACGTCCGCAGCTCATGGTCGTGCGGTAGCGTTCTCGCTTCCCGCGCCCGGGTTCCCGGGTTCGATTCCCGGCGGGGTCAGGGATTTTCTCTGCCTCGTGATGACTGGGTGTTGTGTGCTGTCCTTAGGTTAGTTAGGTTTAAGTAGTTCTAACATAGATGTTAGTAGTTCTAACATAGATGTTAAGTCCCATAGTGCTCAGAGCCATTTTGAACAATTGCTGACAGGTTCAAAGAAAAGTTTTGTTTCAAACATGTACCAGACTCATACAATAATAGTTGGTGGTGACGAGTAAAACAGAATCCGAAATTGTGCTAAACACATTCTCTGAAAATTATTTCGAGCAGTTAGTTCATGAGCCCACGCGAATAGTAAATGGTTGTGAAAACACATTTAACCTCTTATCAACAAATAATCCTGCGCTAATAACGAGCATCAAAACGGATAGAGGGATTAGTGAACACACGGTTGTCGTAGCGATATTGAATATTGTAACCTTCAAGTCATCCAAAAATAAACGAAAAGTATACCTATCCAAAGAAGGAGATAAAAATTCACTTGACGCCTTCCTGACAGACAATCACATCTCCTTGCAAATTAACAATGTAAGTATAGACCAAATGTGACCTGAATTTAAAAAAATAGTAGCTACAGCAACTGAGAGATTCATACCCAATAAATTAACAAACGACGGAGCTGATCCCCCTTGGTACACAAAACGGGTAAAAACACTATTATAGAAACAACGAAAAAAGCATGCCAAATCTAAACGAACGCAGAATCTCCAAACTGGCTATCTTTTACTGAAGCTCGAAATTTAGCGCGGAAATCAATGCGGTATGCTTGAATAGTTTCTACCACGAAACTTTGCCTCGAAGTCTTGCAGAAAATGCAAAAAGATTCTGGTCGTATGTAAAGTATACTAGCGGCAAAACACAGTCAATGCCTTCTCTGCGTGATAGCAATGGAAATACACTGAAAAGCCAGAGAAACTGGTACACCTGCCTAATATCGTGTAGGGTCCACACGAGTACGCAGAAGTGCCGCAACACAACGTGGTATGGACTCGACTTATGTCTGAAGTGCTCTGAGCACTATGGGACTTAACATCTGAGGTCATCAGTCCCCTTGAACTTAGAACTACTTTAACCTAACTAAGGACATCACACACAACCATGCCCGAGGCAGGATTCGAACCTGCGACCGTAGTGGTCGCGCAGTTCCAGACTGAAGCGCCTAGAACCGTTCGGCCACAGCGGCCGGCATTGTCCTCCTGGAATTGCCACAGTCCGTCGGAATGCACAATGTACATGAACGGATGTAGGTGATCAGAAAGAATGCTTATTTACGTGTCACCTGTCAGAGTCGTATTTAGACGGATCAGAGGTCCCATATCAATCCAACTGCACACTCCCCACAGCATTACAGAGCCTCCACCATCTTGAACAGTCTCCTGCTGACATGCAGGGTCCATGAATTCATGAGGTTGTCTCCATACCCGTGCACGTCCATCCGCTCGATACAATTTGAAACGAGACTCGTCCGACCAGGCAACATATTTCCAGTCATCAACAGTCCGATGTCAGTGTTGCCGGGCCCAGGCGAGGCGTAAAGCTTTGTGTCGTGCAGTCATCAAGGGTATACGAGTGGGCTTATGACTGCGAAAACCCATATCAATGATGTTTCGTTGAATGGGTTGCACGTTGACACTTGGCGATGAACCAGCATTAAAATCTGCAGCAATTTGCGGAATGGTTGCACTTCTGTCACGTTGAACGATTCTTTTCAGTCGTCTTTAGTCTCGTTCTAGTAGGATCATTTTCCGGCCGCAGTGATGTCGGAGATCTGATGTTCTGCCGGATTCCTGATGTTCACGGTATACTTGTGAAATGGTTGTGCGGGAAAGTCTCCACTTCATCGCTACCTCGGGGATGCTGTGTCCTATCGCTCGTGCGCCGCCTATAACACCTCGTTCAAACTCTCTTAAATCTTGATAACCTGCCATTGTAGAGGCAGTAACAGATCTAGCATCTGCGCCAGGCACTTGCCTGATATAGATGTTGCCGACCGCAGCGCCATATTCTGTCTATTTACATATCACTGTATTTGAATACGCACGCCTATACCAGTTTCTTTGGCGCTTCAGAATATAATACGTAGGAAAGTGACATTGTCACGTTTTCACGACTAAACCACTGAGATGTTTCGCTGAAACTTGGTGTTGGAAGTAACTTGAATCCTGAGGAAGATCATAGACTACTTTAGAAAGTAAAAAATCAAAAGTGGTCACGTAAAAGTGTGAAATACGTAATGGAACACATTTTTTATAGAAGTGAAGATAAACACCATGTCAGAAAATTATTAAATTTGTTGCATAGTATATGGCTACTTCAATAGCACGATTCACTGATACGCACACCTACCCACAGCAGTCCGCATGCACCGCTTGGGGCAGCAACGCTGTATGCGCGCCGCGTCGTCGTACTTTGGGGTAGTTGGAGAGAGCTGGAGGGAGGGGGGGGGGGCGCCTGTCCACCGTGATACGCTTACCCTAACAGGCAGACATGTGAGAACAGCTGAACTTACTGCACTTACAATAGCTTACTTACATTGTACACTCTTTGTGTGACAATCACAACTGTTACTAAAATTTTTCACAATGAACAGATCCGCTCCAGTTGTTCTTGACAAATCCGTTACTTGGATAAAATTATACACACGACCCAGGTTTCAGGATGTAAATAAATCTCATCTTCAGGCGCTGCAAAAAGACAATGGAAACGCTGGACGGTGTGGCCGAGCGGTTCTAGGTGCTTCAGTCTGGAACTGCGCGACTGCTACGGTCGTAGGTTCGAATCCTGCCTCGGGCATGTATGTGTGTGATGTCCTTAGGTTAGTTAGGTTTAAGTAATTCTAAGTTCTAGGGGACTGATGACCTCAGATGTTAAATACTCATTGATTGCGTACGAGAAAGCCGTACCAGTCATGTAAAATATCCGGTAAATTTATCAAGTAGAATGCGAGATCCCATGCGGGTAAGGTGTGGGAAGGTTCTCTGAATCAACCAGCATCACACAGGGTAAACAGGACCTAACCGAAAAAACATGAATGTAACGGAAAATAAACACACACTGCCAGCCTAATGTAACCTATAAACCATCTGCGAACGGCTAGGAATGTGCCATGGGCTTAATAAATCAAAATGAATGCATAAAAGCTGCAGAAAGCTAAATTAAGGGCCTCTAACGTAGCTTTTCATATGTGCGTCCAGCCTACTGCGTATTGTGGAGGTCTGTTGACCGGTCTGGTCAACAGACTGCCGCTCGAACCGCAGTAAGATTCCTGTGTACACAAACACTGTACGTCAGGGAGTGGTCGCTACCGGAACTAATACCGATGGCCGGAGAGGCCACCGAAGAAATCATAGCTAACAACACGGCTACACCTCCCCATTATTAGCGGGTGCCGTTTGGAAGGAAACTTGGGGGTGCGAGCGCGTTGTTAGCTCTGATTTCTTCGATGGTTCCCCCCTCCCGCCAACAATTTCTGAGACAAGAAGTCACACACGTCCCGCCAATGGAATTATCAAAGAAGGCAGATGAGCGAACAGAGATTCACGACAGCCTCTTCCCATTAGGGTGGAAACTGCACCTAAAAGGCAGAAGAATCAGCGATCATAAACGGCATGGGCATGTAGACGTCAGTGGAATCCACTGTGTTAAAGATACACTACGTGCATCCACTGGGCATGTTTCCTGTAATCGCCTTGATGATCTCTCCCCACTGGCAAAAGATTGCTGGTTGGTCTCGGATTCTCAGCCAAAGGGGAGGTGGCCATGGAAAAAAGATGGAATAACCAACGAAATGATAACGTTCAGCGAGTCGGAGCGTGGAATGTCGGACGTTTGGGCGTGGTGCGGAAGCTAAAACATCTGAAAAGGGAAATGCAAACGCTCAATCTCGATCTAATGGGGATCAGTGAAATTAAATGTCAACAGCAGCAGAAAATGGTATAACAGGAGTAGGATTGGTTAGCGCAGAGAGTGAGTTACAGTGAACAGTTTAGTGATAGAGTTTTATTATCAGATTCGACAACAAACCAACACTGACAACAATAGTTCCGATATAAATGATGACGTTGCTAGTAAAATATGAAGAGATACAAAAAGTATGTGAGGATATTGAACGAGTAATTCAGTATGTAAAGGGAGATGAAAATCTATTAGCCATGAGGGCTTGGAACACGTTTGTAAGGGAAGGCGTAGAAGAAATTATTACGGGAAGATAGGAGCTTGGTAGCGAGAATGAGAGAGGAGAAAGAGAAAGTTCTGCAAAAAATTTCAGCTGGTAGTGGCTAATAAACTATTAATAAATCACAAGAGAAGACAATTTAGTTGGAAAATTTTCTTCTTGTGAGTACTACAGTCCTTTTGACAAGTATTCAATTTTTTTTTTATATTTTGCACGACTGACGGTTTTTAAGCGCAGTAGTGTTGATGTATTGTACAATTATTCTGCTGTTAAATGGGGGCATAGTCGCCAAAAAGCGAGCATATAATGTGCAAGCGTCAGAATTAAAACCAGAAAGCTTCCTGCGTGGAGTAATAGTCATCTTCATAGTTAACGCCACATTATACCACACTATATGTCCTCGCTTTCGTTGTTGGACACGAATTGTCATTTTGAAAAAGACCCAGAGACACCGGAAGATTCCAGCAGGATTACATCGTGGACAGACAGAGATTCCGAAATCAGACATGGGATTGCAACGCGTACCCAGGTGCAGATATTGAGTCAGATCACAATTTAATAATAACGAAGAGTAAGTTAGAATTTAAGAGAATCGTACGGAAAAATCAGTGTGGAGGAAAGTGGGATACTAAAACAGGGAAAAATAATGATACGGACTTGGATTTTGCTAAAGATGTTGCTACTGTGACAAACAGTACCGCATTAGGCAGTCAAGTTGCAGAGGTGTGCACATCTCTAAAAACAGCAATCACATATGTTGGAAAGACTTGACATCAAGTAAGGCGGAAGGCTAGATAACATTTCATCAGAATTTCTAAAGTCATTGGAGGAAGTGACAACCAAACAACTTTTCAATTTACACCTAGATCAAATGGAAGAAAGTGGAAAGTAATCGAGAATTGCAGTAATGAGGTTAGCGATAAACTTAACATAGTAATTGGGGACCACGAAGTAGAACAACTTAAGAAATTCTGCTACTTTCGAAGCAAGGCTGTCCATGAGGAGCGAAGCAAGGAGGGCATAAAAAGAAGTTTAGTACAAGGAAAGAGTACATTCCTGGCCAAGAGAAGTCTCCTATATATAACATCGGCCTTAATTTAAGAAAGAATTTTCTAAAAATGTGTGTTTGAATCACAGTATTGTCTGGTAGTGAATCGCAGTCTGTAGGTAAACCGGAACAGAAGAGAATCGAAGGGTTTGAGATGTGGTGCTACAGAAAAACGTTGAAAATCTGGTGGTGTTATAAAGTAGGGAATTAGATAGTGCTCTGGAGAATCGAGGAGGAAACGAACATACAGAAAACACAAGTAGAAGGAAAAGGATGCTAGACATTTGTTAAGGCGTCAGTGAATAACCTCCATTGTGTTAGAGGGAGTTGTAGAAGGTAAAAATTGTAGAACAAGGCAGAGACTGGAAAATATCCAACAAGTAGTTAAGGACGTAGCGTGTAAGAGCTACTCTGAGATGAGATCGGAAAAAATGAATTTCCTAATGTAGTGTAATACAACTTCCCTCCCCTCTCCCTCCCCCCCCCCCCCCTCGGAAAAAACTGGTAATAATCACCATTGAAGGTTTTGAGCTTTCCGAGTGCCAGTTGCAAAACATTTTCAGCTTATTAAAGTAGTCACTATTCGGTGAGTGCCTAGCAGACAAGTCTAGTGATTGAAATGTCTCTGGTTCGATTAATGTTACAAACGACATTTCTTACTTGTGTATAAAATTTATGTTTATTATCAAATGTAAATTTTAACTAACAGTTATTGCATGATAATGTTTTACTAAAGAAGAAATTTTTATATTTAATCAATGGTGTTATAAAGTAAACTAAAATTTGATAAATGCAAACGCCTTATTGTTAACTGAAAACTATTTGCATCAACAATACTGCTGAACTTCTAGAATTAAAAAAAGAATTTTTTTTCTATTTCGTGTTTCGTATTTTTGTATCAAATGTTAATGTATAGTGAATGCGCAAATTTCCATGAGAATAGCAATAAAAAAAGTATCTGTTTTTATTAAAAGACATGATCCAGTATTTTTCATTTATTGTATCTCTTCGGCTTTGTTTCCATAGTTTTTCTCGAAGGTAGAGACTTTACTGTGAAAAACTTAGAAAAAAAATTACTATTCAAAGCGCTGGCTTCACGGGTCACTACTTTGTCGCATCTTTCCACCAGCATACGAAATCCGCGGCGGTATTTTGAGGAGATCCATGACTCGATCCAATTTTCCACTTGTTGCATCACCGGAAGAGCTGGTCAATCAGTCTGAATGCCCTTGATCGATAAAGATGGTTACCAGAGTGAGAAATAGCTGGACAATACGGCGGGTGGGGCAGAACTTCCCGTTTCAACGTCTCCAACTACATTTCAACGCGTTTTGCAACATGGAATCGAGTATTGTCGCGCCACAAAATCACCTTTTCATATCTATCGCCGTATTGTGGCCTTTGTTTTTCAGTGTTTGTCTCAAACGCATCAATTTCTTTCAATAACAGTCTCCTGTGATTGTTTCTGTAGGTTTCAGTAGCTTCAATAACCTTGTCTCTTCCATTGCCTTGCCGGTCTTCGACGTCAGAACCACCATTCTTGGTGTCTTCCGCGGCCTTGCCGGACCTTGACGACACAATAATCGATCTTGAAACGTTGAAAGCATCGTCTGTACGTTGTTTCACCAATAGGTGCCGCACCATAGGTCGTACGCAGCATTTCACGAGCCTCAGTCGTACATTTCTCCACGATAAAGCAGAAAATTGAAACTTACCGCAAATGACGAATATTGAGCTGCTCAGTTGTATGTAGTCGAGAACAGCTTGATGATGCAATCAAAAATCGGCTAACATTTTTATGGCGTTACGTATGCAAATGCATATGCTTATTGTATGACACTTAGACCTTCCACGTGTGCCACCACTTGCCGATACTGCCATCTATTGCAAAACGGCGGAAGGAAAGAAGTAGACCTAATATTAACATTTACTTCAGTTAATAAATACATAGTTTAAATGAAAGTTAAAAAAAGTTTGCTGCTAGATTCGATCGAGTAACTTTAAATTACAACCATTATTTACAAATTAGTTTTCAGACTGTTAGCTGCCAGCGACTAAATAATTGTGTTGGAAATGTTTTAACTCTTGTTATGTGCGAGCAGTGATTTTCAAGTCATTGAGTATGGAAAAATCGAAGAGTGGAAAGCAGTCCTTTATGTCGCTTTGTCAGAAGACAGCGCTGGCCTGTGAAGCAAGAGACAGAGCGCGGGAAGGAACACAGCAGTGACCCATCTCGACACAAAGAGGCTGTCGTTAGGGGGCCCCAGACGGGGCTCTGCGACCCACTGGCTGCAGGGAGAGCCCCTCGTGAAAGGACTCGGAGGGTGCTGCCCCTAGGTCCCCACAGCGAAGAAGAGGATTCGTGGAAACACCGTAAAACCGAGGTCGCTGTATTAAAGCGGATAATGCACTGCTGTCTACTACACTTGCTTTGCTGTGCCCAAAAGAAACGCTGCCAGTGGTGCAGGCTCTCAGATATGGTAACAGGAAGTGCGTGAGGAAAAAACAATGATGTAACTGTTTCGATTTGCAGAAAGATGTATAAGTACTTGGTGAAAGATCCCCAGAATATCGTAAAATTAAAAGTTATTAAAAAACAAAAAATTGAAACTCCAGTCGATCGTAAGCATTGGCAAAAACGTTAATTATGAATGCGCGGTAATGAACAGACAAATGAAAAAACATTCATTCCATTTTTTGTACATGAGTTTTTTTTTTTTTTTTTTAACACTCTCTTGTATGTAGAAGTCCTATTAAGTAGTGCCGCGCGGAGGATGACGGACTATGAGTATTTTGTGTCACACAAATTTATAATAAGAAAGAAATTTGCTACCAGTATTAAGTATTTCTTATTTTAAGTGAAGTTAAACCAAGTAAGGAGGATTTTCTTAACTAAATCGCCGGTGTACTTTGAGTCCGCTACCTGTAGCTGCAATTGAAGAAGTGAGACACGAAGTCCGATAGCCTACAGAATTTTCTGATAACGCAATCGTGTTATATCAGTTTAAAAAGTGTTTTCATGTGAATATTTAATAATATTTATTTATATTTTTTATTATTACAACACAACTGTCGACCTGTGTGCCAGGACTTCAGGGCACCGGTTGTGAGTAGGGTTTGTTAATTATTGTTATAGTAAGAAATTTCTATGACATTGTTATTGGTCATAAAACTACTTGTCTGTATTTTCTGTTTGCATGAATCACGACGGGGAGCAAGTAATGCAAAAAGGCAAAATTGAAGAGAAAATTTTTGAAAGGAATAAGAATTGGATGTAGCACGCCTACGCAACTTTCTCGCATGGTTAGGCTTGGTAGCGCCTCTTTTGATGTAGATAGGAACCTTTTACTCATTATTCCCTTGTTTGAATTTTATTTGCGAGAAATTTACAGGAATTTTTAGTGTGATACATACTGGCAGAAAAACATAAAGAATCGCTGTACAATAGTATGCACTTCATAATAGACGTAAAACAGGCTTTGACATTACGGAAATTACATTTATCAAGTGTAATAATTAGCGTATGAAAAATTTAACATTTTTGTGAAAATTTCATTTTTTGCATATTCATATAATAAGGCCGAAAAATATATGCCCATTGTTGATAGCGAAAACGCAATCAGCCAAGATAGCGTAGAATTGCATGATCGAACAACTGAAGTTCAGCCGCCATGCATGCCTACTGCAGAAAGTTTAAGTAGATCAGAGATGAGTGTCGCAGATGTGACAAATGATAGTGACGCTCCACAGCAGAATAGCTTCGACGAGACAATGTTTACAACTGACGAGACAATGTCACGTTTCTCCCAGAGCGGCATACCACTCATGAGTGAAATATTGGAGAGCGATTCCAATATTAATTTTGGCAACACGTTACAAACCCACTTGTTCACAACACAAATATTAGCTTAGAAAGTGCAGCTGACAGAAATCATAGTAGTAACTGAAGCACAACTATGGCAGTTATTGTCTAACTTAAACGAGAAATTTGATGATATAAAACAATATGAACACCAAATTCAGTGATATGAAAAAGATACGAATACCAAAGTTGATAATTTGACACAGAATCTGAACACCGTTATACAAGATATGTACACGGCAAAGCAGCAACAAAACATTGTTACACAAGATCTAAATACAGTGAAGCAAGAACAAAAACAAGCCACACAAAACTAGTTGGTTTTGACAGTAAAAAAGGCAATCACTGTCGTTAACAAACTAAACAGAGACTATGACGGTGTACCTCTAACCGCAGAAGAGCTTACTTTAAGGGTAGCAACATTAGAAGTTGACTTAGCATGTGCTAAGAAGGAGAGAGAGAATATCAATGAAAATCTGAGTGATGTTATTAGTCAAGCTGAGGCAGGTACTACCATTACTACCATTGCATAGAGGTTAGTAACCAAAAATGGTTCAAATGGCTCTGAGCACTATGGGACTCAACTGCTGTGGTCATAAGTCCCCTAGAACTTAGAACTACTTAAACCTAACTAACCTAAGGACATCACTCACATCCATGCCCGAGGCAGGATTCGAACCTGCGACCGTAGCGGTCCTGCGGTTCCAGACTGTAGCGCCTTTAACCGCTCGGCCACTCCGGCCGGCGGTTAGTAACCGATTGCAAGTTATACACCGATTGCAAGAAAAGGCTAGTCAGAAAAAATCTACGAGCCGCGGAAAATAGAATCCGCAATCTTTTAGACGAAAATGTTACGGGATCTCGAAATATGCATGTAAATAACGTACAGCCTACAGTGAACAAACCACAACCTGTTGGTATTTATCCACAAATTGTCACGAGTCCCACAGTAGGTACCAGCGACAGTTGTAGAGAGCAAAATGTAAACATATCCACACTCCAATACCTAAGCATTTACGAACTGCAATTACAGGTAACTACAATAACCACATAAATACGACCGAAAATGCCATGTGTCTATTAACTATTTTTGCAGACGAAGGTTTGCTGAGACATCGACAGTTTCCTACATTCTCCGCCGAAGGTAAAAGAATGAATCCCGTAGTATTTAACAGTACTATTCGTCGTGTATTTCGACGCAACTGGACGGAAGCACAGAAAATCAGATTTGTCGTGGGGTATACCCAAGGTGACGTTCTTTTATGGGCAACTGAAGTGGCCGAACTTTGCAGCACTTACATCCAATTTTAACGAGTTTTCCTCGACAAATGCTAGTCTGAGGCGGTGGAAGAAAGACGCAGACGCCAAGTTTTCAACCCCGCACCATTAAATGGCAAATACGGTAGCCTACGTAGATTCTTTGAAAAATACCTGAACAAGACACGCTCCTGGACGAACCCAATATCACAGGTAGACGTGCTAAAAATTTTGAAAAGTCGTTTACCACCGCACATCGGAGAAAAAATAGTCACAACGACCGAGGCACGACACTGAATATTTTCTGTCAGTGCTCGATTCTATCAACTTAATCTATGAGGAAAGACCTGCACCCAATATAGCAACAGAAAATCAGGCACAATAACAACATAGTTATGTAAACCAGTCAGTAAAACGTGACCTAAACACACAGCAAGGCTGGTACACACAACAGCGAAGTTACATACCCAGAGGTAACGAGTACGGTAACGGGAACGGAAAAAACAAACGATTTAAAAGAAATTTTCAAAACAACAGGGTTAATTTAAACGCACGAGAGTATTACAGTTCACCATCACAAGGCCTTATGCCGAACATGAATAGAAACAGTCAGCCGCAACAGTGACCGACGCGTGGCAACAATGCCAAGCCTTACGCTGTACCGAAGTCGGCCTTTGGGCAGCAAAATAACTGCACAGCACCTAACGACGCAAATTGGCGAAGTGCACACACAGTGCAACCAACTGAAATTACTCCAAATAATGAATTAAGTCACACTACGCCGTCGGAAAACACCAAGCGGTCGTAGTTAAGCACCAGGCTGTTGACCTCTCAGGGAGTGGGGGCAATGCAAAACTACAAACATGTTTCATAAGATTTGTCAAACAAGGTGACATCAAGGATTATTAGTATCGGCAAGAGATAGATATAGTAGATAAAGTCCAGGAAGAAGAAACGCAAACAATCATTAAAAGTGAAAATGTTCAATATTGACACACAGATAATTTTAGATACAGGTTCAACCACCAACCTAATGTCAAATTCTTCTTTTTTTTCTTTTTTTTTTGGGAATTGAAGAAGAGAGGCAAATTCTCAACATTTCCTGTACAAAATTACAAGGTGCAAACTGCTACAGGGAGTAAGACTAAATTGGTTAAGCATCAGGTATTTATTCCATTACAAACTGAACATTTTACAGTGAAGTCCAACTTCCTTATAACTGACAAACTTATAGTTAATTGTCTTATTGTCATGGACACGTTCAGAACAAACAAAACATAGGTTGACATAGGTAATGGTAAATGCCACATTTATGTAAAGGATCAGATTTTTTCTATCGATTTAGTCAAAACACCTGATGAAAGTAATAAAAACAAACCAGAGTCAAAAGCAATAGTAGAATATTCCTTTCCAGCTGTATATTTCACAGACAGATCTGATACTGAACACGAAGAAAACACTGAGGTTGGTTACGAAATGGTAAAGCAGAAACTAAGTGAATCACAGGTACTAAATGATATGCAACGACAAGAGCTTTGTAACTTTTTATTGAAGTGTGTAAATGTTTTTAATAAGTAGGATTATCCGACTGGTTGTAGGAAATAGACGAATCACAAACCTTGAAGTCCAGGCATACATTACAGAAGTTGTGTCACCACGAACCATCGGGAATAGATTACTGGAAGGTGGTTTGGGATCCCCAGTTGCGATGTATCGTTTGCCACTGAGCATATCACTCACAACCAAGACTTGCATAGTGTACAGCCAGAGTCAACTGCGACTTCGAGCTCTTTCTGTGGTGTTCGACGATGAGTCTCGCTTTCGTTTTTGGTGTTGATGATGTTTGGTTTGTGGGGCACTCAACTGCGCGGTCATGTATACACAGTCCAATCTAGCCACTCTCATGAATGATGATGGAATGTTGAGGGCAACGCAAACATCCAGCCCCAGGCAAAGAAAATCCCCAACCCGGCCGGGAATCGAACCCGGGACCCCGTGATCCAGAGGAAGCAACGCTAGCCGCTAGACCACGAGCTGCGAACTTCTTCTTTGGTCTTAGGATTGATACCAACGTCTCGTTAGACGAACTGGTGAAAGAACAAAGGCCAACGAGTCTCGAGAACTATACGTCTTCAAAGCCTGGATTCACTGTGTGGGGAGCCAGGAGAAATGGCAACATGTCTCATTTGGTAATTACTGAAGGAAGGCTGAATGCTCTCCCATGAGTGGCAGGAATAGCAACGCATTTTGTCGTACCTTTCATGACAGAAATGGCGAATCCATGAAATAACACTGCAAGCAAATTGAGGAATGAATGGAGCCTTGATTGGTTTGCCCCCTCCTCTGATTTAGCACCCACAGAGCATCTCTAGAATGCGAAGGGAAGACATCTACTTACATTCTGTCGCCCAGACAGCAAACTTCATGAGCTGACAAAATAGCCGTTTGAGGCTTGCCAAGGAATTCCACAAGAAGTCTTTTGAAGACTGTTTGCTTGCATGACACTACGAATAGAAGGATGCATTCGTGCCCCGTGGAGCACAGTTCCGAATGTGGTCAAGTGCCGTGAATAGTCCAGTACGATGACCTTTTTCACCTGAGAATACATACTGTAGGTCGCCAGTTTGTAAGTCCTGAAATAAGTGATGTTTTAAAATGAGGGGCCAGCGATGATATATTGTTAAGTGATAGTGACTGTGGTTCATGTAAGAAAAGAAGACATTTGAGTGACCGGAACTAGTGAGTATCGTTATGGGATAAACATAGACACAGTAAAATGTTACACATTTTTCATGTCTTGAGTGTGGGTCTAGGTCATGAATTATGTCGTAAATTGCAAACTAGTGACATGCCTTCTCCCATAATAAGCTATTAAACGATGCGAGTTCGTGTCAACAGTTAGAACTGAAACGATCCGTTAATTAAATAAATGCAATATTCGTACACACACATTCACTTTATTTCAGAAGAAACCTATCGTTTGTTAAGTAGCAATACGAATTGTTATCAATACTAGGCATAGCTCGATGCAGGGCTGTGAGGTCATTCGATAATCTATCCGATGTGTCCTAATCAAGTAGTCTGATGCCGATTTGGCCACCGTATGATCAGAAAATCCGATGGAAGGCCTGCAGCCACAAAACAGCCAGATGATTACGGTTCAAGAGGCACCCGGCATGTCCACAGACAATCATCTGAGTGCCAGATTATGTACCGCGACCCATCACTCCCAAAACCTTCTGCCGTTTCACTGACTATGCCGTCTGTACGCCTCTAATCAATACTGCACATACATTAATGCGATAATTAGTGTCTTGGTTGTTTTCTTTTTTTACCATTACTCGTGTTGTTTTCTTTTTTTACCATTACTCTCCCTTCTCCTGTGATTCAGCCTGCCACGATTTCCTCACTTCTTCATCTAAGGGTTTGAAATCCAACGCCCACAATATCTCTTTATCGTCCCCAACAAGTTTCCCACTCTATTGCTCCCTCTAGAAGCAACGAAAATATTTCCTGACAACACTTTTTCTACCATACTGTCCCTATTTCTAGTCTGCGTTTTCCGTATATTCATATCCTCGATGGTTCTACAAACCTCCTAATTTCTTATCTTACTAATCCGCTTAATTTTAAACGTCCTTCATTAGCACCACATCTCAAACGCTTCGGCTCTCTCCTTTTGCAGTTTTTTCATAGGCCATGGTTCACTCCATACCGTACTGT
Organism: Schistocerca americana; assembly: GCF_021461395.2. Classification (NCBI taxonomy): domain Eukaryota; kingdom Metazoa; phylum Arthropoda; class Insecta; order Orthoptera; family Acrididae; genus Schistocerca; species Schistocerca americana. The sequence goes on from NC_060123.1 coordinate 462,992,406, forward strand.
CCTTCAGACATACATGCGTATTCTCAGAAACTTCTTTCTAAAGTGATTATCTATGTTTGATACTAGTAGATTTCCTTGAATGTGCTTTTCAAGTTCTGTTTGCTTCGTCCGTCATGTGTTATTTTGCTTGCAAGGTTGTGGAACACCTTCATTTTGCCTATTTCGTTGCCTCCAGTTGCGACGTTAACTAGACCAGTAATCTCTGTGTCTCTTGAAAGCTTTCGTCTGATTCTGGTTTTCTTGCATCCATATAGTTTGTTCCGCAGTCTCAGCCTATTAGCTTCATTCAACACGTTCCGTAATTCTTTCTCACCAGAGAATAACAATGTCGTCATTGAAGCTTATTGATACCCTTTCACACAAAATTTTAATCCCATTTCTGAACCTTACATTCCGTACAATACTGTTTCGGTATACGATTTAAACAGTAGAGAAGAAAGACTGTGTCCAATCCGAGCGCTTTTCTCTTCGAGTCTCATTCTTGTTGTTCCTGTTGTGTCTACTCTTCATTTCCAGAAGTAGGAGAAGTGCCACCTATGTCATTGCTGCTGGGGCTCTACTACCAACTTCACATCACGCACGTGTTCTAAAATATACTAGGTAAATGGTCACAGTACAAAGTTCCAAAACCACATTGTTATTAAAGAACAAAAATACTCAACTTACAGATCAGTGTACAAAGCAAGTTCGTAAGAGTCCTGTCTGCAGCTATAGGGTTACAATTATTGAACTATATGAAATATAATCGTCATAACTTCTGTACGGTTTGTGTTAGGACGTTCAAACTGCACGGCTGGCCGCGTGGCATGATAGGAATTAGTATGCTCTGTACGGTTTGGTTTAGCAACGAAGCTCAGATTTGGATGGGTTCGTCAATCAGTAAAATTGGTGCTTTTGGGAGACTGAAAATCCGCATTTCGCGATCGAGAAGTCACTTCACCCTCAACGGGTGACTGTGTTGTGTGCAATGTCCATTCGCGGAATAATGGGTGCGATATTCCTTGGTGGCACGGTGACTACCAAACGGTACGTGAAAGTTTTGGAAGATGATTTCACCCCCATTATCCAAAGTGACCTGATTTCGACAAGATGTGGTCCATGCAAGACGGAGCTCGACCCCATCGAAGCAGGAGAGTGTTGTCCTGTAGGAGCACTCTACGCTCCGCATTCTAGCTCTGGGGTACCTAGAGGTCACTGGCAAAGGGCTCAACTTGGCCGCCATATTCTCCGGATCTGAACACATGTGACTCCTTTTTGTGGGGCTATATTAATGGCAAGGAGTACAGCAATAACCCCAAAACCATTGCTGAACTGAAACCAGCCATTCAGAAGGTCATCGACAGCATTGATGTTCCGACACTTTAGCGGGTCATGCAGAATTTCGCTACTCGTCTGCGCCACATCATCGCCAATGATGGCAGGCATATCGAACATGTCATAATCTGAATCCGAATATCTGCAGTGTCTTGTACATGTTGAATGAAGTGTGTGCACGCCGTATTTTGTAACTAATTTACGTTTTTTTCATATAGTTCAATAATTGTCATCCTGTATGTTCAATTACACAATGAAATCTCTATGCTTTTGTACACACTCTCGAGAAATGCTTATTCCTCTTCGGTCCCAGTGCACAGTGTGGCTGGAATTATAGCACCTATTGCTGCTTGTACACTGAAGGACTCTCACGGCTGTATAGCTCTCCGCTGGATAATACACACTATCCCTGCTGGTTAGCCACGGAACGCAAACAATAGTACGGCATTGTCCCATTGGTACGGAATGAATCTACAAGTCCACACTGCTAGCAACTCAGCAACTGCTAGAGTGGAGCGACACGATACCTCCATACAAACGGTTGCACGTGATGAGTAACATGCCACGTAGTCCCTGGCCTCTGCCGAGGGCCGCTGGAATAGTAGCCTACCAGCTTCACCTGGCATATATGCAGTCCCGGTCACCTCCCCTAGTTGACGGGTAGTCTACTTCACAAGATTGCGACCCGGAGTCAAAACAGTTCCCTCTTGGTTATAGTGCACATCGGACATTACCCATCTTTCTCTACAGGATATACCTGTTTTCCTGATAATTTCACATTGTCGGATATCTTTTCTTGATTAACGAATCATAAGCGTCCCGACGAGTCTGAAGTTGTGCTTCCGTTATCATGCTTAACATAAACTGTTCTGTAATGAGTATACTTTTCCTAAATCCAAGCTTCGTCACGTCAGTTATGTTTTTATAGTTTTATGTATTATTTCGGTAAGCAACTTGGACAAATGAGCTGTTAAGTTTGTGACAGTTCTAGAATATTTCTTCCATTGCTGCCTTTGATCATGTGTGAATGACATCCCTCCGAAACTCCGATGGTATTTTCATAAATCGATGGTCTGCAAATCAGTGTGAAGTGCATGGCAGAGGATACTTTCCATTGTACCACGTATTAGGAGTTCCTCCTCTCCCAAAGGCATAAAGATGATGGAAGAACGACTGTTTAAATATCTATGTGAATCTTGACATGGCGAGCTTTACAGGAGATGTCGTCAGGAGTTTGTAGAATATTCCCTTGTAAATTTCTGGCTTAGAACATGTTCTTGAAATTCTTGTAAGTGGACGCTCTAAGGATAGTTTGCGTCTGTCTTCCAGAGTCTGATGGTGCATGCCCTTTAGTATTTGTATAACTCTCACCCGTGAGTTAACGTGAGTCAGACAAACCTGTGACCATTCGAGTAGTCCTCTGCATAAGTTAAATATCCCCTGCTGCTCCAAATCTGAAGTGTCTCCCACGTTTTTAAGTGATATTCTAGGATGAATGTGGCTAGTTTTATAAGCAATCTCCTTTGTAGTCTGACTCTCTTTTCCTAATATCGTGCCACTGAATCGAAGTGAGCCATCTGCTTTACATTCGATTGAGCCACGTGATCGTTTGATTTCACCTTTCTTAAATTTGGCACACCTCGATATTTGTATGGGTTTACTGATTCCATTTGGGGCTCATTAATGTTGCAGTCATAGTATATTACGTTTCTACATTTTGTGAGGGGTAAAATTTCACACTTATGAACATTTAGGTAAGTTACCGAACTTTGCACGACCTGAAGTTCTATCAAGATTTGCCTGAATATCAGTGCAGCTTTTTTCAGATAATACTTCATTACAGACGACTGATTTACCTGTTCCATAGTTATAGGGGTACCATGTGAAAAAAATCCTAATTGGGTTCCACTTGACCGACTTTGTTGCAGTCCATGTTGGCTGCCAGACATGACCCTTTTATCAATGCTTTGCAAACTTTTAAATTACTTGTACCATAAAACTTTCTATGTTGACGTGTATTGTTCGTAGTTATATTTCTTCCGGTATTTCGTTATTTTCTCAAATTAATGTTTTCTTCTCTTTATTCTAGAATCCTCTATTGACAGCAGTCATAACGCGGGCTGTCATTCTAAGCGTACTCTGGCTTTCTTTTGAAACAGAAACATCATTAATGACCTTGTACACATGATGTTAACAAACACCTCCCACCTCTTCATTCTCCGCGAATTTCAGTCCAGTATTTTATCATCTATTGAAAACAACCAATCAGTACTCATCCCACCCATTTCCCTGTACCTCCCACTTGGCAACGAAAAAAGCTCGACATTTGTACCCAAATCGCGCTCTGGAGGAGTATGTGCCCGGTAAGTGGATTAATGACCGAAAACAATAGCAAAATTCGAAAAATCCTGAGGAAGCAAAGACTGTTGCACTCTCGAAACTAGAACGCGCAAATAACGGCAGGCAAAACTTAGTAGATATTCGTACATCTGCAAGAAAATCGATGCGCGAAGCATGTAGCTACCACCATCGCATCTTACCAGATAATTAGCCGTGAGCCTGAGAAAATTCTGGTTCTAGATAAAATCGCGAAATGGGTCTAAGACTTCTATCCAGTCACTCGTCGACCAATCTCGTGTGACAATAGAAAACAGCTAAAGGAAATATGAAGATTTAAATTTCGCACATAAAAAATGGTTCACGCAGAAGAATCATACAAATATGCTGTCTTTGAGCATCGCACAGACCCCCTTATGGAGGCAACAGTTACAGGCGTTCGTGGCGTAGATAAGCAACTGACACAGCTGAAAACCGATAAGTCTCCAGGTCCGGATGGAATCCCAAATCAGGTTTTCAGAGAGTGCTCTGTTGCTCTGGCCCCTTACTTAGTTTTCATTTATCTCGAATCTCTCATCCAGTAAAAAGTGCCAGGTGACGAAAGAAACGCAGGCCGCTCCTGTATATAAGAAGGCCACAAGAACCGATCTGCAGAATTACATACCAACATCTTTAACATTGGCTTACTTCAGAATTGTTAAACATATTCTCAATTCGAATACAACAAATTTTCTTGAGACAGATAAGCTTCTGTCCATAAATCAACATGGTTTTAGAACACATCGCTCATGCGAGAGTCAGCTTGATATTTTCTCACACGATATCCTGCAAACTATGGATGAAGGGCAACCCAGATACGTGAGTAGCTTGAAGACTTCTTAAGTAATAGGACCCAGTACATTGTCGTTGATGGCGAGTGTTCATCGCAGACAGGAGGACCGCTGATATTCTACATATACATAAATGTTATGACGGACACGGCGAGCAGCAATCTGCAGCTGTCTGCTTATCATACTGTGATATACGGGAAGGTGTCGTCATTGAGTGACTGTAGAAGAATACAAGGTGACTTAGACAAAACTTATAATCGGTGTGACGAATGACAGCTAGCTCTAAATGTAAAAAAATATGAGTTAATCAAACAATGGAAAATCCGGGATGAAATGTAACAATACGAGAGAAGGAAAGTTACTACCATAATGCGGAGATGCTGAGTCGCGACAGGCACAACAAAAAGATTCACACAATCATAGCTTTCGGCCATAATAGGAGTTAATGCTGATGAGTAGGAAAAACAAATGCGAAATGTTCGAATATAGTATTAGCAGTGTCCTGCTTGACACATTCATATCGCTCAAATATCTGGGCGTAATGTTGCAAAGTGATATGAAATGGAACGAGCATAAGAGGATTTTGGTGTTCAAGGCGCATGGTCGACTTCGGTTTATTGGGAGAATTTCGGGAAAGTGTGCTTCATCTTTAAAGGAGACGGCATATAGGACACTAGCGCGACCCATCCTTGAGTACTGCTCGAATGTTTGGGATCCCCACCAGGTCGCATTAAAGAAAGACATCAAAGCTATTCAGCGGCGGGCTCCCAGATTTATTACCGGTACGTTCGATCAAAATGCAAGTATTACGAAGATATTTCTGGAGCTCAAGTGGGAATCCCTGGAGAGAAGGGGACGCTCTTTTCGAGGACTGCAACTGAGAACATTTGAAGCTGGCTGCAGAATGCTCTTACTGCTGTCAACATAAAGTTCCGGATAAGGACCACTAACATAAGATGAGAGAAATTAGAGCTTCTACATAAGCATACAGATATCCGTTTTTCCCTTGCTCTATTTGCAAGTGGAACAGGAAGGGAAATGACTAGTCATGGTACCATGTACCCTCCGCCACGTACCTTGCAGGTTATTGAGATCCCCTGCTATACGTGCTGGACAGGACAGATAGTTTAATTTGTGGAAAGGGGCCAAAATGAGTGGCTGTCAGTTGCACTCGAACATACTACTTTATTCATTTGACAAACATTAAAAACAGAGCAACCCAAACATTAATCTCAGAACTTAACTCCCGGCTAAATGCGCCATTCAATCTCATGCCTCAAGAGCAAAACAACTTTAATTTAAAACCGGCTGAAGGTCAACCATTTAAGACTCAAAAACAAGAATTTGAATTTTAAAAGGCAGAAGGTCTCATCTTAAAACATTTCTCTAAATTAGGCTGAAGGACCAAACAATCTCACGCCTTAAGGGCAAAACAACTTTAATTTAAAATCGGCTAGAAGCCATACATAAACAAACAACAAGGACAAATAAGAAAAGGCATCATATCAAACGGCGCTCAGAAGTTTCCAAGGGTCGGCCAGGAATTCAAACACTAATGCTCGCTTAGGTGAGATAGGCAGTCGGCCCAGCAACTCTCAATCCGACGGCAACCCAATCGACGGACAGGTAACGGACCATGCGACAGGATAACTTCCGCTCCACCCGACCATCACAGAACAGGCAGTTCAATAGAACAACGCAGAAGGTATCGGCGCCCACAACGAACTACACATTCAGCTGTCAAACTACACGCTGTGCTGGACAGCCACAACACGACGAAGAGAATACACTGCCAGAATTTACGTCAATGGCCAGGGCAGGTAACCGGAACGTTAACTGCCACAAGGCAGAAGATCCCGCTGGTTCACTGCAATTCAAAAATAATCAAGTTAAGTTAAGCTCCACAGGAGGGCGGCTAGAATTTCGCCAACTTGAAAACACACGTTGTTGCTGGCGAGAATGTCCCGACAGCCCACGACGAAATCAAACGACACAATGTGAACAGTTGGGGCTGGCTGGTAGATTAAGTCTGAGATCGGTGCGCCACAGACCTCGTAGCAATGGGAACAGCCCCCTCACACTCCGACAGTGCGTGGACGCCGCGAGTGGCCCCACCCAGACGCGCCCACGGAGAGTTCCTCGCTGCTCCACGCCAACCGACCAACTGTCCGCACACGGCACGCCCGAAAACTATAAGCGCGAGGCCAAAAATAGTACAAGGGTGCGAATATCGATACACGCTGCTGCTGCGACTCACGAAGAGAGAGGATAACAGCATAATCGCGATAACCGCGGAAGACTAATCACATAATAGCAACCAAGGTTTAATGTAAAGCATAACACGAGGCAGCCACGGCTCAGGTAACTATGTAGACATAGATGGAGGTGCAATGTATTCTCTGCGCTTACCCATAACTATGACCACAGTTTATAGTAACAACACTAGCAGGTATTTTTTTACGCTGTATCCATGTACAACACCAGAGAAGGGTGCCCACATTTGTTTACTGCATTATGTAGGGCGTTCGTAATACCAAAGAGCTTGCACTAAAAGAGATATGTTTCACACTAGCAAAGTTGGAAGAGTATTCATAGCTCTTAAAGTACGCATTTCACAGCCCATGTTTACTGGATATTTCTTTTGTTGTTTTCTCTATACTGGCACATCTCAAAGTATGGAACATCTTTTTCTTTAACTCCGGATACATATATACATTGTAACATTGTCACCTATCGCCAAGTGACATTGTTCCATTTTTTGCCCTATTTCGTGATTATTTTATTGAGACTATTAGACATTTGAGCTTGCAAGGAAGCCTTTGCATTTCGTGTGCTGGAAAGAAGTACCCCCCGTGTGGTCTCAGCATCTTGTTGTCGGCAGAAGACAGTGAATCTCATTAAGAGAGGTGAGCTTCCCCTCGGAGATGGCTAGATTTGACAGATGTGAGGCTGCAGTCCGATTCGTGGTTTCGTGGGAAGGGGAAGCCATGTCGCCATTGCCGTCCCCAGAGAATAATTGAGTATGACATTTTTGTCCTTTCTGCCTCAACATAAATGGTGGAGACGCTGCGGTGCCGCCCAGCCAGCGTGAGAAAGATAGTTGTTTTCGCTTCAAAGTTTTGGTTAACCAATTGAACTGAGGTGCCCCACCTCGATGCTTAGCGCAAATAAGCCTACCAACCAGTTAAGAAGGCTAGGAGAGTGTTTCTGCTAGAAAGAGCAGATCATCACTTAGTTCCAGTAGTATGGATGTAGAGAAACTATGGGCAAAGTTTAAGCAAATTATAAATCTTGGTCTGGAGAGCTATGCACGTAGTAGGTGGTTTAATGACGAGAAAGGTCCACCATGGTTTAATAAAGAGATTCGGAAAATGTTGAGGAAGCAGAGGCTGTTGCACTCTCGGTACAAAAGAGAACGTGAAAATGACGACAAGAAAAGGTTAGTAAAGATTCGTGCGTCTGTGGAAACATCTATGCGCGAAGCATACAACTACCACCGTCATACCATAGCAAAGGATCTGGCAGAGAAAATTCTGCTCGTACGTAAAATCGCTAATTGGGTCCGAGGCTTCACTCCAGTCATTTGTTGACCAGTCTGGTGTAGCAGACGAAGTTTTATATTCAAGAAATCGTTCACTCAGGAGTATTGTACAAATATACCCTAGTCTTCTCGTCGAACAGACTTCCGTATGGAATAATAAGCATCCCTGGCGTAGAGATACAACTGAAAGAGTTGAAAATAAATAAGTCACCATGTCAGGATGAAACTTCAACTCGGTTTTTCATAGAATACTCTACCGCACTGGCCCCTTACCTAGCTTGCATTTGTAACGAATCTCTCTACCAGTGCAAAGTCCCAAGCGACTGGAAAAAAGCGAAAGTGACTCCTGTGTATAAAAAGGACAAAAGAACAGACCGCCAAAATTACAGACCAATCCCCCTAATATCGGTTTTCTGCAGAATCGCTGAACACATTCTCAGTTCGAATATAATAAATTTTCTTGAATCCGAGAATCTTATGTCCACGAATCAGCATGGTTTTAGAAAGCATCGCTCTTTCGAAACTCAGTTTGCCCTTTTCTCACATGATATACTGCGAACTATAGATGAAGGGCAACACCGGATTTCATACTTGTAGTTTCCGGACTGCTTTTGGCACAGTGCCCTACTTCAGGCTGTTAAAAAAGGTACGATAATATGGAATAGATTCACAGATATGTGTGAGGCTCGAAGACTTTTTAAATTATAGAACCCAGTACGTTGTTCTCGACGGCGAGTGTTCATCAGAAACAATAGTAATGTCAAGAGTGCCCTATGGAAGTGTGATAGACCACTATTATTTTCTATATACATAAATGATGTGGCAGACACGGTGGACAGCAATCTGCGGTTGTTTGCTGATGACGCTGTGGTGTACGATAAAGTGTCGATGTTGACTGACTATAGGAGAATACAAAAAATGTAAGTTAATGTTCAGAAACAGCATTAGTTCAAAATGTTCAAATGTGTATGAATTCCTAAGGAACCAGACTGCTGAGGTCATCGGTCCCTAGGCTTACACACTACTTAAACTAACTTACGCTAAGAACAATACACACTTATGCCCGAGAGAGGACTCGAACATCCGGCGGAAGGGGCCGCACAATTCGTGACATGGCGCCTCATACCAGCAGCATTTGTAGTGTCCTGTTTACACAGTCACGTCGTTACAATATCTGGGCGTAACGTTGCAAAGCGACTTGAAATGGAACGAACATGCAAGGATTGTGATAGGGAAGCTGACTGGTCGACTTCGGTTTATTGGGAGAATTTTAGGAAAGTGTGGTTCATCTGTAAAGGAGACTGCATATAGGAAACTAGTGCGAGCTATTCTTGAGTACTGCTAGAGTGTTTTGGATCCATACCAGGTCGGATTGAAGGAACACATCGAATCAATTGAGAGTCAGACTGTTAGATTTGTTACCGGTAGGTTCGAACAGCACTCAGATGTTACGGACATGCCTCGGGTACTCAAATGGAAATCGCTGGAGGGAAGGTGACATTCTTTACGAGGAACACTATTGAGAAATTTTAGAGAACCGGCATTTGAAGCTGGCTGTATTACGACTGTACTGCGTCCAAGATATATCGCGCGTAAGGAACAAATTAGGGTTCATAGAGAGGCATATAGACAGTCGTCTTCCACTCGTTATGTTTGCGAGTGAAACAGGAAAGGAAATAACTAATGGTGGTACGGGTAACATCCGCCAGGCATTGTAGATGCAGAATCGAGGAGAAACTGTTTTAGGCCAATACCAACTTTGTGTTTGTTAATGTGCACTTTTTACACCACGATTAGGAAGTTTCTGCTATGTTCCTCTGTTTTTTTCACTAAATAAGTGATATTCTCATCTGTCACATTGTTATGAGTATGGAATCGTCGCTTCCATGTACAGATTTTCTGAAAGTAGTTGCTTGAGGAGGGAGAAGTAAATTTTGTGGGCATTAGTGTTCTGACTGCAATGCGATTGGTCTCCCGGTCACTGTCTGGTTTTATGGACACGAGCTTTGCTGATTCTGGTTTCGTAATCTGTGGTAGCATGAGGCGCACTCTGAGCAGCTCACTACTTACTTGTTGCTACACGCAATTTGAATTGTCCTTTCGATTACAATTTGTGATTTTGTCTCATTAACACTGAACTGGTAAGCTGCCCAGATAAGGACAACTTCTTGTGTTTTCACCATGAAGTCTTACATATAACTTGTTACGTCCCTCAGGTTAGTATTAATCAGTGTGAATTCAAACCAGATTTTTAGAAAACTCCCCCTAGCCCACAGTGACCGCTACCACCCCGTAAGAGAGCTGCTCAGTCGTTGCTGCAGCACTGGTTATTCTTCGTGTTTTACTGTACATCGATTAAACGAATATCACACTAGATTAATTTTTGATTGGTTTATCGGACGGTCACGTAAAGTTCTTCTTTCAAAAATCATTTTGTTTGTAAAGGGACACATACCGATGGTTGCCGTCGACATCGGGAGTTGTGTGAAAGATATGATGAGCAATATTTGAGCTAACTCCAGCTCCACACCGCAAAAACGAGGACGGATGATCGAAACTCCATCCCCGCATATAAAATGTCCTAAAAGTTGGTACCTCCCTCAGAGGAAGTAAGCACGAATGTCTCATTTAGTTTACACAACTACGGGAACGTGATGTACGTGTCTGTGGGCGGTAAGCTTGGTTTCCCGAAGATGAATCGCATGTAGTGCCCGTGGCGGCAGGGAACTGCTTAGATAGTCATTCCAACACCGTATCGTCCAGGGAGATTTCGACAAAACATCAGGCTGATGCGAAAAAACAGGCACAGAGCTCCTAAGTGTAAAGTTGCACGCTTCATTACAATTACAATGTAGTTGCATTAGAGAACCAGCTGGAATCACTCATGTCATAAAAATAACTGGAAAAAACAATAAGTAGGATTATGAAGTGAAGCAATCGCATGGGCTGCATTGTGGCTAAAGTGAGGTTAGGCGCCGACTAATGGCAGGACATTGCAGTTTACTTGCGAGAGAGGTTCGATTGTAAAACTACATCATGAGCCTATATACTCTTCAAGTGCATGAAATTAATATCAGGTACGACTAACATTGAGTGTATGAAAAGTAAAGGATTAATGGCGTTTTTGACTGGCAGTACAAGTAACAGAAGTACTGAAAAGTTCCAGACGACCGACAACTGAATATAATAATATTCTTCAGCCCCTACATATCACTCTCACTGAATGGGAGAAGATTAACTTAGACTAACACCTTCCGTAAGATCAGATTAACAATCGCCTAACAATTTGTCTGTGAACTACATGGGAAGAAATCTTAAGGTACTCGCATTTTATACCTAAAATACTCTCTGCCATAGTCTTATAGACATTCGCGAGGTACAAATGTAGATGTAAATCTACAAGCAGTTTGAACACCGTGATATGAAACAAGACAAAAGGAAACCCAGCAATCACCACTGCATAATAACTATTGACGACAAAGACGGTCAAATAATAAACATTAAGGGATCGAATTATTCGGGGTTTTGCAGATCGTGTAGTAGTGATTCAACGAAGCGTGTTGAAAAGTGCTGACATTACATATTTACGTGCACTAGAGAAAGGAAAAAACGTGTAGAAAAATCTCTTCAATGAGAGGCACGAGCATTCAGCTTTCTCGCAAGTAAAACCAGTTTTTTCTAGAGAAACATCGACAGATCGATAGCAGCAAAGCAAACGGTATACGAAATTGTGTGACTATGTGCTAAAAAAAGTCGGTTAAGAAAGACTGTTTAAAAAATGACAGCTGAATAGATGTCGTGTGCGCGAGATGAAATGTAATTCTGAGAGATGACAAGAAGCGTACAGGAGATATTTCACAGCTCCACGCTCGCTACGTTATGACAAGAAATTAGATTTGCATATAAATTACTCTAAATCCCATGTTCCGCTACATATGATAGGGCTTTCTCTTTACATCAACACATCGTTATGACGAGAGCTGTTCGCTCCGTCGCGTACTAACGTACTTACATCGCTCCTCTGAAACAAGGATTACATTGTCTGAATATTTTTTGCCGTTGTCTGTACACGCCAAGTAACGCTGCGGGAACCAACACTTTTCTTCCAGACTGCCCACGTACAAGTAAGGAGAACTGGGGCGAGAAGCTGTGGAGATTTACTTGATTTGAGAGCTTATAAATCTGTCTTATTTCAGCGAAAACATGCAAAGTATTGGTCGTACAGTAACTTTCTAGGTACTTTATGGTTGCGAGGTCGCTATGTTCTGCTTTATGGAGGGAGGGAGGGAGTAAGGCGCTGCAATACTCTTTTTTAATCTTCTAACTCTGCCCTTTCTTCTGAACTGGTACTTGATATCACTGGCTCCATGTTATTTGGTTTACGGGGCCCAAAAAATAGGTGGACACATTTAACTTTACGCAAATACTTATATATTCTGTTCTCATATGTCAAATAATTAGCATTGATGTTGGCAAAGACGAAATTTAAGTAGCAACATAGGTTATGAAATGAAAGTCGCTGGGCTTTGTGAAGTCGTAATTCTAATTCACGAATGTCATTCATTGAGAGCTCTATTACCGAACACAGTAATTAAAAATCGGCCAAGTACAATTAGGAATCGCGCTCTGAAGGTTTTGCGTATATACATAGTTTTTTTTTAATGAGTGACTTTGCGAGTATCTACATATATGACCTAAGTGGCCGCAACTTTTGACTGCATTCGCTAAGAAGTTTAAATTTTCTACGCCGCCAAGTGCTCCTAAACCTTTTGATTGCGTTCGTTTAGAAGCTTAAATTCTCTACACCGCCAGGTACTCCTAGGCCTTTTTATTGCATTCGCTTATAAGCTGAAATTTTCTACGCAGCCAAGGTCTACTAGATCTTAGTACCTCACATAAATTTCAACTTAATACCACTGCATTCATATAATTTATGTAATTGGTTAGACAATGGCGCTTGTATTTATGAACATCTTGTCATCATGAGTAGTTGGCATTAATACCCGAGGCATCAAGTTTAACTTTGTACTGTACTTTAAGAAACATTTTGCAATTGTGAGTTGTTTTATATTTATTGGGTTTCCGAGATATTTTAGAAGATTGGTGGACGTCCTTTAGTTTGTGACTTCATGAATATAAACCTGAATTATTTAGTTCTCTGTGGTTGGACGGAATATAATAGACACAGATCCTTGTTGGTATAATAAGAATTGTAATCATTGTTTGATGCATGCTTATTTGTTATTTTTCAGATGACCCTAGCTATTGCCTGATGTTATATGTTATAATGGCTGTACAAAATTTAAGCATTGAACCTCGTATCCTGTAGCTTCTAAGTAGCTTCCAACGCAATTTCTTCTAGTCTGATATTTGTAAAGACTATAACCGCTTTCCTTGGATCGTTGAGTGTGACTTCTTAAAATCATTTTATTGACTAAGTGTATGTTTTTAATTGTAAAATTTTGGTGGATTGTTGGTCATATGAACCTCATTTCAGAAGATTTTCACTTACCTATTGCATTTTTTAATAAGTAAATGTTTGAAATTGTCATTTTGCACATTATTAACTCAGATTTCGCTCCACATAACCCTGTAATACAGTATTCATTTTGCGAAGTTTGGATCTATATAAGGTGATTCCGTGATGATGTTACAAACCGTATGGGTCATGGAAAAGGATAAATGTATTAATCTGAGGGGAGGGATCCTGGTCAAGAAAGCGACAGTCATTCTGATACATGTGACACTGAAACACATGTAGGAGTAATGTTGTTGCGAAGATTGTAGGGTAGGCTCATATCCTAGTTGTTATTCGTCAATAGATTTTGTTTCAACATGGTTGAGCCCCACCTCATCTTAATGGTTCGTGGACACTGGGATGAGACGTTCCCTGGAAAGAGAGGAGGTCATGTTTCGTGGCCAGCGCATTCATCTCATCTCACCCATCCGATATCCTTTTGTGCATAAGATGGCTGTCATGACTTAAAGGGATCTCCTGTCAAGAATTCTCACTCCCTACGACACTGTTCATATGAAACTGGGAATATTACAGCTGGTAAATAGAACATCGTGAGACGATGCCAAGTCTGACGCTGGGCGACGGCATTTTAAACAACTGTTGTAAACGTAGTAGCTTGTGAAACTCGTACAATTAACTGGAATTCACTATTACTGTACCATACACTTAGGATTCCCCGACGTCCAGTCATGTGCGCCGTTGCTAGTCAGTCAACAGGGGAAATTATCTGAGGGTACTGAAGATTGTTCCGCGGGAATACTCGACTTGACGACCAGGGTTCGGAAGCTGGAGCCCTAAGTTGGAGCACCGCGTGGGGATAAGGCGGAACTTGAGCACATTTTCGCTTGTACCTTTCGACTCGGTCATTTCCCCTTACCCTAAATTGATACAATTACCATTCTCCTTCATCCTTGAATGTTTTTAACATCATCACATTCTCACTTTATAGCCAGTGTATGATAAACTAATTTAGGAGAAAGCTCGTTAAGCCAGGCAGTATCGCATGTATTATTTTCATAATGTTAAGATTATCCAACAACTTCGTTGTCCATTCAGATGGGTGGGTAGATTTCATCGTAATAAGCCCGGTTTGAGTGTCAGAGTTGCATTTTATTCACGTAACACGCAGTTTATTTCACTTACTTCAAATTCGAATATAAATTTAACCATATGCTACATACAATTTGTATAGGAGTAAACTTTTTCTAGAAAATTTTTCTCTCAATTCTGTGGACTCTGAAGAACGTTTCAAATGCCAAGACAGCTAGTAAAACATTTATTGTATTTGGAAACCTGTTTCAGCATGACTATCTTGCCATCTTCCGATTATGTGCTTTATAACCATATATCATTGTTTTCCTCACATGGCAACATAGTCTTCACGAAATCGGTTTTCTAAATCTTATAAACGCTTTACTAGCGATCTCGGCGTTTGGAAATATTCAGAGTCCACCATATTGCAGATCGCCCTCAAGCCAATACAATGTCAGTTCTTCGCAACTTGAGAGTTATGCATACCTGCAATTTCTCAGTATAGAACGTATCTTGTTTATAGTGAAGGGTGTACACACATCAAAAAAAGTGTTGCATCACCTCAGTTCCGAGAGTTCCGGAATCTGTACAGAAAATTAGAATAGATATTAACATAAACATCATTTCCGCCATTTTCATTGCTTACGAAAACCATACATTGCATATTGGACCACCGTACAGCGAGACAGTCATAGGTGGTAGTCCAAATTGCTGTACACGCCGGTACCTCTAATACCCAGTAGCACGTCCTCTTGCCTTGATGCACGCCTACATTCGTCGTGGCATATTATCCACAAGTTCATCAAGGCACTGTTGGTCCAGATTGTCCCATTCCTCAACGGCGATTCGGCGTAGATCCCTCAGAGTAGTTGGTGGGTCACGTCGTCCATAAACAGCTCTTTTCAATCTATTCCAGGTCTGTTCGATAGGGTTCATGTCTGGAGATCATGCTGACCACTCTAGTCGAGCGATGTCGATATGCTTAAAGAAGTCATTCGTAAGATGTGCACGATGGGGGAGCGAATTGTCGTCCATGAAGACGAATGCCTCGTCAATATGCTGCCGATATGGTTGCACTATAGGTGGGAGGATGGGATTCACGTATCGCACAGCCATTACGGCGCCTTCCATGACCACCAGCGGCGTGTGTCAGGCCCACATAATGCCACCCCACAACAGCAGGGAACCTGGACAGTGTGTCTGCGGCGTTTAGCCTGACCGGGTTGCTCCAAACAAGTCTCCGACGATTGTGTAGTTGAACGCATTAGCGACACTCGTCGGTGAAGAGAACGTGATGCCAATCCTGGGCAGTCCATTCGACATGTTGTTGGGCCCATCTGTACCGCGCTGCATGGTGTCGTGTTTGCAAACATGGACCTCGCCATGGACGTTGGGAGTGAAGTTGCGCGTCATGCGGCCTATTGCGCAGAGTTTGAGTCGTGACACGACGTCCTGTGGCTTCAGAAGAAACATTATTCAACATGGTGGCCTTGCTGTCAGGGTTCCTCCGAGCCATAATCCGTAGGTAGCGGACATCCACTGCAGTAGTAGCCCTTGGGCGGCCTGAGCGAGGCATGTCATCGACAGTTCCTGTCTCTCTGTATCTCCTCCATGTCCGAACAACATCGCTTTGGTTCACTCCGAGACGCCTGAACATTTCCCTTGTTGAGAACCCTTCCTGGTACAAAGTAACAATGCGGACGCGATCGAACCGCGGTATTACCCGTCTAGGCTTGGTTGAACTACACACAACACGAGCCGTGTACCTCCTTCTTGGTGAAATGACTGGAACTGATGGGCTGTCGGATCCGCTCCGTCTAATAGGCGCTGCTCATGCATGGTTGTTTACATCTTTGGGCGGATTTAGTGACATCTCTGAACAGTCAAAGGGACTGTGTCTGTGATACAATATCCACAGTCAACGTCTATCTCCAGGAGTTCTGGGAACCGGGGTCGATGCAAAACTTTTTTTGATGAGTGTATTAAACTACACTAAGACCGATTGTAAAATGAATTTTCCAGACTGTGTCTTGCTATTCTCAATGTCACATAATAGATGGTCTGGGACTGGGGTGTTTGTATGTGAGTGTTATAGTCTCTGCTGAAAGACGATGTATACCAAGTGATCGTCCCTTGTAATCAGAGGTAATTTCGCTTCTACCTGTAACTGCTAAACATTAACAGTTAGATATTATTTCGTGGTACTTGCCACATAATCTGCCTCTATCCTATATCAAAATGGCTCAAATGGCTCTGAGCACTATGGGACTTAACTTCTGTGGTCACCAGTCCCCTAGAACTTAGAACTACTTAAACCTAACCAACCTAAGGACATCACACACATCCATGCCCGAAGCAGGATTCGAACCTGCGACCGTAGCGGTCACGCGGTTCCCCGCACGGCCACACCAGCCGGCTATCCTATATCACACCCATACGTTTTGTCAGTACAAATAATGGTGATGTTGCCTCTGTAAGGCAATCTATCTTTTTGATGAGGCTCTATGAGTAGGCTGGCTGATGCTGCTCTACATCTACATATATAATACGCAAGCCACCGTCTGGTGAGTAGCGGAGCGTTCCTTGAGCCACTACTAGTCATTTAATGTATTCTTCTATTCGCAAATATATCGAGGAAAAACCGACTTTCTATACGCCTTCGTACGAACCCTGATTTATCTTCGTGGTCCTTACGCGAAATGTACGTTGGTGGCAGTACAATCGTTATGCAGTCAGCTGCAAATGATGGCTGTCTAAGTTTTCTCATTAGTGTTTCTGGAAAGGAACGTCACCTTCTCTCAAGGTATTTCGATTAGAGCTCCCAAGGCATCACTATAATACTTGCGTGTTGTTCGAACCTGTCGATAAAAAATCTGGCAGCCCGCCTCTGGATACCTTCGCTGCCTTCCTTCAGTCCGGCCTGATGGGAATCCCAAACACTCAAGCAGTACTCAAGAATGGGTCGCACTAATGTTCTATATGCGGTCTCCTTGACAGTTGAACCACACCTTTGTGAAACTCTCTCAATAAACAGAAGTCGGTCATCCACTCTCCCCACTACAATACTTACATGCTCGTTCCATTTCATATCGCTTTCCAACGATACGCCTCGATATTTAATCGAACTGACTGTGCCAAGTAGCGCGCTACTAATGCTGTATTCGAATATTATGGGATTGTTTTTGCTACTCGTCTGAATTAACTTACATTTTTCTACGTTTACAGCTAGTCGCCATTATTCTCATCAATTAGAAATTTTGTTTTATGATGAATCCTCCTACAGCCATTCAACGATGACACCTTCCCATATATCACAGCATCATCAGCAAAGATCCGCAGACTGCTGCTCATCCTATTCGTCAGATGTTATCAGACATCATTGGGGCATTCCTAACGATACACTCGTCTCTGATGAACACAGTAGGGCACCGTGTCATATGCTTTTTGGAAATCCAGGAATGTGGAATATGCCTGTTGCTTGCCATCCATGATTCGCAGAGTATCATGTGTAGAAAGGTCAATACTTTCTTAGTGGACAGAAGCTTTTCCGCCTCAAGGACATTTGTTATGTTGGAACAGTGAATACGTTCAAGAATTCTGCAGCAAACCTGTTGGTTATTAATTTTGCGGATGCCTTATTTACCCTTCTTTTATACTGTAGTCACCTGCGCTTTTTTTTCAGCCGTTTGGGACTTTGTGCTGGATGAGAGATACGCGATAAATGCAAGGAATGTAATGGGCCAATGCCGTAGAGTACTCTTTGTAAAATTGAACTGGGATTCCATCCGGACCTGGCGACTTATTTGTTTTCAATTCTTTCAGTTGTTTCTCTTGGCTAGGAATGCCTACTAGTATGTTCTCCATGCGGAGCTCTGTACGATAGTCAAACGGCAGTATGGTTGTACGATTCTCCTGCGTGAAGTATTTCTTAAAGGCGAAATTTAAAATTCGGCTCTCCTTTTGGTGTCTTCTACTGTCAATCAAGATTGGTCAACAAGTGACTGGATTGAAGCCTTCGAGCCGCCCAGCGATTTTACATACGACCAGAATTTTCTCGGCAAGATATTTTTCTAAGGTACAGGGAGACAATTATTGAACTATATGAAATAAAATCGTCATAACTTCTAAATGGTTTGCGCTAGGACGGTCAAACTGCATGGTTGACAGCGTGGTATGATGCGCTCTATCGTTTGGTTTAGCGACGAAGCCCACTTTCATTTGGATGAGTTCGTCAGTAAACAAAAGTGAGCACTATGGGACTTAACTTCTGAGGTCATCAGTCCCCTAGAACTTAGAACTACTTAAACCTAACTAACCTGAGGACATCACACACATCCATGCAGCATTCGAACCTGCGACCGTAGCGGTCGCTCTGTTCCAGACTGTAGCGCCTAGAACCGCACGGCCACTCCGGCCGGCAAGGCGCATTTGGGGGACTGAGAATCCGCCCTCAACGGGTGACTGTGTGGTGTGCAACATCCAGTCACAGAATAATCGGTGCGATATTCCTTGACGGCACGGCGACTACCGAAAGGCACGTGAAGGTTTTGGAAGATCATTTCATCCCCATTATCCAAAGTAACACTGATTTCGACAAGATGTGGTTCATGCAAGACGGAGAACGATCCCGTCGAAGCAGGAGAGTGTCTATATTGCCCTGGAGGAGCACTCTGGAGACCGCATTCTGGTTCTGGGGCACTCAGAGGCCACTGGCATGCACCTCGATTGGCCGCCATATTCTCCGGATCTGGACACATGCGACTCCTTTTTGGGGGGCTATATTTAAGACAAGGTGTACAGAAACCATTCAGGAGGTCATTGACAGCATCGATGTTCCAACACTTCAGCGGGTCATTCAGAATTTCGCTATTCTTCTGCGCCACATCATCGCCAACGATAGCAGGCATATCGAACATGTCATAACCTAAATCTGAATACCTTTAGTGGTGTTTACTTGTTGAATGAAATGTTTGCACGCCTTAGCTTGCAGCTAATTCACGTTTTTTCTCATATAGTTCAATAATTGTCACCCTGTATGACGATGGTAGTTGTTGTATGCTTCGTGCTTCGCTCTTTCTACAGACGCACGAATCTCTAATAAAATTTTCTATCATCATTGCACACTCTCTTTTGAACCGAGAGTGCAACAATTTTTGCTTCTTCAGAATTTTCCGAACGTTGTTGTTAAACGAAGGCGTGTCTTTTCCGTCCTTAATCCACTTATGCGGCACATACTCCTCCAGAGCACGATCTACAATCCGTTTAAGGTCTGCCCATAATTCCTGCTTAATTAACTACCTCTGTGGAAGTCAGTGATAATATACACTGAAGAGCCAAAGAAACTGGTACGTCTGCCTAATATCGTGTAGATCCCCCGCGAGCACGTAGAAGTGACTCATCACTACGTGGCATGGACTAATGTCTGAAGTCGTGCTGGAGGGAATTGAAACCATAAATCCTGCAGTCCATAAATTCGAAGGGGTGGAAATCTCTTCTGAACAGCACGTTGCAAGGTAACCCAGATATGCTCAATAATGTTCATATCTGGGGAGTCTGGTGGCCAGAGGAAGAGTGTAAACTCAGAAGAGTGTTCCTGGAACCATTCTGTAGCAATTCTTGACATGTGGAGTGTCGCATAGTCCTGCTGGAATTGTCGAAGTCCGTCGAAATGCACAATGAACATGAATTGATGCAGGAGATCAGACAAGATGCTTAGGTACGTGTTACCTTTCAGAGTCAGACGTATCAGGGGTCCAATATCACTCCAACTGCACACGCTCCACACCATTAAATAGCCTCTACCAGCTTGAGAAGTCCCCTGCTGACATCCATGTCCATGGATTCATGAGGTTGTCTCCATACCCGTACATGGCCATCCGTTCGATACAACTTGAAACGACAACATGTTTCCAGTCATCAACAGTCCAAGTTTGGTGTTGACGGGCCTGGGCGAGGCGTAAAGCTTTGTGTCGTGCAGTTATCATGCGTACACGAATGGGCCTTCGGTTCCAGAAGCCATATCGACGATGTTTCGTTGAATGGTTCGTACCTAACACTTGTTGATGGCCCAGTAGTGAAATATGCAGAAATATGCGGAAGGGTTGCACTTCTGTCGCGTTGAAAGATTCTCTTCAGTCGTCGTCGGTCCCGTTCTTGCAGGATATTTTTCCGGACGCAGCGATGTCGAAGATTTGATGTTTTACCGGATTCCTTATATTCACGGTGCACTCGTGAAATGGTCGTACGGGAAAATCTCCACTTCATCGCTACCTCGGAGATGC